>NW_006399861.1:5703955-5723790 GCF_000299155.1 Elephantulus edwardii
CTGAGGCTCCGTCTGACTTACTTTGGACATGTTGTGAGGAGAGACCGGTCCTTAGAGAGGGACATCATGCTTGGGAGGGTGGAGGGACAGCGCAGGAGAAAAAGGCCCTCTATGAGGTGGATTGATTCAGTGACTGGGATAATTGGATGGGAGTGTCGGAGACAGTGTGCTTTGCACAGGACAGAGTGGAGTTTAGGGCTGTTGTACATAGGGTCACTATGAGTCACAAGCGACTCGACGGCACATAACAACAACAGAAACCACCAGTCAAGAAATAAGGAGACACATTGCACTGGGAAAATCTGAAGTCAGGACCATTCCAAATTTTCGAGGAGTAATGTTGCCAGTGTGAGGACTAAGGTGTGTCTAATTCAGGCCATAGTCTTTCCAGTCACTTGCTATGTGTCTTAGAGCTGAACAATGAATACGGATTGACAGAAGAATTGACGCCTTTAAGCTGTGGTGTTGGAGAAGAGCACTGAACATCCTATGAATGGCCAAAAGAACAGATATATCTTGGAGAGGGTACAGCCAACGTGTTCTGTGAAGGCAAGAATGATGAAACTTTGTCTCACATACTTTGGGCATGTTATAGGAAATTCTATTTCTTGGATAGGGACATGATGTTGGGAAGGGTGGAGAGTCAGCGAAAGAGTGAAAGACGCTTGAGCAGATGAACTGACAGGATTCTTGTGTGTCAGGAAGTATGAAGATGGTGTAGGATAGAACAGGGTTCAGATCTTTTGTTTGTAGGGTTGCTATGAGTCATAGGGACATCATAATTGGTAGGGTGGAGGGACAGCACAGGAGTGGAAGACCCTGGATGAAGTGGATTGATTCAGTGACTGGGTAATGGGGGTAAGTGTGTCGGAGATGGTGCGATTGGCACAGGATAGAACAGAGTTTAGGGCTGTTGTATATATAGGGTCACTATCAGTCGCAAGTGACTCGACAGCACATAATAACAACATAACAATGCATATCTAGGTCCTTGACATAGATCCTCATACTACCCTCTGTTCTTCCCAGAAAACAGTTTTCAAATTATGTTTCCAGCAATAAGTTCCTTGTGCCGTTTGTTCCTCACAAAAGTCTCTGATTAAATAGTAGGAACAAATACGTATTTTAGCTAATCTTAACCTTTAGTAATGTATTTTGTGGATTATTTTTACCTATGAGCAAATAGCCCTTTTCCCCATTGGTTCTAGACACTTCTTTAGCCAGAAAATACTGAGCCCTATACACTGAAATACTATTTTGTAAGCAATGAGGAAGTACTAGAATTTTTTTATGCAAGAAAATTATATACCATTGGATTTGAGATTTTAAGAGGATTGAGGAGGGAGCTCTGGTGGCCTACTGATAAGAAGCTGCACTGCAAACTCAAAGGCACGTGGTTTGAATCCACTTGCTGCTCTCCAAGAGAAAAATTGGCAGTGTCCTCCTGTGTGATTAACAGCCTCTTAAAACCAGCCTGAGGGTCAGCTATGGGTCTCTTTCAACTCCACAGTACACAAGAGAAAAAAGAGAAAATCCTCAACAAGGTGGACTGTTACAATGACTGTAACAATAGTCTCAAGCATGTCAGAGGACAGGGCAAGGTTCTAATCTGTTCTTCGCTTCACTGTGAGTTGTAGTCAACTTAATGGCATGTGACAGCAATACTTTAGCAGTGCTATATGGCATAGATAGAAAGGCTAATATGGCAATATTGTCATCAAAAAGCATAAAGGCCTCGTCTGAAATTATGTTGGTAAAAATGAGAAGGTAGACGTGAGAAATACGAAGGAGATGGTTTTTGGAAGCAGATCCATTTGAGGAAGGGGGATAAATTGTTGGATGATTGCAGACTTTGAGTGTGATTTGCATTGAATACCTTTACATTTGGTGGAACTCCTTTATTAAAACAACCTTGGAAGCAAGAGTGGCATCCACTTCCAAAATAGCTTACCTCCGGAAACCCTATGAACCTGGAGAAAGGATGAAAGTTATACAAGTCTTTCGTTCACAAGGTCACTATGAGTTGCCTATGACTCAATGGCACTTAACAACAGTCACTATTAATCTCCTTTCAAATATATGGTCTTTTATAAGTTTCCATTAATCTTTTAGAGTACATGAACATTCATCAGAAGCAAGTCTAGTTTCTGGCCATCTGCCACTTTCTCAGTAGTCAGAAAATATGAACTTGGTGATAGAAATAAGGCTGGATATAGAATGATAGAGTTTTGTACAATTAATTATTTACTCACTGCAAATATCTTTTATAAAAAACCCCAAACAGCAACTATACACACAGTCCTCACCTGAGGAACTACACTGGAATCGGATTAACTATGTCTTTGGAAAGAATTATTGGAGAAGCTCCATATTAGCCTTGACAACTAGGCCAGGTGCTTCTGTGGAACACATCATCAGCTACTTATGTGAAAATTCAAATTGAAGCTAGAGAAAAAAAATAAATCCACAAGAATGAAAATAAGACCTTGAATCTATCCAGCCTGAATTTAAAAACCATCTCAAGAACAGACTTGAGGCTTTGAACACTGCTGAACAAAGACCAGATGAGCTGTGGAATGAGATCAGTAATAATAATCATCCATGAAAAATGCAAATGGTCATACAAAGACAGAGGAGGAAGAAAAGATTCTGAATATAGCACTGGAGTGTCAAGAAACCAAAACAAAGGGAAGAAGTCAGGGAGTTAAAGAAGATTTCAAAGGACAGCTTGAGAAAACAAAGCACAGTATTATAATGAAATGTGCAAAGAGCTGGAGTCAGAAAATCAAAAGGGATGAACTCGTTCAGGAACTTGTTCTTAAGCTGAAGAACAAATTCAGGTCTTGAGTTGCAATACTTTAAAATGCTGTGGGTAGAATATTGAATGATTTGGGAATCATCAAAAGAAGATGGAGGGAATACACAGAATAGTATACCAAAAAGAATTAGCCAACACAGAACAATTTCATGAAGTAGCAAATAATTAAGAAGCAATGATAATAAAGGGAAAAGTTCAGGCTGCTCTGAAGGAATTGGCACAAAACAGGACTCCTGGAATTTATGGAATACCAGTTGAAATATTTCAACAAACAGTTCAGCTCTGGATGTGCCAAGAAATCTAGAAGACAGTTCCCTGGACAACTAACAGGAAGAGATCCATATTTATTCCCATTCCCCAGGAAGGCAACCCAACAGAGTGTGAAAATTATCGAACAATATCACTAATGTCACATGCAAGCAAAATCTTGCTGAAAATTATCCAAAAACAACTAGAACAGTACATTGACAGAAAACTGCCAAAAATACAAGCTGCATTTAGAGATACCATTACCACTAGAGATACCATTGCTGACATAAGATGGATCTTAGCTGAAGGTAGAGTATACCAGAAGAATGTCTCTTTGTGTTTTAACTTTGCAATTGGCATTTTACTATGATGATCACAACAAATTGTGGTTAACACTGAGAATGGAAATCTCCAAACATTTGATTGTGCTTATGCAAAACCTATACTTAGATCCACAGACTGTTGTCTGAACAGAGCAATGAAACACTGCATGGTTCAAAATAAAAAAAAAAGGAGTGCACCAGGGATGTGTCCTTTCTCCTTACCTTTTCAGTTTACATGTGGTACAGATCATTCTGGAGGCTGGATTTATGAGGAAGGATGTGGCATCAGGATTGGAAGAAGACTCATCAACAACCTGTTATATGCATATGACACAACCCTGCTCACCAAAACTGAGGAGGATTTGAAGTGTTTGCTGCAGAAGGTCAAGGACTGCAGTCTTCAATATTTATCATATCTCAACATCAATAATACAAAGATTCTCACCATTGGGCCATTTGGTGACATGATAGATGGAGAAGAGATTGAGATTGTTAACAATTTCCACTTGCTCAGAAGTACAGTCAATACTCTTGGCAGCAATAGTCAGGAAATCAAGTATTATTGTTGTTAGGGTACTGTGGAGTCGAATACGACTTAATAGAGATCCTATGAACAAAAATTCTGAACCCAGTCCTGTCCTGTGCCATCCTCACACTGCCTGACACAAAAGAGCCCATTGCAGCAGTCACCAGGTCAGTCAACCTTGTTGAGGGTCTCCTTCTCCTTCACCAACCCTCCAGTCTTCCCAACATCATGTCTCTCTCCACAGAATAGCACCCCCTAGCAATATGCCCAAAGTATGTGAGGAGAAATCTCCTCTTTCTTGTCTCCAAAGAGCACTCCAGCTCTACCCTCTCCAAGACATATCTGTTCATTCTCTTGGCCGTCCATGGGATGTTTAGTGCTCTTCTTCAACACCACAGTTCAAAGGTGTCAGCTGTTTTCCTATCATCCTTTTTCATTGTCCAGGTCTCGGATGCATAGGTAGTAAGTGGAAAGACTATCCTGAATCAGATGCACCTTAGTCTTAAAACTGACATCACTATTTCTCAATAATTTGGAACAATCCTTAACTGCAGATTTTTCCAGTGCAATGTGTCTCATGATTTCCTGACTGCTCATACCAAGGGTGTTGATTGTACATCAAAACAAGATGAAGTTGTTGACAGTTTCAATCTCCTCTCCATCCATCATGTTGTTCTAGTGGTAAGAATCTTTGTTTTCTTGATATTGAGATGCAATCCTTACTGAAGGCTGCATTCCTTGATCTTCTGCAACAAGTGCTTCAAATCCTCCTTACTTTCAGAAAGCAAGGTTGTATCATCTGCATAACACAGGTTATGGATGAGTTTCCTTCCAATCCTGATGCTACATTGCTCTTCATAGAGTCCTGATTCTCAGATAATTTGCTCAGCATATAGATTGAACAGGTATGGAGAGAAAATGCAACTCTTATGCACTCCCTTCCCAGTTCCAGACCATGCAGGGCTCCTCTGCTGTGTTCGCACAGCAGCCTCCTGACCCTATGTACCTATCCAGAGTGCTGAAGCACAATGATCTTAGTCTAGAGACTAAAATGAACCTGATCCAAGCAATGGTCTTCTCAGCTGCTTACTTTGCTTCTGAGAGTTGGACATTAAATAAAGATGACAGAAGAAAAATCAGTGCCTTTGAGTTATGGTGCTGGAGAAGAATATTGAACATACCATGGACTGCTAAGAGAACAAATAGGGTCTGTTCTGAAACTGGGTTGATTCTTAGAGGCAAGAATTTTTAAATTGGCTCCCATATTGTGGGCATGTTGGTGGGAGATTCTGTTCCTAGGAAAGTAACATTATGTTAGGAAAGGTGGAGGGCCAGCGATGGAGAGGGAGACCCTCAATGAGCTACACTAACATGGGAACAGCAGCAATGAGATGATATGGATGGCATAAGATAGGACAGGGTATACATATGTTCATAGGGTCACTGTGAGTCATACTCAGTGGCACTTGGCAACAACAGCAAATCCTTGCCTCTAAGGTAGCTCTTCCTCCAAGACAAATTTGGTCCTTTCTTAGTTGATGGTATATTTAATACTCTCGCCAACATGGATTCAAAGACATTAATTCTTTGTTGATCTTCCTTATTCAAAGTCTAACTTTCATATGCATACAAAACAATTGAAAATATCGTGGCTTGGGTAAGCTGCATTTTATTTCTCAAAATAAAATCCTTACTTTTTGGCACTTTAAAGAGGGGTTTGCCCAATATAACACAAAGGGTATGTTGCTGCTGTTCGTAAAAGTGAACTTGAGAGAGTTCTGCTGAGGTTGTGAGGATGGCACAGGATAGAGCAAGATTTCAGTCCGTTTATATAGTCATATGATGGCACTAAACAACAACAAACAAGCTGGTTTTGAGTCCTTTCCAACTCTGTGGAAACTGTGTATGTGAGTACAGAGCTGAAGTCCATAGGGTTCTAAACAGCGGGTTATTTGGAAGTAGATTAACTTTCTTGAGGTGTCTCTGGATGAATTTAAATCTTCAGCCTTTCACTGAGCAGTCAAGCACATGAATTATTTACTCCTTTACTTCCAGCAAATCAACATGTTTTCAGCAGTAAAGTGACCTTCATTCAGAAATACTAGAAGAAAAGATTCCGTGTTGACCATCTGTTATTTGACTGTAGAATAAGAAAGGCTTGTTAATAAGCCCTTTGATCTTAACTTGGGATTGCTCCTGCTCCAGTTTAAGCTCTTTTCTCACCCTGTGAAAAAGTAAATTAACAGGATGGCAGCATAGTCCCAGTTTGTGTACCTACTGCCTTTTCATCTTCCCATTGGCCACTTAGTAGTTGTAATCCAGGGACCATTGTTTGGGAGTGTATACAATGCAGAGGCAGTTGAGTAAGCCATTTATGCAAGAATCCAGGAGCCTGTCACCAGTTGGGAGATAACTGTTGAAAGTGTTCCACTGATAAAGACATTTTTCTTTCTCTTTTCTGTAACATTACAATAAAGGAAAAATATGAATGGGTATTTATTACAGATTATAAGGACTTCGGCATTTGTGTAACTCAACAGTTTTATCCTAGCAATAGACTTTTTGGCAATAAAACCAAATAAGTCTGTTCTTTATCTTTTAAAGTTAGCAAGGGGATGTAATCTTTTATCCAGGTGTTTTGTATAATTGGAAACTTAAAACAGTGCTTCCACAGTGGCTTTTTGGAGTCCCCTTAGTTAATCTGATAACAGTTAAGGATCTCCTTCCCAGAAAAATGTTCTCGTGAATTCATATACATTTTAATACGTAATTTCATAGATTCTACAACTAAACTTTGTCCTTTCAAGTATAATTTTTCTTTTTAGCCTGTGAGACCTCTTTATAAGTAAATACATACCTGTATTAACTCAGTAAGTACCTTTGAACACATAAATTATCTTAATTTTAAGTGCCAAAAGGAAGAAAAATAAGTTCATGAAGAACAACAGGAGAGACTATTTTCTATAGGATAGATTAGCCTAACTATATAAATTGTCTTAATTTCCTTCTAGACTTACTTATGTATATTTTTTTCTCATAATTACGATCACACTACACACACACGTGGTGCTTGGTCTTGTGACACATGTATAAAAACAATACAGAGATTAGCATGGCCCCTACGTAAGGATGATTTCGAAATTCATGAAGCATTCATATTTTTATTGACATAACGACTTCGGCACTGGGCTCAGGTATATCAGTTGATGAGGATGCTACAGGATAGGACACAGTTTTATCTGTTGTTCATAGGGTCACTGTGAGTCATACTTAACTTGACGGCAACTAACAACAACAACACATATACACAGTAGAGCTCTTTTGGTGTAGTCCATAGTTGATTACAGAGCTAACCAAGAGACTATAGGTTCTATGGGTTCAAATCCATCAGCAGCTCCATGGAAGAAAAATGGGCAATTAGAAACCAAATGGAAGGTGGTTTTGATCAGAACTGCCTTGATGGCAATGAGTTTGAGATTTTTTTTTTAAGACATTATTGATATTTTATTCGAACACTCTTCTAGAAAATCTTTTTGTCTCAGATTTTTTTCTAAAGGGATATAAAAGTCCATATAAGAATATATTTTAGCCAACTTGAGGCATTTTTGAGAATGTGCTTGCATAATAGACTTTTAAAAATGTTTCCTTCTAGATTTGATG
The DNA here is from genome assembly GCF_000299155.1 of Elephantulus edwardii. Taxonomy (NCBI): domain Eukaryota; kingdom Metazoa; phylum Chordata; class Mammalia; order Macroscelidea; family Macroscelididae; genus Elephantulus; species Elephantulus edwardii. The sequence goes on from NW_006399861.1 coordinate 5,711,532, forward strand.
TAGAATTTGTTCTCTCGGAGCCTATTTCTGAATGGAAAGGCAAAAAGGGATACATTGCACCAGCACTTCTTTCTGAATTTTTAATAAGAAGCTCAGACAACTCTAAACTCCTCATATGCCTTTGTGGACCAACACCATTTACAGAACAAGGAATAAGGTGAGTAACAGTGTGGTAGAAAACACAATGCTCAAATCATGAAATGAAGATCATCCCACAAAATAAGTTCTTTTGATATGAACCCACACTTTAATATTCTGTTCAACTAATTGTTGTTCAGTCAGCTTACTCATAGCTGACCCTCCAGTGTGTTTCCAGGGTTGAAATCACACAAGAGAATCTGGTCCTGCTCTCTGCTGAGGAGTCGCTAATGGATTCCAGCCACTGGAGAAGCACAGCCAAATTACAGACTATAAGAAAGGAACAACATCTTTATCTTCATTCAGATAAAGCATTAGAGATCAGGACTATGTATAACTCTAGATTGTTGTTATGTGCAGTCAGGTCGACTATACCGCATAGCGACCCTAAGCACAATGGCTCAGAACCCTGCTCCATCCTGAACCACTTTCACTGTCTCTGGCACACCTACCATCATTATCTCAGTTGTTGTGTCAGTCCATCTCATCCTTGGTCTTTGCCTCCTGCACTGTCCTTCCACCCTCTCAAGCATGATGTCCTTCTGCAAAGACTGTTTCCTTCTGGCCATGTACCCAAAGTATGTGAAATGGAGCGTAAAAATCTTACCTTCATTATCCAAAAACTAGTGGAATAGCACATCAACAGAGAACTGTCAGAAGTGCAGGCTAGATTTAGAAGAGGCCGTGGTACTAGGGATATTATAGCTATTGTTAGATGGATCTTGGCTGAAAGCAGAGATTACCAGAGGAATGTCTATCTGTGTTCATTGATTATGCAAAGGCATTGGACTGTGTGGATCACCACAAACTGTGGCTGACTCTTAAGAAGAATGGGAATGCCAGAACACTTGATTGTGCTTATGCAAAACCTATGCTTGGACCAGGAGGTAGCCATCGGAACAGAACAGGGAAATACTCCACGGTTCAAAATCGAAAGGGTGTATGCCAGGGATGTGTCCTATCTCCATACCTTTCAATCTATATGCAGAACAAATCATCCGAGAGGCTGGGCTGTTTGAGGAGGAATGTGGCATCAGGAGTGGAGGAAGACTTATCAACATTCTGCTTTATGTGGATGACACAACCCTGCTTGCTGAAACTGAGGAGGACTGGAAGCACTTGCTGCAGAAGGTCAAAGACTGCAGCTCAATATCAAGAAAACAAAGATTCTCACCACTGGGAAGATTGGTAGCATCATGACAGACAGTGAAGAGACTGAGATTGTTAACAGTTTCAATTTGCTTGGCTCCACCATCAACACTTGGTACCAGCATCCACAAAAACAAAACAGGAGTTGTATTGGGAAAGTCTGCCTTCAGGGACCTCTCCACAGTCTGGAGACTAAGGAGAACCTGATATAGGCCATAGTCTTTGCAATTAATTACTTGCTATGCATCAGAAAGCAGGACAGTAACGAGGGATGATAGAAGGAGAATTGATTCCTTTGAGCTGTGGTGATGGAGAAGAGTATTGGATATATCATGGACTGCTAGAACAAACAGGTTCATCCTACAGAGGGTGAAACTAGGTTGCTCCTTGGAGGCAAGGATTCTGAAGCTTAATCTGACGTACTTTGGGCATGTTGCAAGGAGGGCCAGTCCTTGGAGAAGGACATTGTGCTTGGGAGGGCAGAGCAAAGGGACAGTGCAAGAGAAGAAGACCCTCAGTGAGATGGATTGACTTGGTGACTGGGGTAATGGGTGTAGGTGTGTAAAAGACAGCAAGATTGGCACAGGATAGAGCAGGGTTTAGGGCTGTTGTACATAGGGTTGCTATGAGTCACAAGCGACTCAGCAGCATCTAACACAATAGGCGCTGTTGTGTCAACTATGAACTATGAACTATTGCAACCTTTCCTTATTCTGCAACATCTGTACAGTCTCCTTCATGTTCAGACTCACAGCACTGTGTCAGTCTACATCATTGAGGATCTTCCTCTCACTGATATAGTTTTTCCAATTATAATGATCATTCCAGTCATAAGGACATCTTAATTTAATTGCTTCAAACACTGAAAAAGGATGACATTCATTAGAAAATTCTATTAAGAAAGTATTATTAATTTTTAGAAGTGTTAATTGCATTGCATTTTGTTTTTAAAAAATTTCATCCAAGTTGAGAAAATTAAAAGTATTATGGGTATAGTAAACTTTGATATTGTTTCTTTTTTAACATTTTCATTGAGAAACATGTATGTTTTGTTTTTCAGGTTGCTACATGATCTTAACTTTTCCAAAGCTGAGATTCATAGTTTTACAGCATAAGGAAGAACTGTCATTGCCCTTCAGTCAACTGATTGATCAAAATCTGTGATCGCTGAGGGTCTTTTAGGAGAACATTTTTTTATAGATAAAAATCTAACTAGAGTCCAGGTTTCTGTTTCTTAAATCAAATGTTTCTTCAGGATAGATAACTTGTGCTTTATTTTGTATCATAACTTATTTTACTACTACTGCTGATATTTGACCTGGAAAGGCAATCATGGCAACAAATACAGATAGCATTCTTTGTTATGAACCACAAATTTCTTTACTATTTAAACTGTCTTTGTCACTATTTAAAAACAGATACTTGTGGTTTATGACATGACAAAATAAATGATCATTTTGATCATATTTCTATGCTATAAAATGTCAAATTAGCAATACAGATGAATTTTACATTGCACTGTTTACTCAGGAAACGGTTAACTTATGTCTTTGTTATTAATATTAAAACATGGAATGTTACAACTTATTTAAGTGATCCCAATTCTGTGTGTGTGCGCGTGCGTGCCTGCATGTGTTTATGTACGGATGACTTGATTCAGAGTAGAATAAATTAGACTTAAGCATTTTTTAACACTTGTGGTAGAAATGTGGTCGAATGCAACAATATTGGTTCTGTGTCTAAGTTTTACAAAGGCAGCAATAAAAGTTATCAAAGATGCTTCACACAAATGTAGTCTTGAACTAGGTGCTTTTGATTCATAAGCCAAAACTAACTGAAAAAGGCATTAGGAAAAGGAATCAAAGTACAGAATGTTTTCCCATGGCCTAAAAGAACTGTCCAAAGCTCTGGAATGGGTGCTTTTGAAATTGTAATGCATTTGGAGCCCCTCTGACCAGTTGAAGAAAGGAGGACCACTGCCATGTTGCCCTGGCTGACAGCTTCCCCACAGCTGGCAGCTTAGTAGGGAACTTTCCCATCCCCTCTCCCTGCTGCTCCATGCTGCCTTCACACAGTTCCACAGACGTGCGTTAGTAGAGCATCGAGAAAAATCCTTTTGAGTCTTTCATAGGCTATCTTGGGGTTTTCCATCTTAGTACAGCAGCAGTGTTTCACAGACAATGGAGGGGGAGGCAGTCAGTTTTCCCTGGAAATGATGTTGTGAATGGCTAAACTGTCACTAAAGAAACGGTGCACCCTGAAAAACACAATGTCCAAATAGGTGAAAACTTGTTATGTTGTTCCCTGGTGCCACATTTACCCACCAGAATCCAGTTGTGCTCGCATGGCAGTGGTCCCCAGGCAGCAGGGGGAACATCTCTTCTTTCATGGCTGTCTGTCCCCTCCCCTCTTCCCATAGTCACGTATTTCCTCAAACTACCTATTTATTCTTGTAATTCTTTAGTAACATACCAGTTCATTCTACCTTTGTTGTTGTTAGGTGCCATTGTGTTGAGTACTACTCATAGCAACACAATGAACAGATCTGAACTGTGTCCTGTCCAGTGCCATCTTCATCACCTCTGACACACTTGAGCCCACTGCTGCAGTCTCTGTGTTGTCAGTCCACCAGGTTAAGTCTTCCTCTCTTTCGCTGGCCCTCTACCTTTCCAAATATGATGTCCTTTTCCAAGGAACAGCCTCTCCTAGTAGCATTCCCACAGTATGAAGATGAGCTTCCTCAGGCTTTCCTCCTTACCCAGCTTCAGTCTTTTCTGACCCTCTTATTTCTTTACCCATTATTTTCTAGTCTCCTCAGTTTTCTCTATTAATATGTCTCTTCTTCATTCCTTTTCTTACTGTATTTTAAAGCAAAACAAAACCCATAAATACTCTTCTGCATGGTCTTATCCACTCACATGAGTTTATTAACCTATATGGTAAGGCCGTTCAGATACACCAGCTGCTCTGTGAGAGAAAGATGAGCAGATTCCCCATTCAATATGCAGCCCCTGAAAATCTGCAGGAGAGTCCGCTCTGAGTCACTTCAGATTCACAGGCAGTGAGTGGGTGTGACATTAAAAAGAGCTGTGGGGTCATAGTCCATAATGGATTGGAGAAAGAAGTGTGCTGGAGAAAGATGTACAATCTTCTCTGTGCACTTTATATCCTAAAACTCTGCAGAGTCAGTTGGGAGTCAATGATGACTCAGTTGTTTCTGAGTTTTTTTGGAAGTTGTTTTTTTTAAAAAAAAATATTTATTTTTGTTTGTTATTATGTTGTTTTCACACCAGATCTTTCCCATTTCCTGTCCCTCGTCCTCTCCCTCCCCCTATCAAATTGTGGGACCCTGTGATTAACAACTCTACCTTCCACCCATCCTCAAGTCCTCTGCTTCCCTTGGATCCTCCTACACATTCTACAATAATGGTCTTATGCAGTACTTGTCCTTATGGGACTGAGTCACTTAGCATAATGCTCTGTGGAGGTGTTTTGTGTTAAAAAGGAGCCCTGGTGGCTAATGGTTAACTGGGTGGATGCTATGGGAGTTTTTTGTTCGAATCTACCAGCCATGCTGCCAGAAAAAGATAATGTCATTCTGCATCCCTAAAGATAGCAGGGATTTAGGGACTCTCTGGGGCAGTTCTACTGTGTCTCAGAGAGATCGTCCGCAGCAGGTTAACCATTCAAAATTACAGTCTCTAATTGACAACCAGCTGAGCTTCCATTTTCATCATTCAGTTACCATCTGTACATCACGTCAATGTCTCACTGATTTCCCAAACTGTATTATTTCCCAGACAAAAGTTTTATCATTGTCCTTTCTCCTCAAGTCTGTTCCTCTACTTGAATCTTCCTTTTGTCTGATTCACTGGTACTTTAGACTGAATCAAGTTCATGTTTTTATTTTTTTTATTATTTTTTGTGTGTGTACCGTCAAAATCGGATCTGACTATATAGGAGGAGATTGTCCCTCCTTCTCCAGCAAAGCGTCCGGTGGGTTTGAACTGCTCACCTCTGGGATTGCAGTGCAGCGTCTTGCCACTAAGCCACTAGAGCTTGCCCAAGTTCAGGTTCTAAAGAGATTGCTCCTAAAAAGGTTAGTTTTTTACATTTGTTTAGCCCCAGGAGGATTCCTTCCAGCTGTCTCTTAGTTTGTTTTCTGCAGATTAACAAGTTTATAATTTAGCCATTATCTCCAGGGAATCCTTTAAAGCTCCTTCCAGTTGCCTCTCATGTCAAACTCCTTTTTTTTTTTTCAAGTCCTTCGGCTTGAACTTCTCCACACTCTGTTGCAAATCAAGTTCTTTTGTAGAAAGGTTTGGATATCTAGATGTTCTGGGACCTCCTTTACTTTCCTCCACACTCCCTCTCTGCTGTGTGTCAATTCCGACTCCCAGCAAACCCTCCCTTGGAGCTGCTGGTACGTTCTCCCTGCTGGAGAAGGGCAGTCTTGTTTGGCAACATAAAACATGCACTCTTTCCCTCCACCTTGACTTCTGTAAATTCTCTGTGCACATTCACTGCTGTCGAGTCAGAATCAACTCATAGCTGCCTGGTGTTAATGGCACATTTAATAATGTTTACATAAAAAGACTATGGATGAATCTTTTTTAAGTACTACAATAAAGGGATAAAAGGCTCTCTCTCACACAAACTAATTGCAAACTCATTTTAGAAACGGTGTGTTTTAGCTGAGGAAATCTAGAAGCAATGTGGGTAAACACTGAGCTACTAAATGGAAGTAAGGGTTTCAAACCCACCAGCTGCTTCTCTAGAGAAAGATTTCAACATTACCTGGACTGTGTACACACACACACACACATATGCATTTTGGCTGTGAGGTACCCTTTGACCTGGAAATTCCTCAACATTTTGGCCCAACTTTTAGCCAAACCATTAACAGGCCTTTGAGAACAGTAATTCCAGGGAAGTAAGCTCTCAGAACACAAACACTGAACATAGAAAAAGCAGCATTTGACCAAGGACAAAACTAAGAAGGCAAGAAGAGATAGGAAAGAAGAATGGGGAGGGGGAGCGTGAGAAGAGCACTGTTACATTGTAAAGATTGTAATCCATGTCACAAAACAAATTGCATATGAATTACTGAATGAAAAACACCCGCCCCCCCAAAAAAAAAAACACAAAAACAAAAAACAATTTAAGAAACAAGACTGCAACTTTGAAACATTACTACCAAAAAGAGACCTGGAGAAATGGAAGAATATACCATGCTCATGGATAGGAAGTTTCAATATTTTGAAAATTACATTCTACCAAAGGCAATCTACAAGTTCAATGCAATCCCAAAGCAAATACTAATTTCATTCTTCAATGGGATGGAAAAGGCAACTCATCTGTAATGGAAAGAGACCCTGAATAAGCAAAGCACTCCTGAAAAAGAGAAACAAGGTAGGAGGCATCTCACTCCCTGATTTCAAATCCTACTGCACAGCCATGGTGGTCAAGACAGCATGGTACTGATACAGTGACAGACATTAGATCAATGCAATATAATTGAGAACCCAAAAATCAGCTCATCTTCTTATGGTCAACTGATTTTTTGACAAGGAGATGAAGTCAGTTAAGTTTGGAAACAACAGCCTTTTTTAACAAATGGTGTTGGCAAAATTGGAAAACTCAACTGTAGAAAACTGAAGCAAGACCCAAACCTCACGCCATAGACAAAAACAACTCAAAGTAGATAAAAAACCTAGGAGTAAAACCAACGACTATAAACTTCATCAAACAAAAGCTTAGAAGAACTGTAGAAACCCTAATCCACAACATTAACAGTCTCCTAAGGATCCTAAAAACCCTACAGCTAGGAAAGAATAAAATAGATGCATAGGACCTTCTGAAAATCAAATTCCTATGCAAATAAAAAACCTTCTCCAACAGGGTGAAAAGGAAACCCACAGACTGGGAAAAAATTTTGTAATGACATGTCTGATAAGAGACTTTTATCTAGAATTTATAGAATACTCGAGAACCTCAACAAGATTAAGGTAAACAACCCAATCACAAAATGGGCACAGGACATGAACAGACACCCTGAATAGGCATTCAGAGGGTGAACAAACACATGAAGAAATATTCAAAATCCCTAAAGTTGGAAATAGAAATACCATTTTATCCAGCAATTCCATTACTGGGAATATACCCTAAAGAAACCAGAGCACCCATCCAAACAGATATATGCACACCTATGTTTACTGATTTACTGTTCACAATAGCAAAGAGATGGGAGTGCCCATCGACAAATGAAAGGATAGAGAATTGTATATTAACATTAAGGAATACTACATAGCACTGAAAAAAATGAACTCACAAAATGTTCTAAGGACATGATGCTTAGTGAAATATCTCAGTCACAATAGGACAAATACTAGATAATGCCACTGTTATAAAACAAGACTGATGTGGAGATTAGGGTGAAACTAAGAAAAGATGGGATAAATAATAAACACTGTACTAGAACAGAAGAGAAAAGAACTGTTTAAAAGAAATATATCAGGCATTATTTGCATGACAACAGTCCAGTGTAAGAGATACATAGCAAAGTGGACTGGAGTGGGGGAAATTGTGCAACAATGAATGATTCTTTTTAAGAAAATAGCAAATTGGGGCATGGGTAGGGAGGAAAATGTGCAACAATGGATGGAAATCCAAGTTTTCTTTAAAATATTAAAATAACCAAAAAAAAAATTTTTTTAAAAAAATTCTATGGAGCAATTCTGGCCTGTTCTTAGAGGGTCACTGATTCAAATGGACTTGCTAAGGACTTTGGTTTGGGTGTTTTTAACTGAAAATAAGCAAGTGACAAGTGCTCATATATTTGATTCTGTTTTTTTCAGGTTAGGGAAAGACAACCTTGGTTTAGCAAAGACAGTGTCACAAGTTTGCCTAGAGCAAAGTACCATTTATACAATTTTATTGGAATCGTAATAATTCAGACATTTCTCTAAGACTCTTCTTTATGAGCAAGGAAACTCATTTGGTTTCAACTAAATAGTTGGTCATGGTAACTCTCCAAAACCAGTCTTCCCAACAGACAGAATCTGAGGTCAGGCCACACCCGAAGCTCTGGGTTTCTTGGGAGTTTCCCAAATGACTTCGCTTACCATGTCTAGAACCATTATACCCAAACAGTGATTGGGTTAATAGTGTCAATTGCTTTTCTCTGGAAGCTGACCTCTGGGCCTTCGCTGCAGTAATTGACAGATGAGGTAGGTGCCAAGGACTGCTAAGGCTAGATTCCTCAGAACAGCATCAAAGGCAATTAGCCAGTCCCAGCTTCTAATCAAATTACTGCTTTCCACACATGTGCAGTAGATATCAACAAGATGTAAGCTTTATCAAAAGGCATAGAGTATGGAAATAAAGCTTCCAGAAGACTGAATTACACTGTGAAAACTACCAATGTTAAAGTTCTAAGAAAGAAACTTGTGGAAATGGTTACTTTTTTTTTTGTTCTTTATACTTAAGCCACCTAATAGAGCAATTGTCATTTGGGGAGCAAGGCAGAGAGAGGCAGCTGCAAATTGGGAAAGAGGTGCACTTTAAGGACAAATGCTTAGGTGGGGAGAGTTCATTGCTGTGAAGTAGGAGTCCACTCCTAGCTGACCCTCGGCAAGGTTTTGGGAGGCTATGACTCACGTGAGGAGAGGGCTCATTCTTTCTCCCATGACAGGTGGAGCCCTTGTGTGAGCTGTAAACTCTGTCCACTGCTCAAACTCCCTATCCCACTCTAAAAATGAGCCCCTTCTAAATTGACAAATTACATTTTGCTGCATTCCTTTTTAAATCATAATACAATCTTAATTGTTGTTAGTTACTATCAAGCAGGCTCTGACTCAGAACCTCTTTCATGACAGAATAAAACATTGTCAGTCCCCGTGCCATGCTCATAATAATGAGTGTGCTCGAATCTGTTATTTTGACTGCTGTGCCAGCCTAGCTCATTGACAGTTTTTTAAGCTGATAATAGAAATTTCCAGGTGAATACTTGGGAATTCTTACAGAAGAGATTAAATTTTCAACAGTTGTGCTAGCATCACAACTAATGTAGCTTTCTAGCATCAAAAACTAAAAAAAAGGAAAAAAAAGGCTGAGCAGTCTACTCCTGTGTGATTAACTGCCTCTGAGAACCCGCTCAAGGGTGAACTGTACAACAGTATTAACAGTAACTTGAGCACTTGTTGAGTTTGTTTCATCCATTCCTTCCACATCCAGCAAAATAGTCCACTTTGAAGGAGTTTGCAGTCTCATAATAAAGAAGGTGGTTTTCCCAGGGCGAGGCTCACCCATTGCACTCTGGGTAAGCTGACTCCTGCAATTTCCCCAAATGCAGGAATCTCAACTGCATAGTTTGTGGTAGTGGGGGACTGCCTTGCATGCTCTCCCCTGGCAAAAAAAGGGGGGGGGGAAAGCAATAGTGTAAAGAGGAGACAGAATTCTAACATAAAAAGAAATTGTTACAATGCAATTGTTTAATTCAAGATGTGGAAACAGTGGAGGGGAAATGAATTCTGACTGGAGGTCAGAGAATGCTTCATAGAGTAAATGACTCCTCACAGTGACCTCAGCAGTAGGACAGTCAGGTTAGTGAAGTGGGGGAGAAGCAGCTGGAAGAAAAGCTCTGTAAGTAGCTGCAGAATGGAGGTTGGGTCAGTTCAGCTGTCCTGTAAAGACAAGAGGTCAGATAAGAGGCAAAGGCATGCCCAAGAATTAATTGTAATGGGTCTCACAGAATAATCAGGGATATCTCAAGGACACGGTCACAGAAGCTAAATAAATTATCAATGTTGTGTTTTGGAAAAGTCATTCTGGCAGAAAAGTGAAGTGGAAATCAAGAAAATCAAGTTACAGCCAATAGTCACCTTGCAGCTGAAACTCATCCTAATACACTCTACTAAAAATTCTCATCCATTGATCAGAAATGAAATTTTGCCTTTAAATCATAAACTGCTCATAAAATTGTTCTTCACTTGGTTTCATATGTTAGAAAAGCAATGCTGAAAACTCATGAAGATTGAGATTCAGGTCTTAGCAATAATAGATGTTGACATGGGATCAGCACTCTCCTTGTGCTGGTACTATGCTCACCACTTTATGTGGGTTATCACATCGAATCCTTGCAATGTTGCAATATGGGAGGTACTATCATTTCCACCATTGGACAGAGTCAACATAAAACTAGAAAAATTTACACACTAAGGAGTTGATTAGACATTATGGTGAATAAGTTGCATTAATGGTACTTAATTTATGATTTGTAAACCTGTACAGGGAGGAATGTGGCATCAGGATTGGTGGAAAAATCAACAACCTGCATTATGCAGATGACACAACCCTGTTTGCTGAAACTGAGGAGGACCTGAAGTGCTTGCTGCAGCGAGTCAAGGATTGCAGCCTTCAATATGGATTGAGGCTCAGTGTCAAGAAGACAAAGATTCTCATCACTGGGCCAATTGGCAGCATCAGGATGGATGGTGAAGAGATTGAGATAGCTAACAGTTTTCGTTTACTTGGTTCCACAGTCAAAAACTCTTGGTAACAGCAGCCAGGAAATCAGGAGAATTGCATTGACAAATTCAACTGTGAGGGAGCTCTCAAGAGCACTTAAGTGCAACAACATCAGGCTGGAGACTAAGGTGTGCCTGATCCAGGCTATAGTCTTTGCAATTACGTACTATGCATTGAAGAGATGGGCAGTGACTAGGGATGATAGAAAGTGAATTGATGCCTTTGAGTTGTGGTTCTGGAGAAGAGTGTTGAGTATACCATGGACTGCCAGGAGAACAAACAGGTTTGTCCTGGAGAGGGTGAAACCAGAATGTTCCCTGGAGTCAAGGATTCTGAAGCTTCATCTGACATACTTTGAACATGTTGCAAGGAGGGACTGGTCCTTGGAGAGGGACATCATGTTTGGGAGAGTGGAGGGATGGCTCAGGAGAGGAAGACCCTCAATGAGATGGATTGATTCTGTGAGTGGAGTGGTGGGAATGAATGTGGCTGAGATGGTGAGGTAAGTGTTTAGGGTTCTTGTATATAGGGTTGCTATGAGTCGCAAATGACTCGATGGCATGTAACAACAACAAACCTTAACTCAAAATTAGTAAAAAATTGCTCAAAGTTAACAGCTCAGCAAGAATTAGAATTATTTTATCAGATTCCAGGACCCCTAAGGATAGCCTTTAAGCTATTTGTCTGTTTATAAATATTTTTGTAGGAAGCAATAAAATATTTTTATAGGTAAGCAATTATGATGTCAATCCAAAGGCACATTTCCAATCTACTAGTTGCTCCATGGGAGATAGATGAGTAATCAATTTCTTTGCTATTAACTATCTCTGAAAACAAGCTGGAGGGTGAGCTATGAGTTGGTTCTGACTCAATGATACACAACAACAACATATTTTTGTGTTTCCACTAGAATTATCATTTTAAATGTTTTATCGTTATGTATACCATCAAGTTGGAACTGACCAAAAGCTGACCCTCCAGCAGGTTTTCAGAGGCAGTAAATCGGAAGGAAAGCGACTGCCCTTCTTTCGCTTGTAGAGCAGCTGGTGAATTTGAACCTCATACATATGCGCTGGCAGCACATTTCCTTACCACTATTTCTAGAACATTCTTAATAAATGTTTGTCTTTAATTTATGTATTTGGATTAACTAAGGATATGTCAAATTCCAATTAAAAAATGCTATCTACATTTTAATTATGTATTATTCAAAATGGATAATAGCAAAGAGGCATCTTTCAGAGGCATCTTTCAGGTACCCAGGAAAAACCGGCCGGAGAACGTGCTCCTGGGCGGAAGGGAAGACGGGAAGCTGTGCACTGGGGAAGGTCACCTCGGATAATAGCAAAGAGTCATCTTTCAGAGGCATCTTTCAGGTACCCAGGAAAAACCGGCCGGAGAATGTGCTCCTGGGCGGAAGGGAAGCCTGGAAGAAAGGAAAACA
>NW_006399861.1:5727175-5729461 GCF_000299155.1 Elephantulus edwardii
AAAATTGGGAAGGGTGTACACCAGGTATATGTCGATCTTCATAACTTTTCAATGCAGAACAGATTTTCTGGGAGGCTGGGCTGTATGAAGAAGAATGTGACATTAGGATTGCTGGAAGACTCATTAACAATCTGCATTACACAGATGACATAACCTTGCTTGGTGAAACTGAGAAGGACATGAAGCGCTTTCTGCAGACGGTCAAGGACAGCAGCCTTCAATATGGATTGAAGCTCAACATCAAGAAAACAAAGATTCTCACCACTCAGCTGATTGGCAATATCATGAAAGATAGTGATGAGATTGAGATTGCTAACAGCTTTAGTTTGCTTGGCTCCACAGTCAACACTCTTGGTACCAGCAGCCAGGAAATTAAAAGACAAATTGCAGTGGGAAAATCTACTGTCAGAGAACTTTCAAAAGTACTCTCCAGGACAGACCTGTTTGTTCTCCAAGCAGTTCATGGTATATTCAATACACTTCTCCAGGACCACAACATCATCAATTCTCCTACTGTTATCCCTAATTATTATCCATTTCTCTGGATAGACAGTAATTATAAAGACCATGACCTGGATCAGGCACACCTTCATCTCCAGACACATCATTGCTCTTTGGAGAGGTCACTAATAGCAAATTTTCTTGGTGAAATTAATCTTTTGATTTCTTGACTTCTTGACTACTAGTGCCAAGAGTTTGGAAGCAGGAGTGGCATCCACTTGTTAAATAACATGCCTCCAGAAACTATGAAGTTTAATAAATTTTGATCGTGTAGAGGCGCTTCAGGCCTTTTGTTCATAGGGTTGCTATGAGGCGGGCTCCACTCAAAGGCAATCAACAACAACAGTTCCAAGAGTGTTAATTGTGAATCTGAGAAATCTGAAATTTTAACAATCTCAATCTCTTCTGTATCTATCATGGTGCTGCCAACTAACCCAATGGTAAGAATCTTTGCTTTCTTGATAATTAATATGTTGTTGTTGCTGTGTAACATAGAGTTGGAACCAACCCATAGCTGACCCTCAGGCAGGTTTTCAGAGGCAGTTAATCTCATGGGAGTTTCAGAGGAGTAAATATCATCCTTCTCTCATGGAGTAGCTGGTGGCCTTGAACTGCATATCTTTGGGATTGCAGCACAGCTTCCTGCCACTAGACCCAAGCTCTCTATGATATACTTCGTTTAATACCATATCTTATCAATTTATTGTTGTATATTAGTTTTTCTTCTACCTAACTTACCTACTTCCTTTTATTCCCCTTTCTCTTGCTTCCATTCCTTCTTGTTGAGTTAGAACTGACCTATAGCTGACCCTCCAGTGAGTTTTCAAAAGCAGTAAATTGGACATGAGGATACTGCCCATCTTTTCTTCACAGAGCAGCTGGTATATCTGAACTACCTACCTTTGCACTGGAAGCATGATTCCTTACCACTAAACCTCCAGAATTCTCTCTTTCCATCTTAGTAACCAAAAATTCAAGGCTCAAGTTGCAATACTGAAAAATGCTATGAATTCAGGAAGCATCAAGAGAATATGGAGAGAATATACAAAGTCACTGTACCAAAAACAGTTGGTCTACATTGAGCTATTTAATTTTTATTGGGGTCTAGTTGACATATAATGAAATCTATCTTTTTGTACATACTGAGAAGCTGGATAAATTTGCATATGTCACTACTGTCAAGATACAAAATATTGCCATTATATAAAAGTTTCCTTTGCTCTCCAAATGGGTATAGTCAACATACATAGCATCAAGTCAACAACAATAATACTGAAGGAGGAAGTCCAACCTGCACTGAAGGCACTGGCAAAATATAAGACCCCCATCGAATACCAAGAGAGGTGTTTCAGGAAGCAGACATACTCACCAGTCTCTGCTAACTAATATGGAGACAGCTGCCTGGTCAAGTGACTAGAAAAGCTCTATATTTGTCCTCTTTCTCAAAAAGGGAGCCAACAGAGTTTGGAAATTAGCAAACACTATAATACCACATGCAAGTAAAATCTTGCTGAAGATTATTAAAAAAAACCCAGCAGGAGCAATACATTGACTGCTAGAACAGCTGTAATAGTACAGGAAACTGCTAGATATTCAAACTGGATTCAGAAGAGGTTGTTGCACAAGGGATACAAAGGATGCCATTGTTGCTGTTGTTGTTGTTAAGTGCTGTCGAGTCATAGACGACTCACAGCGACACTATGAACGGAAGACCTGAACACTTGTGTAACTTTCATGGTTTCTCCAAGTGGATGTCATTCCTCTTCCAAGATGGGAGTGTAAAAT
>NW_006399861.1:5730536-5734458 GCF_000299155.1 Elephantulus edwardii
AACCATTATCGCATTTGACACATCAGTGTCACAGTGTTTAGTATCACAGCAACCATGAGTTACCTCTGTACAACAATGAGAGTTATACCACTTAGAAGAATGTTTGACCAAAACCAATTAAAACCAGGCCTGAGGGCCACAGATTAAAATCACCCACCTTGGCTTAGTAGCATAACTTTCTCTCCACTAGGCCAACAGAGCTCTCTCTATGCTGTTGTTAAGTGCCACTGAGTCATAGATAACTCATAGCAACCTAGCAACCCTATGAACAAAAGACCTGAACACTTGTATAACTTTCATTGTTTCTCCAGGATCATAGCGTTTAATCAGGAAACATTGCTAATGTCAAATCTTGACTGAAAGCAGAGAATACCAGAAAGATGTTTATTTGTGTTTTATTGACTTTGCAAAGGCTTTTGACTGTGGGGATCATAATAAATTATGGCTAATGTTGAGAAGAATGGGAACCTCAGAACACTAAACTGCTCATATATAACCCACACATAGATAAGAAGCAGTTAAACAGAACAGGGGAGTACTGCATGGAAAGGTGTGTGTCAAGGTTGTATCTTTTCTCCATACCTATTCAATCTACATGCTAAACAAATCATCCCAGAAGCGGAATAATCTGAAGAAGCATGTGGCATCAGGATTGTAGGAGACTCTTCAACGTCATGCATTATGCAGATGGCACAACCATGCATGCAGAAAGTGACAGAGAATTGAAGCACTTATTGCAGAGATCAAAGACTACTGCCTTCCATATGAGTTACATCAGAAAACAGAAATCCTTACTACTGAACCAATATCTCACATCATGATAAGTGGAGAAAACACTGAAAATGTCAATAATTTCATTTTACTTGGCTCCGCAATCAACACTCACCACAGCAGCAGTCAAGAAATCCAAGGGTTTGTTGTTACATTTCTGCTGTCAAGGACCTGTCCATAGTGCTAAAGAGCTAAGATGTCATTTTAAAGACTAAAGTGTACCTGATCCAAACCATGGTATTTTCAATTGGTTCTTATGCATACAAAAGTTGGACAATGAATAAAGATGATAGAAGAATAATTAATACCTTTGAATTAGGTGTTGGGGAAGTACAAAAACCCTAACTGCAATATCCTGTGCCAACCTTACTGTCTCTGACACACTTACTCCTACCAACCCAATCACAGAATCAATCCATCTAATCAAGAGTTTTCCTCTCCTGCACTGTCCCTCCGCTCTCCCAAACATGATGTCCCTCTCCAAGGACCGGTCCCTCCTTGCAACATGCCCAAAGTATGTCAGATGAAGCTTCAGAATCGTTGACTCCAAGAAGCTGCCCAACTTCACCCTTTCCAAGACACACCTGTTTGTTCTCCTAGCAGTGCATGGTATATTCAACACTCTTCTCCAGCTCAAAGGCATAAATTCTGTTCCCATCATCCCTAGTCACTGTCCAACTCTCCAATGCATAGCACGTAATTGTGAAAATTATAGCCCAGATCAGGCATACCTTAGTCCCCAGTCTTATGTCATTGCTCTTCATTACTCTGAAGAGGTCCCTGACAGCTCATTTTCCCAATGCAATTCAGCTCTTGATTTCCTGGCTGCTGGTGCCAAGAGTATTGACTATAAAACAAAGCAAACTAAAACTGTTAACAATCTCAATCTCCTCACCATCCATGCTGATGCTGCCAATTGGTCCAGTGGTGAGAATCTTTGTTTTCTTCATGTTGAGTTTCAATCCATATTGAAGGCTGCAGTCCTTTACCCTCTGCAGCAAGTGTGTCAGGTCCTCCTCAGTTTCAGCAAGCAGGGTTGTGTCATCTGCATAATGCAGAATGTTGACTCTTCCATCAAACCTGATGCCACATCCTCCTCATACGGTCCAGTATCCCAAATGATCTGTTCGGCATACCGATTGAAAAGGTATGGAGACAGAATACATCCTTGGCAGACCCCCTTCCTGATTTTGAACCATGTAGTGTCTCCTTCCTCTGTTCTGACGACTGCCTCCTGGTCCAAGTATAGGTTTTATATAAACACAATCAAATGTTCTGGGATTCCCATTCTTCTCAGAGTGAGCCATAGCTTGTCTACACAGTCAAAAGCCTTTGCATAGTCAGTGAAGCACAGATTGACAGTCCTCTGGTACTCTGTACTTTCTGCCAATATCCATCTAACATTAGCTATAAAATCCCTAGTACTGGTACCTAGTACCTCTTCTAAATCCAGCCTGCACATCTGGCACTTCTCTGTTGACATATTGTTCCAGTTGTTTTTTTATAATTTTCAGTAGAATCTTGCTTGTAGGTAATATAATTACCAAATGTTTTTTTCCCAGTATGTCACTTTCCTTTTTACCTTGTTGGAAACTTTTTTGGATGTGCATAGGGTTTTGATTCTTAGAAGATCCAATTCATTTATTTTCTTTTCTCCAGCTTGTAGGTTTTTCAGTATGCTTGGGAGACTGTTCATGTTGTTGTTTAGTGCTTCTAGAGTTCTTTCAAGCTTTTCTCTGATGATGTTTATAGTCTTTGGTTTTTCTTCTAGGTCCTTGATCCACATTGAACTGTTTTTGTGTGTGTGTGTATGGTGTGAGGTGTGGGTCTTTCTTGAGTTTTCTGCAGATAGTTTTCCAATTTCGCCAATACCATTTGTTATACTTTCTTTTCCCCATTTAACTGATTTAATCTCCTTGTCAAAAATCAGTTGACCATAAGTAGATGAGTTGATTTCTGTGTTCTTGATTCTATTTCATTAATCTATGTGTCTGTCACAGTACCAGTACCATGCTGTCTTGATTACCACAGTTGTGTAGTAGGATTTGAGATCAAGGAGTGAAATGCCTCCTACTTTTTTGCTCGTTTTCATGAGTGCTTTGCTTATTTGGGGTGTCTTTCCATTCCAGATGAAATTGGAAATTGCCTTTTCCATCTCAATGAAAAATGGAATCAGTATTTGCTTTGGTATTTGCATTGAACTTGTAGAATGTCTTTGTCAAAATTGTCATTTTCACAATGTTGAGTCTTCCTATCCAATAACATAGCATATTCTTGCATTTCTCCAGGTCTCTTGTTGTTTCTTTTCTTTTAATTTATTTCTTTTTGTTTCTTATAGTAATGTTTTGTAATATTCATTAAATAGTCTTTTGTGTTTGTAGTTTAATGTACTCCCATATATTTAATCTTGTGATTAGCTATTGCAATGAGTATTGTTTTTCTTAGCTCCAGTTCTGTATTTTCTTTGTCACTGTGAAGAAATACAACTGATTTTTGTATGTTGATCTTTTATCCTGCCACTTTGCTGAATTGGTTGACAATATCCAGTAGTTTTCTCACTGAGTCTTTAGGATTTTCTAAGTACACTATCATATTACCTGCATACAGAGATAATTTTATCTCTTCTTTGCCAATTTGGATACCTCTTATTTCCTTCTCTTGTCTTATTGTTAATGCTAAGACTTCCAATATCCAATACAATATTGAATAGGAGAGGTGATAGAGGGAATACTTGCCTAGTTCCTGTTTTCAAAGGGAATGTCTTTAATCTGTCTCCATTGAAAAAGATGTTGGCTCTTAGTTTTGCAAATATACTTTTTACTATGTTGAGGAAATAGCCCTCTATTCCTATTTTGTTGAGTATTTTAATCAGGAAAGGGTATTGGATTTTGTCAAAGGCCTTTTCTGCATCAATTGATAGAATCATGTGGTTGTTCTCATTTCCTTTATTAATGTGATGAATTACACTGATTGTTTTTGTTTATTGAACCATCCTTGCATACCTGCTATGAATCCCATTTGGACATAGTGAATTACTTTTTTTAGGTACTGCCAGATTCTATTTGCCAAGATTTTATTAAGGATTTTTACATCTATGTTCATGAGAGATAGTGGGCTATAGTTTTCTAGTTCAGTGGTGTCTTTACCTGAC
>NW_006399861.1:5735113-5738787 GCF_000299155.1 Elephantulus edwardii
ATGCAAAGGCATTTGACTGTGTGGATCATAACAAACTGTGGCTAACTCTGAGAAGAATGGGAATCCCAGAACACTTGATCGTTCTAATGCAAAACCTATACTGAGACCAAAAGGCAGTCCTCAGAACAGAGCAAGGGAAAACTGCATGGCTCAAAACTGGGAAGGGCGTACACCAGAGATGTGTCCTATCTCCATACCTTTTCAACCTGTATGCAGAACAGATTATCTGGGAGGCTGGGCTCTATGATGAGAAATGTGGGGTCAAGATTGGTGGAAGATCTATCAACAATCTGTGATATGCAGATGATACAACCCTGCTTGCTGAAACTGAGGAGTACCTGAAGCGCTTGCTGCAGAGGGTCAAGGACTGCAGCTTCCAATATAGATTGAGGCTCAATGTCAAGAAGACAAAGATTCTCACCACTGGGCTAATTGGCAGCATCAGGATGGATGGTGAAGAAAGTGAGATTGCAAACAGCTTTAGTTTGCTTGGCTCCACAGTCAACACTCTTGGCACCAGTAGTCAGGAAATTAAAAGGCGTATTGCCATGGGAAAGTCTGCCGTTAGGGACCTCTCCAAAGTACTAAACAGCAATGGTGTCTCTCTGGAGACTAAGGTGCATCTGATACAGGCCATGGTCTTTGCAATCACTTGTTATGCATGAGAGTTGGGCAATGACCAAGGAGGACAGAAGGAGAATTGATGCCTTTGAGCTGTGGTGCTGGAGAAAATTATTGAGGGTACCATGGACTGTTAGGAAAACAGATTTTTCCTGGAGAAGATTAAACCAGGCTGCTCCCTGGAGGCAGGGATTCTGAGGCTCCGTTTAACATACTTTGGACATGTTGCAAGGAGGGACAGGTCCTTGGAGAGGGACATCATGCTTCGTAGGGTGGAGGGACAGTACAGAAGGGGAAGACCCCCTGTGAGGTGGATTGATTCAGTGGCTGGCATAATCGGGATGGATGTATCAGAGACGGTGCGATTGGCAGAGGGCAGAACAGAGTTTAGGGATGTTGTACATAGGGTTGCTATGAGTCGCAAGAGACTTGACAGCACATAACAACAACAACAACAACAATGCTTCATTCCCCCCCCTTGCATTGTCTTGGATTAAGTTACTCTTGGTTTTTGCTTGCAAAATCCTATAATTTTTTGAATTTGTTTTTCACCCATTGAAAATATTCAGTTGTTGTTCTTTTGAATTCGGTGTCAGAAAGTTCCATCAGATTTTCTGGCTTAAGGAAATCCACTGATTACTGTGACACTTTTAGGGACTGCTATCTTGTTTTGGGTTTGTGTAGAGGTTGAGGTAGTCTGCTTCTTCTGTGGCATTGCTGTGGTAAAGTTTCTCATGTCTGAGGCCTTAACAGTCTCCTGTTTTTAAAACCTAGGCTCAGCAAGTCACTTCTCCAGGATCAGGCAGGGCAGCTACCCTGCCTGAGTTTCTCTCTGCACTTTTGACTCAAGGGAAGAGTTGCTTCGGTTGGGAAGACATATGGCCTGTGAGTTAGCAGTCTTCTCTTTTAGGCAACTGTTGCAGCTAGGCTAGGAGGGTAGAGGAAATGGGATAACCTGTGATATTAGGGTTCCTGGCACAGTTCAGTGGGGCAGCAGCTGATCATCCTCCAAATAGTGGGGTGTCCAGGAGGCAGTGTGTTCAGGTGTCCTGGTGGCAGGGCCAAGGCCACCAGGTGGAGGGGTCAATGCCTTCAGGCAGTGAGGCTGGGAGCCTCCAAGCAGCAGGGCTTCAGTCTAGTGCTCCAGGTAGGACAGCATTCCAGGCCATAATTTTTAGTATAGGTACCTAGTTACTTTACTGAGACAGATTGATGGCTGCTGTCTACATGTGTGTGGCCTCAGGTCTGTTTTTATTTTTATAATTAGTTAATTAAGTAAGTAAGTAAGTAATTTTTCTTGTTGTGTACCTTTGAACTGGATCCTCCTGTCACAGGAGAAGATTGCCCCTTCTTCTCCAGCAGAGCATCTGGTGGATTTGAGCTATGCATCTTTGGGATTTCAGTGCATCTTCTTTGCCACAAGGCCACCAGAGCTCCCTTCAGATCTGTTTTTAATAGGATTACAGTGAGTTGTGGTCAACTTGAAAGCATCTAACAATAACAAGACCAAAAACAACCACACTCCCCTCTTCTTCTCATCTCTGGCAACCACACACATTAGATTTTTTTGGTGGTTTGGGGTTTTTTTTTTAAAACTTTTTACTGGTTTATTTACGAAGTTCGAATACATTGTTTTTCAGACTGGATCTTTCCCATTTTCTTCAACTCCCCATCAAATTCTGAGATCCTGTGATTAACACCCCCCCCCAACCCATTCTCACTCCTCTGCTTCCAACCTCTCCCTTGGATCCTCATATTCATTCTAAAATAATGGTTTTATACAATATTTGTCCTTATGGAACTGAGTTAGTTCATTCAGCATAATGTTCTCCAGTCCCTCCCAAGTTAGGTAGTAATTTAGAATATCTTTGCTCCTGCATGCTTTGTGATATTCCATCATGTGAATTTACCATAATTTCTTGATCTATTCAATTTGCTTGGACATCTGAGCTGTTTCTATATTCTTGCAATGGTGAATAATGCTGCTATGAACATTGATGTACAAATATCCATTTGTGCCTCAGTTCTCCTTTTCTCAGGGTATATTCCAAGTAGGTATATTCCAAGCAGTGGAATAGCTGTGTCATATGGAATGTCTGTGTTCAGCTTTTTTGAGGAAGCACTAAATTGCCTTCCAGAGTAGTTGTACCATTTAGTGCTGTTTCCTGAAACATCTCAACTGGTATTCCACTAATCCCTCGGGCCTTTCAGTGTAGCTTGGACTTTTTCCTTAAGTACTATTGATTCTTGATCATATGCCCCTTCTTGAAATGTCTCAGTGTCAACCAATGAATCATTCAATATTTTGCCCATAGAATTTTATAGTGTCCAAGGCTTGAATTTGTTCTTCAGTTCTTTAAGATTAAAAAATGCTGATCATAGTCTTTCCTTTTGGTTTTCTAACTGCAGTTCCTTGCACACTTCATTATAATACCTTGCTTTGTCTTCTCAAACTGCCCTCTGATATCTTCTATTCAGTGCTCTTCACATTTTTGTCTCATTACTTTGGGCATATTCTCAGAATGAACCAATCCTTAGAGAGATACAGCATGTTGGGAAAAATGAAGGACTAGAGAAACAGACAAAGACCCTCAACAAAATGAACTGGCACAGTAACTGCCACAATGAGCTTGACTGTGAGTCTGGCTGCAGGATAAGGTAAGTTTCATGTCTGTTGTTCATAGGGTCATGTTCACAATCAATGACACCTAACAACAATAGTGCTCCAATGTATCAAAATACAATGATTTATTTATTCATATAACTATTGATGAACACTTAGGTTGTTTCCAATTTGTAGCTGTTATAAATAAAGCAGCTAAGAAAATTCATACCCAAGTTGTTTTACACACCTTTTGGACAAATTATGGGAAATGGGAGAGCTGTCTCATATAGTAATTGCTTATTTAAGAAAATGTCATTGATCCTCAAAGTGGTTGTACAATATTACATATAAAATCTGGTGCAACCCCTGTGGAAAGCAGTATGGCGCTTTCTCAAAAAGTTGCAAATAGAGATACCATTTGACCCAGCAATTCCACTACTGGGAATAT
>NW_006399861.1:5739857-5741306 GCF_000299155.1 Elephantulus edwardii
GAAGCCTGCCCTGTTCTCAGCTAGTATCACTGACTCCAACACACAAACCTCCATTGCCTGATTTATTGTGTCGATCCATCTCATCTAGGGTTTTCCTCCCCTGTGCTGTTCCTCCATCCTTCTGAGTGTGGTGTTTTTCTCCAAGGATTTGTCCCTCCTGGCCACATGCCCAAAATATATAACTACAGAATTTGTAACTACAGAACTACAAAATATGTAACCACTATGGAGCTGTAGTGGTATTTGACTGTATTTTTAATTTTCATTTTTCTCTTGTCTGATAATGTTGAACATCTGTTAATGTGTCTACTGATCTACTAGTGTGTCTTTTTTTTTGGTAAAATGTCTATTTAGACCTTTTGTCCATTTATTAAGTGGGTTGTTCATTTTCATATTATTGGTTTATAAGCAGGTTTTATGTGCTTCATATATAATTCCTTTGCCAAATATATTTTGTGACTATTTTCTTCCATCATGTGACACTATTTCACATGTGTGCTTCCACAGCTGTTAGTTAGCCTTACTTACAGAGTTTTAGACAATAATTCAAATTCAATTTGTAAAACTTCAAAATAGAAAAGAAAGTAATAGCACAAATGCAGCCATCATATTGATGTATGAGTGACAGAATTTTTGGGATAAGAACATTTCTTGCAGAGTGGGAAGAACAACATTGAAAGAAAAGGTCTGAGTGGCTTACAGGCAGGATCATGATGTAACTACTTCAGCTATGACTCTAGGAACACATTGAACATTAATAATAATAATTATTATTAATATTATTATTATTTAACAAATAATGAAAGTCCTAACTCCATCGCCATTAAAAAAAAATCCAAGTTATCCACATTTTGTTTAAGCTTGACTCTGTGTTCAGAGAAATACATCACTTATTTGTTGCAGTACATTTTGTTCATTGCTTCGTAGTAACCAGGCAATTGAAAGTAAATCTGAAAATTAGCTGGCAACTTTCTTTCTCAAATTCAAACAGGTTCTGTTCTGATTTAGGATTTTCTAATTAGCCATCTCAGCCCATGGTGATTAGAACAGCGAGGGGAGTGATTTATTGTAGCATTTGCTGAGGCAGCCTGCGTAGACTTTATTACAATTATATTTCCTCTCATTTAGAACATGCCGAGAAAAGCAGTTATTTGGACGCTACAATTGTTCTTTAAACATGGCTAAGGGAAAAGCTTCTGTAATTCTTAGTAAAATAAGTGCAGGTGTTTGTTATGTTGCTGATTTCCTACTTTATGAGCAAGTTAATATTTTTTTTATCATTGCAAAGACAGAAGAGGAAGAAAAGACCAAAATGGATGTCAGAAGAGACTCTGAAAATTGCACTGGAGTGCAGAGAAGCCAAAGCACAGGGAAGAATTCAAGATACTAAAGAGTTGAATAGAAGATTTCAAAAGGCAGCACGGGATGACAAAACAAAATATTACAATG
>NW_006399861.1:5743176-5758120 GCF_000299155.1 Elephantulus edwardii
AAAAAAAAAGAAAAAAATTCCTTCATTAGTATACAATTCCCACGTCCCTTCCCCCCACCCACCATCCCGAGTACACTTCTCTATGCAACCTTAATTCTGGATTCCTGTGCTAACCATAATACTCAATCATGTATCACTTCTAATCTGTTCTTTCCCTCATCTGTTTCAATACAATATACATAATTCATCCGGTTTTTTCTGTCATACCCCCACCCTGATGTCAGACCCATTCTACAACAGTGGCACCATGCAGTAAATACGAGACCTATTTATTACAATGCAATTCTCAGAAAGTTTACATACATTAGAGAAGGATTTCTTATGATGTTTACTGAAGAAGAATCACAGATTTTCATTATATAGCTTGTTGTTTTTCATTATTGCATTTCATATTTTAAATGTGATAAATATGTTTATGTTGTTCTTGTTATGTACCATAGAGACAGAACTAAGCTGTAATTGACCCTTCAGTAGGTTTTCAGAGGAGAATGCCCACCTTTCTCCCACTGAGCAGCTAGTAGACATGAACTGTATACCTTCAGCTTGGCAGTGCAGCTCATTACTACTTGTCGTTGTAAAGAGCCTTTTAGTTGAGCACGGCTCATAGCAACTCTATGAAAAACATATATGAACTCTGTCCTATCCAATGCCATCCTTATACTTCCTGATACATTAGAGCCCACTGCAGCAGTCACCATGTCAATCTGCTTGGTCAAGTGTCTTCCCCTTCTTCACCAACCTCTGCATTTCCAAGAATCATGTCCTTCTTCATGGAATAGGTCCTCCTAGCAACATGCCCAAAGTGAGGTGAAGCCTCATCATTCTTGCCTCCAAAAAGTACTCCAGCTGTCCACTTTACAAGACATATTTCTCTGTTCTTTTGGCAGTACATAGGATGTTCAGTGTTCTTCTCCAACACCACAGCTCAAAGGCATAAATTCTTCTTCTGTCATCCTTATTTATTGTCTAGCTTTCAGATGCATAGCAAATGATCAGAAAGACTATAGTCTGAATTAGACACACCTTAATCCCAAAAATTACATCATAATTTGGAGAGGTCCCTAACTGCACACTTTCCCAATGCAATATGTCTCGTGCTTTCCTGACTGCTGGTACAAAGCATGTTAATTGTGGATCCAAGTAAGATGTAGTTGATGACAATTTCAATCTTTTCTCATCTATCATGTGTTGCCTATATATCCAGTGGTAAGAATTTTAAGTTTTCCTGACAGTGAGATAGATTCCACATTGAAGGTTGTATTCTTTGATATTCTACAAGTACTTCAAGTCCTTCTCACTTTCCACAAGTGAAATTGTGTGATCTGCAAAACACAGCTTATTGATGAGTCTCCCTCCAATACTGATGCCACATTCCTCTTCATAGAGCCTAGCACTGATGCCACATTCCTCTTCATAGAGCCTAGCTTCTTGAATAATTTGCTCAGCATACATATTGAATAGGTATATAGAGAGAATACTTTCCTGATGCATTCCATTCTTAATTTTAAGCCCATGCTCTGCTTGCACAACAGCCTCCTGGTCTAAGAATAGGTTTCACATAAGCACAATTAAGTGCTCTGAGATTCCCATTCTTTTCAATTTTAGCCTTAACTCGTTATGATCCACACAGTTAAATGCCTTTGTATAGTCAATAAAGCACAAATAGACATTCTTCTGGTATTCTTTACTTTCAGGCAGAATCCATCTGACATCAGCAAAGATATCCCTGGCGTCATGGCCTCTTCTAAATTCTGCTTGAACTTCTGAAAGTTCCCTATCTATGTACTGTTCTAGCTGGTTTTGGGGGATTTTCAGCATTATTTTGCTTGCATGTGGTATTAATGATATCATTTGATAGTTACCCCATTCTATTGGATCACCTTTCTTGGGAATAGGAACAAATATGGACCTCTTTTAATTCATTGGTCAGACATCTGTCCTCCAATTTTCCTGGCATAGACTGGTAAGCATGTCCAGGTGTGCATCTGTAAATTCAAACAAGCTAATTCATATATCTCTTACCAGTAGGCTACTAAAATTCCCCTTAATGTGTGTGTGTGTGTGTGTGTAAAATCATATTTTTAAATCTTAAGTTGTTTCTTCTAAATCCTCTATGAGATGAAAATTCTGCACTGTAAACTGTTGGAGCAAGGTACACTTTGCTTCACTCAGGAAGTAACAAAGGAAATCAAAGGTGAGCTTCTCAAGGGAATTTCAGGATGAGCACCACACAGGAAGTCAGAAGTAATGTGGAGAGAACTGCTTCCTCAGTAACGAAGCCCCGTAACACTCTCTCCTACTGGACATACCCAGAAAAACCTCTGGTTTTCTCCAGCTCCCACATTTGAGCTTGGGCTGTGAGAAAGGCAAAAACATGTATGTCTGTGCAGAATCCTGTGTTATGCAGAACAATGTTCATGGTGGTTTTTTGGTTTGGTTTGGTTTGGTTTTTGTGTAAACTTCTACAGAGTACAGATACAGATATTTACATATCTTAGCCATGAGATTTTTACTATTTGCTAGTTGGATTCCCTGGGTGGTAAATATTCAACATGCTTAGCTGTGACTCAGAGATTGGAAGTTCAAGTCCACATAGAGATACTTCTTGTTGTGTACCATCGAGTCAGAACTGACCCATAGCTAACCTTCCAGTGGATTTTCAGAGACAGTTAATCATTCAGGAAATTTCCCATCCTTCTCCTGCACAGCAGCTGGTGGCCTCGAACTGTGTACCTTCAGGATTGCAGTGCAGCTTCTTACCACTAGGCCACCTGACAGTCTACTTCCCAAAAAATCAGCTGCTGAAGATCCTATAAGGTACATTTCTGCTCTGACTCATATGGTGTTGCAGTGTTGCCATGAGTCTGAAGTAACGTATCAGCAATGGGTTACTTGTTAATATCTATATTTAGATAGTTTCTGTGTGACACGGAATAATTTCTAATTCACAGTGACCCTGTAGAACTACTGCATAGGGTTTTCTAAACTATAATCATATAGTAGTAGATTGCCACATTTTTCTGTAGCTAGAGAGTTTAAACTGCTGACCTTTCTTCAGTCAGCAATCACACTTTTAACCCCTGCACCACCATAGCTCTTTATGTTTCCATAATGCTTTTTTGTTGTCAGAGGAACCCCTGCGGTGCTGTTGTTAAGTGTGTTAAGTGCTTGACTTTTTTAATTGAAAGACTGTCAGTTTGAACCCAATGGTTGCTCTGTGGAAGACATGGCAGTTGGAAACTCTGTAGAGCAGTCCTACTGTGTTTACAGGATCGTTCTGAGTTGGAATTAACTAAATTGTTCCAATTCAAAATGGAAGGTCAGTTGTTTTTGTGTAGTGCGGAGTCAGAACTGATCCTTAGCTGACCCTCCCAGAAGGTATACAGAAATTGAATGGGAGAAGATTGCCTATCTTTTCCCCCCAGAGAAGCTGGTAGATTCAAACCATGTTGGCAGCACAATTCCTTTCCACTAAGCCACCAGAGCTCTCTGAGTGCCAATAAAATTAGCTTTTTTCCCCCACCCCCGTTTTTCTGGTTTGCAAGACAGCTTCCAACAAGTCTTTGGTTATCTACTGATAAAGATGAGCCTGTATAGCAACAGGCTCACACACCAAAACCAAAAAACAGAAAGTTCTGATTTATATAGAATTTGGTATTTTCTAGGACACAACTTTGCTCGCTGAAAGCAAAGAGGACCTGAAGCTCTAATTGCAGAAGATCAAAGACTACAGCCTTTGATATGGATTGCATCTTAACACCAAGAAGACAAAGGTCTTTACCACTGGGCCAGTGAGTGACATCATGATAGAGGGAGAAAGGACTGAAACTGTTAGTGATTTTATTGACATATGCTTGGGTCCACAATCAACACCGTTGGTACCAGCAGTCAAGAGAAAAGGAAGCGTATTGCTTTGGGTATGTCCCTGTCGGGGACCTCTCCAAAATACTGAAGAGCAATGGTATCAGTTTGAAATCTAAAGGTGTACCTGATTTAGGCCATGATCTTTTCAATTACTTGTTATGCATCTGAGAGCTGGGCAATGAATAAGGATGACAGAAGAATTGATGCCTTTGAGTGATGATTTTAGAAAAGTGTACTGAACAACCATGGACTACCAAGAGAATAAACAGGTATGTCTTGGAAAAGGTGCAGCCAGAGTGCTCCTTGAAAGCAAGGATGGCTAGGAGAGGCTATTCCTTGGAAAAGGCTATCATGCTTGGAGCGAGAAAGACCTCCTACAAGATTGATTTATACACTGATTGCAGTTAGGAATGAACTCAAATGAATCAGAGATGGTGAGGATGTCACAGGACAGAGTAGGGTAAGACCTGTTGTTCATAGTGTTGCTGTGAATTATACCCAGCTAAGTGGCACTTAACAACAACAATAACAGGACATAAATACTTCCACCGTGGTCAACATCTGGGTACCAATATGGGATAGCTGAATGTGAAGTTGAAAAGAGTAGAAAGATAAAAGTATCTCAGGTTACACACCAAGTAGTGTACAAGTGCTTTCAACAGCATTTACTTAGTCCAATGAAGTGGGGTTACTCTCCCCATTTCACTGATAATTTGTATAAAAGAAAATATACCCTAAATAATGAAACAAAAAGTGGTTCTACCAGCATCAGAATTCATTCATTCTGATGCACTTGCCCAAGGCCACATCACTGGTAAGAGACCCAATGCCTGGTGTTCCAATAGAGTCTTCTTCCCTTTTTGTCCAGCTACATGCTTTGGTCAGGCCTAGAAACTGCTAGAAGCACTCTCATTTTATTTACTTTTGTTTTAAAATAATTTGAAAATGAGACAGTGGAATGATGCCTGCTCTGTGAGGATCAGGAAAAGTTAGAGAAGCAGCAGGAGGCAGCCCTGCCCTTCATTGCTGTATATCAGGAAATCATAATCTCTTGGTCCCATGGTTTTCTTATATGTACAGTGCAAATGCTTAGTACTTGGCAAAGAGTAAGTGCTTAATAAATATCAGCTGTCTGTACAGTACAAAAAATGCTCTAGCTTTTTATATGTTTAAAAAAAGTTGAGTTTTTAAAAAAAAACTTTATAAGCTCTTTTTAAGTTCAGAAACATGGAACAATTAATTAAAGAGAGTTTATAAACCATTGTTATAGCCTCCAACAGCTATACCTTGCAGTTTTTAAACAAAAAGAGTTTTCATGAACATTCAGATTGATATTTTTGCTGATATAATCAAGTACTTTCAATCCTCACCATTGGGCTAATAGGCAGCATCATGATAAATGGAGAAAGGATTGAAGTTGTTAACAAATTCATCTTGCTCAGATCTATAATCAACACTCTTGGCACCAGCAGTCAGGAAATCAGAAGCTGAGTTGCATTGGGAAAATCTGCTGTCAAGCACCAGAGCAATGATATCACTCTAAAGACTAAAATGCACCTCATCGAAGTCTTGGTCTTTTCAATTGCATGCTATGCTGAGCAGTGACTAAAGATAACAGAAGAGTCGATGTGTTTGAGTTGTGATGCTGGGTAAGAGTATTGGACATACCATGAACTGCCTAAGAACAAACAAGTCTGTCTAGAGAAAGTGAAGTTAAGATGCTCCTTGAAAGCAAGGAGGGTGAATCTCCATCTCACATGCTGTGAATATGTTGTCAAGAGGGGCCAGTTCTTGGAGAAAGACGTCATGCTTGGCAGGGTGGAAAGACAGTGGAAGAGAAGAAGACCTTTGACGAGATGGATTGACACACTGACAGTGGCAATGGTGTCAGGTGTGTAAGAGATGGTGAAGTTGGCTTAGGATAGGACAAGATTCAGAGCCATTGTTAATACCGTTGCTGTGAGTCACAGGCAACTGGACGGAGCATAACAACGTTGTATCAATTATCACCACCAAAAATTCTTAGCAGACTTGATTTCTTGTTACTTTTGCTCACTATCACTCACAGTGACCTTATATTTAGACTTATGAGTTCATGTTTGAATGACTTCATCTCTGGGAATCCTGTGAAGTTTAGTTTAAGGCTGAGCCTATTCAGAGAAATTTTGCAATCGCTTCTGCCAGGAATACAGGAGAATTATAACCCCTGGAAAATTTTTATGTCAATTTCTTGGTCTATGAGTTCAAGAGGCTGAGATAATGTAAACTTGGACATAAAACTTACACAAGAGCACTTCATTAGTCTCCTAGAGCTGCCATAACAAGTTATCCCAAACTAGCTGGTTTATCAGAACAAATACATTGTCTCCTGTTCTAGAAGCTGAAAGCACAAGTCAGGGCTTGGCTGTGCTGACTGCTTCCTTGTTAGCACTGGACATTGCTCTGTTCCCTGGCATGTAGATGATCCTCACATAATCTGTCATCTGCCCGTGTGTATTTATTCTGGTCTTTTTATAACTTAAAAATTATTAGTATCCACCTTCTATTGGTATGACCTCATTTACTTAACAAAAGAAAAACTTGTTTCTGAATAGGATCTCATCCACAAGTACAAGAGTCAATAATTCAGTAACATTCCATCTATAACACAAGACTCTAAATAAATAAAAGGCACCTTTATACCTACCATGTGATTTGCTTCACAATTTTTCTTAGAGTGTCCCTATGACTTTAAGAAGATGTACCTTTTCGGTGTCATATTTTTTTCTTTTACAGATGTGTTTCCTGAAGCCCTAGTGAAAAAGCACACAACGGGTTGAGCTGCTAACCTAAAGGCTATCAGTTAGAATCAACTGACTACCCTGAGGTGGAAAAAGATGAACAGTCTGCACCTACAAACATTTAAAATCTGGGAAATCTGATGAGAAAGGAGAGTCATTGTGAGTCATAAGTCACTGGGCAGTGATGGGTTTGGTGACTTTATTTATTTCCTTAATTCTTATCGTCGGCCGCAAGTTACTTTCATTACACCACAGAGTTTTCATTGTGTCTGCTTTTCTCCATTTGCTTTGGCTATATGATAAGGAATTGTACTGGCAACCTAAAGGTATGTGGTTCAAACCCTTCAACTGCTCCAGAAGAAAGATGAACAAACTTCTGTGTCATTTACTGCCCCTGAAAATTCTATTCTGACTTGTTGGTACATAATAACAGCAGCATATGTAATTTGGGGAGTTCTGGGGGCCTGTTGTTGTTGTTGTTGTTGTTGTTATGTGCTGTTGAGTTGCCTGCAACTCACAGTGACCCCATGTACAACAGCTCTGAGTCCTGCTCTATCCTGAGCCAACTTCATCAACTCCGACACACCTATCCCCATTACCCCAGTCACTGGGTCAATCCTTCTCATCGAGGGTCTTCACTGTCCCTCCACCCTCTCAAGGACTGATCTCTCTTTGCAACATGCCCAAAGTATGTCAGATGGAGCTTCAGAATCCTTGCCTCCAAGGAGCAGTCTGGTTTCACCCTCTCTAAGGTGAACCTATTTTTTTAACAGTCCATGGTATATTCAGTACTCTTCTCCAGCACCACATGTCAAAGGCATCAATTTTCCTTCTATCATCCCTAGTCATCGTCCAGCTCTTTTATGCATAGCACATAATTGCAAAGACTGTGGCCTGAGTTAGGTGCACCTTAGTTTCCAGACTGACATCGTTGCTCTTCAGTACTGTGGAGAATCTCCTGAGAGCAAGCAGACTTTCCCAATGCAACTCATCTCTTGATTTCCTGGTTGCTGGTACCAAGAATGTTGATTGTGGAGCTAAGCAAACTGAAACTGTTAACCATCTCAATCTATTCACTGTCCATCATGATGCTATTAATCAGCCCAATGGTGAGAATCTTTGTTTTCTTGACATGGCGCTTCAATCCCTATTGAAGGCTGCAGTCCTTGACCCTCTGCAGCAAGTGCTTCAGATCCTCCTCAGTTTCAGCAAGCAAGGTGTGTCATCTGCACAACGCAGGTTATTGATGAGTCTTCCTCCAAACTTGATGCCACATTCCTCCTCATAGAGCCCAGCCTCCCAGGTTCTGCATAGAGTTTGAAAAGGTATGGAGTTAGGGTACATCCTTGGCATACATTCTTCCAGATTTTAAACCATGCAGTGTTTCCTTGCTCTGTTCTGATGACTGCCTCTTGTTCCAAGTATAGGTTTAGCCACAGTTTATTGTGATCCACACAGATAAATGCTTTACATGAAGCAAATTCTTTCAATGAAACACATAAAGACATTCTTCTGGTACTCTCTGCTTTCTGCCAAGATTCATCTAACATTAGCTATAATATCTTTAGTACCACGACCTCCTCTAAACCCAGTCTGCTCTTCTGGCAGTTCTCTGTTGATGTGCTGTTCTACTCATTTTTGGATAATTTTTAGCAGAATCTTGCTTGCGTGTGGTATTAATTATAATTTTCTTTAATTTCTGCACTCTGTTGGTCTCCTTTCTTTGGAATGGGAACAGATATAGAGCCCTCCCAGTCCCTTAGTCAGGTGGGTGTCCTCCAGATTTCTTGGTACTACTTGGTGAGCATATCCAGGGCAATGTCTATTTGTTGAAATATGTCAAGTAAGGAATTACACTGCCAACCCAAAGGCACACAGCTCAAAGCTACCAAGTGCTTCACAGGAGAAAGATGGACAACCTTTTCCTGTGCTATTTACTGTCTCTGAAAACCTGCTGAAGGGTCAGTTCCAACTAGATAGCAGAAAGGATTCTTGGTTTATTTGGAGTTTTTTCTAAGTTTTTATTTTGGTTTATATGCTATCTAGAGGATTAACTAATCAGTGAGGCCTTGTGTTAGTTCCACAGTAACTAAGATACTGTTTCCTCTTTTCTATAACTCCTTTTCTTCCTGGGATCAGGGAATAGAACTTGAGGGAAGAAGTTAGTCTACAGCTCTTGAAACTGAACCAAAAAACTGAGGCAGGCATTTGCCCTGAGAAGTTCTAAACTCAAATTGCTCTTTAAAGAAAACATTTTCATTTCTTCCCTTGAGTGATTTGAAAAACTTTAGAAAACATACTCTAGGGGAGAGTTTGAAAGGAATATTAATGATCATTTTATCGTATAGCAAATCTCTAGGCAATTTTAGAGGCAAGATGAAAAAGATTTATTTGCCTTAAATCCTGTGATTCACCTTTGAGTTCACAAATGGTAAATGTAAGATGATTGGCAAAAGAGAAGAGAATAGAGAAGCAGAGGCTAAATTGTTTTTCTGTTACAATCCCTGAATTGAGTTCATTTAACATCTGGCCCTTTCCTTAGCTGATAAGCTCCTGCCCATGTGCAGCCAAGATTCTCACACACCAAAAAAAGGGGTTCTCCTTGACCCAGCATCTGCAAGCACCCAAACAACATGAAATTATTGCGAGAATTCATTCATCTATGTCTTTACTGTCTCTTATAACTCTAGATGGATCCTTAATGTCTCAGAGTTATTGAAGTCCCCTGAGCCAAATAAGGCTTATAACATCTGTCCCTACAGGGAATGAAAATTTTTTCCCACAAGAAGCTTAATAATGTATACAATGAGTAAAATTTAAATGATGGTGTGTTATAGTAATTTTGTATTTAGGGATAGACAAAGGTTCATATAAGTCTCAAGGAATCAGATCCATATTCCTAAAGGAAGCACTGAGACATAAGTTATCTAGAAAGTTATTTGATCTAGCCACCTCAGAAGTAGACATATATCCCAGAGCTACCATACAAAATGACACATAACCACATTCACTGCAGCATTATTTATAACACAAAGAGGTGGAAACAAGTGCTCATCAACAGATAAGTGGATACACTAGTATATTCACACAGTGGAATATTATGTACCAGTGAAAATCAATGAAGTATTCATGAAGCCCTGCACAACATGGATGTATATAGAGGACAGAATGCTAAACAACTTAAGTCAGTCACAAAAGGACTACTTTGATATAATACCACTGTTATAACAAGATAAGGAAAGGTTTACACACAAATAGAAGCCTTCTTGGGGTGGGAAGGGAGATTGAGGGGAATGAAAATGAGTATGATAGAAAAGGTGGGTGAAGAGAAAGGCGATAGACAACAGGGGTTGATCAGACATTCCTATTAGTAAAGTACATCAATCAGCTGCAATTAATGTTACAAAACTTTATTTCTCAGGGGGATAAAGGACATGGGAATGAAGGCGTTGGTGGAGCTGAACAAAGGTAGTGAGACCAGGCCCCAGGAAAGCCATTTCCGTCTGCTGAGATGCTCCAGGAGAGGAGGGGTGAGGGACAAAGCTCATGTTTCTTAATTGGGATGGCTGGTGGTCCCTTCCAGCATAGCTGCTGAATACTCACCTCTAGGATCTCACCTAGAGGTAGAACATACTGTCTTTCTCAACCAGAACCACTTTGAAAACAAGCCATCTGCTTTCACCATACCTGACTGGTAGGCACCTGCATGCATCTCACATGCCTAATTTGGAGATAAACTCTTTCTTCCTGTATAGATGAGTCCATTTGCTGACCTTTTCTCCACCTTGTATTTCTATATGATAGAACCAACCTGGGCCAAATGAAGGTGTTCAGGACTGGGGTATGGGTCAAGTGAGTCATGTGATAGCAGCTGGATGAAGTTCACACTAGTTCACCCAGCAAACTGACCTGGCCGTGTACTTTGAGGCAGCAAAACAGGAACCTAAGGAGTTTTCTAAAAATGTTCTTTTTAAAAATAGCATCAAAGTTCTGGCCAGAGAGAAAATAAGAATGTTGTATTCAAAGCTCTGAATCTGACTATTAGTACCAAGCTCCTGGTCCAAAGAAGGGTTTTGTAGTAGAGGCCTGGGAGGGGCTACAAGGGCTGCAAAGGCCCAACTGAAAAAAAAAAAAAAAAACCAATAAAACAACCGAAAAACCCAAACACCTAAAAATAGCATCTCATTATTTCGTCTTTAAGCTCTACTAACTTGGTGGAGCAAACAGTTAATGTACATGGCTTCTAGCTGTCAGATTAGATGTTCAAGTCCACTCAAAGGCTTCTCTTATGAAAGGCATGCGATCCACTTTTGACCAATCAGTCTTCAGAAAGACCTATGTCAATACGTGCCTGGCAGGGGAGAAACCATGACCAGGATAAGATCAGAGGCAGAGAGTCTTAATCAAACATTCAGTTGCCCTTAGTCAGAATCAGCTTGTTGACAACTGGTTCTTAAACTCCACAAGAGACAAGACACTCATTAATCCATTTCACTTTGCAGTGGGGGAAATAGATGTTCAGGGAAGTTTTACAATTAATCCAGTTCTTTAGGCTGATGAAAGTAACATTTGGAACATGCTTAGCTCTTTAGACTCCTAAGCCTATGCTGGGACTCAAAATTGTGTAGCTCATGCAAACCCTTTTCACCTCAGCAATGAAGGCATGGGAGAAGGGCCAGGGATTTGGTCCTCAGGGGTCTGATGGACCAAGTGGACCCTCATTCATGGTGGGCACAGTGAGATGTCAAGTGCAGGCAAGTCTCATCTCAGGCTGAGTTGTGAACCTTTACATTCTGTGGGATAAGGTGGTCTCAGAGTGCAGGCAGCTCTGAGGGTGGGGATGTGGGCGGATGATCACAGCAGGACTTCACATTTTTTACCTTCAAGATCAGTTCAGAATCAGGCTATTGACCACCTTGAGATCATTTTTTTTTCCTTCCAGTCCCCCCCCCCCATTCCTGTCAAGTCAGAACCAGCTTATAGTTGACTCTCCACTGGGTTCCAGAGGCTGTAAATTGCATGGGAGGAAAGAGTCTATCTTTCTTCCTCAGAGCTGCTGGTAGATTTGAAGTATGCCAGGGAGGCTAAGCCTCTGGGTCAGCAGCACAATTCTTAAAGGATTAGGCCACCAGAGTTCTATTAGTTTCTCTAGATCTGACATTTACTGAATATGTGAGTGGCCTATTCCATGAGGCCATAGGTCTTTGTCCTCGGGCTGCTTACACGTAGACAGAAGACAATGATGAAAAGCTTTATATAAGGCAAAAGGAGATAAATACATATGAAGGAACATTTGTGGCCTAGTAGATAAGATTTTAGGTTGTTAATCAAAAGTTTAGCAGCTTGAATCCAGCAAGCAGGGTCTTCCTATAGAGTTTCAGGAATTTGATTCACGGAAGATTGCTGTGAGTTGGTACTGACACGACCACAATGTAGGTGGAGGTGTGGATGCTGTTGTGGTTAATTGCTGTTGAGTTGAGTATTACTCACAGCAACTCTATGAAGAACCGATCTGAACACTGTCCTATCCAGTGTCATCCTCACAAGCTCTCCTATATTCAAGGAATAACCACGTCTAGCAACATGCCCAAAGTATGTGAGATGAAGCTTCGTTGTATTTGCCTCCAAGGAGCACTCTGTCTGCACCTTCTCCAAAACATATTTCTTTATTCTTTTGGCCATTCATAGGATGTCCAGCACTCTTCTCCAGCACCAATTCACCTATGATCTTTAGTCATTATGCAGCTATCAAATGCATAGCAAGTGACTGAAAAGATTATGGCTTGAGTCAGGCACACCTTAATACTAGAACTGGCATCATTGCTGCTCAGTAATTTGTAGAAGTCCTTGATTATAGACTTTCCCAATGCAATATGTCTCCTGGTCTCCTGATTGCTGGTACCAAGTGTACTGACTGTGGATCCAAGTTAGATGAAGTCATTGACAGTCCTTTCTCTGTTCATCATGATGGGCCTATTCATCCCATGGTAAGGATTTTTGTTTTCTTGACTTTGAGATGCAATTCATATTGAAGACTACAGAGTTCAACCTTCCGCAGCACGTGCTTCAGGTCTTCCTCACTTTCAGCAAACAAGGTTGTGTTATCTATATAATAAAGGTTATTGATGGGTTTTCCTGCATTTCTGATGCCGTATTTTCCTTTATACGGTCCAGCTTCTCAAATAATTTGCTCAGAACAGGTTAAGTAGACATAGAAAATGGATACAACCCTGATGCATAACTTTCCTAATTTTAAACCATGTAATATTCCCTTGCTTTGTTTGTACAACAGCCTCTAGGTCTAGGTCTTGATTTCACATGAGCACAATAAAGTGTTCTAGAATTCCCATTCTTTTCAATGTTAGCCTTAATTTATTTTGATCCACAAAGTCAAAGTCAAATGCTTTTGCATAGTCAATAAAGCACAAACAGACATTCTTTTGGTATTCTTTGCTTTATCTGACATCAGCAATGATAGCCCTCACGCCACAGCCTCTTCTAAATTCAGCTTGTATGTCTGGCAGTTCTCTGTCTATACACTGTTTGAGCCATTTTTTAAATAATCCCCAGCAGTATTTTGCTTTCAGGTGTTAATGATATTGTTCAGTAATTTCCACATTCTGTTGGACCACCTTTCTTGGGAATGTGAACAAACATTGATCAGCCAGGCAGCTATCCTCCTAATTTCCAATTATAGACTGGTGAGCACATCCAGGGCTGTATCTGTAATTTTAAACATGTCAATTGATATATCATTAATTCCTGGGACTTTTTCCCCCCCATGACTTCAGCTTGAGTTTCTCCTGTATTATGATTGGCTTTTGATCATATGGTTGTTGTTGTTGTTGTTATGTGTCACTGAGCCACCTGAGACTCACAGCGACCCTATGTACAACAGCTCTGAATCCTGCTCTATCTTGAGCCAACCTCACTGTCTCTGACACAGTTACCCCCATAGCTCCAGTCACTGAGTCAACCCATCTCATTGAGGGTCTTCCCCTCCTGCACTGGTCCTCCACTCTTCCAAGCATACTATTCCTCTCCAAGGACTGGTCTCTCCTTGCAACATGCCCAAAGTATGTCAGACAAAGCTTCAGAATCCTTGCCTCCAAGGAGCATCCTGGTTTCATTCTCTCTAGGACGAATCTGTTTGTTCTCTTAACAGCCCACGGTATATTCAATAATCTTCTCAAGCACCACAGTTCAAAGGCATCAATTCTCCTGTCATCCCTAGTCATTGTCCAGCTTTCTGATGCAAAGCACTTAATTGAGAAGACCATGGCCTGTATCAGGCACACCTCAGTCTCCAGACTGACATCATTGCTCTTCAGTACTCTGGAGATACCCCTTACAGCAGACTTTAACAATGCAATTAATCTTTTTTATTTCCTGAGTGCTGGTACCGAGAATGTTGACTGTGGAGCCAAGCAAATTAAATTGTTAACAATCGCAATCTGTTGTCCATCATGATGCTATTAATCAGCCCAGTGGTGAGAATCTTTGGGTTTGTTTTTGTTTTTTATGTTGAGCTTTAGTCTATGTTGAAGGCTGCAGTCCTTGATTTTCTGCAACAAGTGCTTCAGGTCCTCCTCAGTTTCAGCAGGCCAGGTTGTGCCATCTGCAGGTTATTGATGAATCTTCCTCCAATCCTGATGTCACATTTCTCCTCCTAGACCCCAAGTTCCCTGATGATACGTTCCACATATCGTTTGAAAAGGTATGGACATAGGACACATCCCTGGCATACACCCTTCCCAATTTTAAACCACGCAGTGTTTCCTTACTGTGTTCTGATGACAGCTTCTTGGTCCAAGTGTACGTTTTACATAAGCACAACCAAGTGTTCTGGGATTCCCATTCTCCTCAGAGTCAG
Source organism: Elephantulus edwardii (assembly GCF_000299155.1). Taxonomy (NCBI): domain Eukaryota; kingdom Metazoa; phylum Chordata; class Mammalia; order Macroscelidea; family Macroscelididae; genus Elephantulus; species Elephantulus edwardii. Next base: position 5,757,694 of record NW_006399861.1, read on the forward strand.
CCACAGTTTACGGTGATCCACACAAATGCCTTTACATATTCAATGAAACACGGACATTCCTCTGGTACTCTCTGCTTTCTGCCAAGATCCATCTAACATAAGCGATAATATCCTTAGTACCACAACTTCTAAATCCAGCCTGCACCTCAGGGTGGTCTCTGTTGAGGTGTTGTTCCAATCATTTTTGGATAATTTTCAGCAGAATTTTGCTTGCATGTGATATTACTTCTTGACATAGTTCAGTATTGGTCAATTCTTTTTGGTACAGTGACTCTTTGTATTCTCTTCATCTTCTGTTGATGTTTCCTAGATCATTCAAAATTTTGCCCATAATATCCCTAAGTATTTAAACTCAAGACTTGAATTTCTTTTTTAATTCATATATACATATACATATACATATACATATATACATATACATACATTG
>NW_006399861.1:5758413-5783266 GCF_000299155.1 Elephantulus edwardii
TGTGTGTGTGTGTGTGTGTGTACACACACATATAGAAAAGAAGACATTTGACCAGGAGAGTTGACACAGTGACTGTAGTAAAAGGTTAGAGCATGTCAGGGATGATGAGGATGGTATGGGATAGGGTGGAATTCAGAGCTGTTCCTCACAGGGTCGCTATGAGTCATGCTCAACTTGGTGGTACCTAACTGACAACAACAACATATATACATACACATATAAATGTGTGTGTACATGTGTGCACATACACACAGTCATGGTGTCAGTACCAACTCACAGCAATTCTCCATTGAATCAAGTTTCTGAAGCTTTTAAGTCTTTATAGGAAAACACTGCTTGCTGGATTCAAACTGCTGATCTTTTAATAAACAGCCTAATACTGTTAATCGAAAGGTCAGCATTTGAATCAAGTAAGCAGTGTCTTCACAATGTAAGAAATATTAGATATATACACAATATAAGAAATGTTATATATTTGTTTCAAGAAATACTATATACATGAACTATTTACACTTATGGATTAAATGTTTGCATGTTTAGGAAATATTATAAATATTTTAAGAAATATAGACATTTAAAGAAACTTTTAAACAAATTCATACAAAAAATGTTCTTTAGATTATGAGCGGTCGAGTAAGAGATTAGATTTGGTTTTAAGTTAGCATTCACAAGTTTTAGGTGGTAGGTTGAAGGACACACAAAAGCCAGGAAGGTTCTGGCTGGCTGACCATAGTCATGGTGGGTGAGGTATGAGAGCTTGTCATGGAAAGGTTAAGGGTCAAACGACTTTGAACATTATACCACTTCCTACCTATCAGGTGACCAGAGGTCCCTTTTAACCATGATTTAAAGTTAGGGGGTTCAACTGCTGTCCCGCTACATCTGCTTTCACTGTTTGTATAATCCGGAAGGTAAACATCCTCTCCCTGGGACCTAGCTCCCTTCAAGTTCTGACTCCATGAGTCTATAATTGGTTTCTCAGATGATATTTCTGATTGGCAGTGAATTGACATACTAATTAATTTCCCTTAACAAATCAAATCCTCTTGTTTCATACCTCCTTACCACACACATCAGAAAGCAGTGAATATTTTTAGTGTATTCCCTGTCCCCAAAAAAGATGAGATCTTCAAGACTTCTATGTACAACCAGGAGAGGATAACATCGATAAATAGAACCTTTTAAAGATGTGTATCAAAAACTTCTCCAACAGTGTAAAAATAAAACCTACTGACTTGGAAAAAACATTTGGAAATGGCATCTCAAGTAAGGGTCTCACAACAAAAGTTTGTAGACTACTACAGGGCCTCCACAAGAAAGAGTGATAAAAAAATTACAAAATGGGCAAAAGACATGGAAAGAATTTTTACAGAGGAAGACATTTGAATGGCCAACAGACACATGAAGAAATGCTCCATATCCCTAGAAATAAGAGAGATGCAAATCAAAACCACAATGAGATACCATCTCACTGCAGTAGCAATGGCAAAGTTTAACACCACTGTGTGGATCATAACAAACTGTGGCTGACTCTGAGAAGAATGGGAATACCAGAACACTTGATCATGCTGATGAGAAACCTATACTTGGACCAAGAGGCAGTCATCAGAACAGAGCAAGGGAATACAGCATGGTTCAAAAATGGGAAGGGCGTTCGCCAGGGATGCATCCTATCTCCATACCTTTTCAACCTATATGCAGAACAGATTATCCGGGAGGCTGGACTCTATGAGGAGAAATGTGGGGTCAGGATTGGTGGAAGATCTATCAACAATCTGTGTTATACAGATGACAAAACCCTGCTTGCTGAAACTGAGGAGGACCTGATGTACTTACTGCAGAGGGTCAAGGACTGCAGCCTTCAATATGAATTGAGGTTCAATGTCAAGAAGAGAAAGATTCTCACCACTGGGCTGACTGGCAGCCTCAGGATGGATGGTGAAGAGATTGAGATTGTTCACAGCTTTAGTTTGCTTGGTTCTACAGAAAACACTCTTGGCACCAGTAGCCAGGAAATGAAAAGGCACATTGCCATGGGTAAGTCTGCTGTTAAGGACCTCTCCAAAGTACTGAAGAGCATTGGTGTCTCTCTGGAGACAAAGGTGTGTTTGATACAGGTCATGGTCTTCACAATCACTTGTTACACATCAGAGAGTTGGACAATGACCAAGAAGGATAGAAGGAGAATTGAGGCCTTTGAGCTGTGGTGCTGGAGAAGAGTATTGACAGTACCATGCACTGCTAGGAAAACAAATAGATTCATCCTGGAAAGGGTTAAACCGGGTGGCTCCTTGGAGGCAAGGATTCTGAGGCTCCATCTAACATACTTTGGACATGTTGTAAGGAGAGCCTGGTCCTTGGAGAAGGACACCATGCTTGGGAGGGTGGAGGGACAGCGCAGGAGGGGAAGGCCCTCTATGAGGTGGATTGATTCAGTGACTGAGGTAATCGGGATGGGGGTGTCAGAGACAGTGCGACTGGCACAGAACAGAGCAGAGTTTAGCACTGTTGTACATAAGGTCACTATGAGCCACAAGCGACTCGAGGGCACATAACAACAACAACAACAACAGAAGTGTTAAAGAGAGGATGTAGAGAGATCAGAACTCTCATATGCTATTGATGGGATTGTAAAATGGTACACTCACTCTAGAAGGCCGTTTGATTTTTCCTCAAAAAGCTGAACATAAAAATTCCACGAGACCGAGCTATTCCACTGCTAGGAATATACCCCAAGAGAAGGAGAACTGAGGCACAAATGGAGATTTGTTCTCTGATGTTCTTAGTAGTCTTATTCACAAATAGCAAGGAAATAAAAATGGTCTAAATGTCCATCAACAAATGGATTGAGAAAATGTGGTATATTCACATGATGGAATGCTATGCAACCTTCAGGAACAACAATTTCAAAAAATACTATACACATGGGAAAGGCTAGAGAGCATTATGCTAAGTGAACTAACTCAGTCTCATAAGGACAAACACTGCCTAGGAACACTATTGTAAAAATAGATAACTAGTAAGATGTGTATAAAAGTCTAAAGGTGGAAAGGGAGAGGAAAAGGGAGCTGTAAGATTGTGTGTGTGTGTGTGTGTGTGTGTGTGTGTGTGTGTGTGTGTGTATCAAGGAGTCACAGAGTTTGGTGGGAGGAGGGAGGGGTGAAGGAATTAGGAAAGGTCCAGTGGAACCTAAAAAAGATGTGATGATAGTGGGCACAGATCATTGGTGATTGGTTTTAGAAACACAGTGTATGGGAGTAATTGTATGAAAAATAATGTGAATATAGGAATATGTGAAACACTGTGTATACAAATTTTGTATGCAAACCAATATAAAATTAAAAAAAATACTAAAAAAATCTTATCAGTATGTCTATAAATAACACATGGTAAAATATTTAGACAATACATAAAAATGTAAAGAAGAATCAAAGGGGATTCAAATTTCATCTGTTAGAACGAATAACCATCAGCATGGTGATAACCATTTTAATGCATATATTTTCTGTTTACAAACATACTCAATTGTGTAAATGAGATCATGTTATCTATATAATCATGAAATAGTATTTTTATTTTATTGAAAGCATCTACTTTTTTTATGAGGATTGAAGATTATTGGGAAGGTTGGACAGTGTGGGGCTCACAGCTCAGAGGCAGAGAGGAGGTGGGGCCCTTGGACACACTGTCCACACAGCTTCTCAGTGGGAGGATGGGAAGAAGGGCAGCAGTCAGGAGGTGGGGTGTGGCCCAGCGTCAGGCTTTGGAGAAAGATTGCGTAGCTCATTAAATGAAATCCTGGTACCCATTCTCCTTCTTTTTCTTTTTTGCACTCTGCCCTGGGCAACTAGGCTGTCTGTCCAGCACTTGAACTGGTTATTTACCCAGCTGCTGTTAGGAATGGAGCAGGGGGTAAAGGAGGAACATGGAGGGAAAGTCTGGAGTGACCTCAGGTGCTAGGGTTGGGCCATAGGGGCCTGGGGAGGGAGCTGTTCCTCACATCCCACTTCCCTGGTTAAGATATTTTGGTTTTTGCTGACAGGGCTACAGGAAATGTTCATGAGTGTAAACCCCAAAGGCCAAAACTGTTTTCCTGGGTGGCCTGGAGGTCACATCCATACAGACAGCTGGACGGTGCTTTCTACCCTATTGTCTCGGAGTTTCCTCAGATCCAGATGTGGAAGAGTCATCAGAGCCCAGCTTGTGGTGGCCGCCCAGGTCAGCCTCCTCGATGACCTCCTCACACACCAGCACCACCTCTTCCTGGTCCTACTCTGACTTGTTGAGCCAGGCAGCGTCCTCTCCAGGTCCTTGTAGATGAAGTTGTAATTGAGGAAGGCGTAGTACTTGCCTTGAAGTCACAGGCAGTAGACCCACAGAGCACAGAAAACATGTCCACAAAGCCGGTGAAGGTGAGGTTCCCATTTCCATCCTCCGAGGAGGCATCCACCACCCTCTCCTTCAAGGGAGAAACCCATGTCTTCTGGATGATGAGGCTCATGGCCACGTGGATGATGGGCTCTTCCTGTGGTCCATGGGGACAAGCTTGGGGACCACCTCAGAGAACTGAGCATGGAGCTTAGGTATGTCTTTGTTACTGAAGAAGCTGTAGTCCTGGAAGTTGTCTAGCTGCCCTTCAGTGAAGATGATCTGCTCATTTCCCATTGTGGCCACAGGTCATGGCTGGTCTGCTGGGCACCAGTAGCACCCAGAGCATCCAACAGTGCCAGCCCCTCTCCCCATGCTGTCCAGCCTGCCATCTAAATTTACAAATGTTACCTAAACTGTTTTAAAATTTAATAATATTTTATCCTAATATAAAACAAAAATGAATGTTAAATACACATACCTACAGTAAAAGGTGTGAAAGTTGGACCCATGTAAAGTCAGATACTCTGTTAGAGAAGAAGACTCTGATTTTTTTGCCAGTAAGGAATAGAGAGCCCTGGAAGTCCAGTGTGTGGGCAGTTGCACTAGTAATCTAAAGATGGCTCCTCTCTGGTTGCTCCAGTCCTAGAATGTCCTGGGGAGAAATATGGACAAACTCTTGCCATGGAAATCGCTGTTGTTAGATGTCGTCGAGTCAAAAGTACAACTCATAGCGACCCTATGAACAATGTGGATCTGAACCTCATCCTATCCTGTGCCATCCTTACACTTCCTGACACACAAGAGCCCATTGTGGCAGTCACTGTGTCAACCCACCTGGTCTCCTTCACTGACCCTCCACCCTTCCCAGAATCATGTCCTTCTCTAAGGAATAGCCTCTCCTAGCAACATGCCCAAAGTATGTGAGGCAAAGCTTGCCTCATTCTTGCCTCCAAAGAGCACTCTAGCTGCACCCTCTCCAAGATGTATTTGTTTGTTCTTTTGGCCGTCCATGGGATATTCAGTGCTCTTATGAAACAGCAAATCTCAAAGTCATCAATTATTCTCCTGTTGTCCTTATTTATTGCCCAAAAGAAGAAGTTGGATTCTAGAAGATATATTGTTTTGATTTAATTGAAAGTAGGGCATAAACTGTTGGTAATTTTTTATTTAGTTAACAATTTAGTTAACAATCAAGTGTAAGCTTGGTCATTTTGATTTCTTAACAATCAGCCATGGGCTGGAAGCCTCTTATTTAAATAAAAGCCAATCAGGATAGTGGGTGGGCCTTTGTATGTAAAGTCCCTTGAGTCCTGCCTAAGAGTCTCCAGTTTGGAGCCTCTTGTGTGAAGCATTTGGATTCTGGGAAGTAGGTGTTAATTACATTTGAGGAGAGCATTGTTCTAAGTGGTACTTGTCTGTCAGTTTGCTGTACCGAGATAACTTAGAGTTGCTGTGATACAGAAAGCTGTGCCACAGGTGTGTTAAATGCCGCAAGGGTCACCCATGGTGGACAGGTTTTGGTAGAGTTCCCAAATTAAGACAGACTAGGAAGCAGAATTGGCCATCCACTTCTTAAATAACAGGACTTTGAAATTGTATTAACACTGTTGTTGATTGTCATCGAGTCAAGCATGACTCGTGGTGACCCTTTGAATAAGAGGCCTGAAGCCTTTCTATAACTAGCAACATTCACCTAAGTTCATAGAGTTTCCAGAGGCATGTTGTTTAGGAAGTGGATGCCACTCCCACTTCCAAACATTAGAGACATGCAAATTACAGCCTCTGGAAACTTACTGGAAGGTTAATTATAAGTAGGTTTCAGCTCAACATCAATGAGTGAATATGTGTGAATGAGTGACAGAACAATAGAAAAATGGTTGGACTACACTCTGTCAAGTGCAGAGAAACTTGTGAGACTAAGAAAAAGGAGGCCGTTCCATTGCGTCCCCACTCTCATGGATTTCACTATGTTTTCTATTGAAGAATCAGTGACATAAAAAGAGAAATTAGAGCATTTGCTTTCCCAACCACAGTTGATACATCAGAATTTGGTGGCTTGGAAAAAAAAAAAAAGGCCCCATAAAACTATAAATAAGAAATGAGCAAGGCAAAAAAACCCTGTCATCCCTCACTTTATAAACCTTACTAATTTGCAATGTGTTCTCTGCACCAGAACATTTTCAGGTAATAAATGCAGCCAATTATGGAATAAAGAACAAATGCAGTCAATTATGAGATAAAAAAAGAACAAAAAGCTGGATATTTTAAATGTAGACTTGATGAGCTCCTTAAATGACAAAAACAATGTTGTTAACATTTTATACTAGAAACAAAATTGCCCCTTTGAACATTCTGTAAAGTTAGTGATTGTATTGTGTTGGGTACATAACACTGAGAAACAAAGACAGTGGTAGACATCGCTGAAGTCCTGTCAGAGGGGGAAAAAAGCCAAACCACAAGCAATACTGCTTTTCAGTGTTACAGCATCTTGGACTAAGACTTTTCCCACAAACATGAAGAGTGATTAACATTTCTTCTGCAGAATTATACTTTTGCCTGACAAAGAGATGCATCTCTAGATACGGCTCAGTTTGCTCTTTTCTTTATATCCATCTGGTACCAGTATGAATAAATACCAAAAAAGAGTTTCTTTCCCTTGAATGTTTTGCCACAAGCACATATGGCACTGAAATATTCAACGCATCGAGTAACTTTTTTTTAAGCTGATTTATCCCAAGACATTTTATCCGAGGGCACAAAAGTAATGATGAATAAAACTGATGCCTCAGTAAAAGTTCAGGCAATTGTATCAAGTGTTTCTAGAGGTCCGGGTATCCACCAACATTATGCATTTCCAGAAACAAACAAATGGCAGATTCATTTAAGAATGGTTGTGGTGAAAAAAATGAAATAATGTGCGTGATGTAATGCAATGAGCCCACATAACACTTTTGCCATATGCTGAAAGAAGGGGGTTGTCTCAAGAAGTACTTGGTGCTTTTCAAACTGAGTCCATTACTCTACTGCTGGAGCAATATTTTCACTTGAAAAGAACAAATAACAGACTATTCGGATCTGTGTATTATTTGGCTGACATTGTCTCAAAAATTAACAAAATGCCAGACTGACAGCATTTGTTGACAGGCATAATATTTTAAAACTAGTACTTGATAGTAGTTTGACAGTTCTCCAATATTTACAAACTTTTCTGATGAGATAAATTTAAATATTGAGAAATATTACTTAAAAATATGATTTTTTAACTACTTTAGTAGTATTAGTATTTAGTAGTGTTAGTATTGAGAACTGCACATCTCAGTGGGCCAGTGTTTCCTAATGCGTGCTCTTACAAAATCACAAATGCAAAAACTACGAGATAGATCGGTGGATTTTTAAAGTGACAAAGTACAAAAAGGTTTTTTTTAAGGTTTCATCCCACAGTGGTTGATTCCCTATAAGAGTTGACACTCTTTGAGCTTTAACTACCTACTGTTTTCTGAGCTCTGGTGGCCGAATGGTAAGAAGACATGTAGTTTGTTCTGCAGGAGAAGGATGAGCAATCTCCTCCCGTGTAATTAACTGTCTCAGAAAACCTGCCAGAATGTCAGCTATGTGTGACTCAAAGGTACACAACAACAACAACCCACTGTAGGGTCAGCTGTGGGTCAGTTCTGACTCCACAGCAGACAACAACAACTATTATCTTAAAATAAATAAAACATTTGGCTTGGCTGACCTTAAAAGCCACCATATAGCTATGGTGGATAGAAGAGTCTCTAAGTATTCTGACCACCTGTCCACTCCAATGAGCATTTGGCTCTCTAGGTACAAACACTCTCTTTTCAGAAACCACCTTATCATCCCCTGAGTGGCCGTGTCTGGTTGTACCTTCTTTTTCATTCTACCCTTTGATATAAATATCAAAGGTAATTAGTAAAAGGCTGAGAAAAGCTTTGTCTAGGGACAGAAATTACTCAGAGGAAGAGAACAGGGGAAGATTGGAAAAAATAAATTAAGGCTGGGAGTATATTTTCTGGAATATGTTACAAATCATTTATAGAGAGTCACTCTAACAAAAAGGATCAATAAATCATCACTTCTGTCTAGTATAAGTTGTTTTCAAATCACATGAAAGCTGTTTTAGATTGTAATTGATTGACACAATAGAAGCAGGTCATTATTATATATGCCTTGGTAGCATCAGGTTGTGCGAACCTCCAAATAATTTCTAATTGGATCAGCTGCAACCAGTTCTTCTTTCTTCTTAGAGCACAATACATGAGGTTAAGATAATTTAATTTCCTCTGAACTATTAACAAAGATAATTGTCTTCAAGTTTGGAATAAAGGAAAAATCCCATTAAATAAGCACCTGAAGGCCTAAGAATACTAGCTGAACTCTTACTCACTAGAGATAGAGCCCAGCCCTGTAGAATGTCTTACAATATGTACCTTTAAGATGCTTAATCCACCAGATAAGGGGCTCTGGTGGCCTAGTACTAAGAACCTACAATCCCAAAGGCACATGGTTCAAATCCACCAGCTGATCCATGGGAGAAAGATGGTCAATCTCCTCGCATGTTATTGCTTCTTAAAACCCACTGGTTTTATGGGTTGGTTCCAACTTGGAAACACACAGCAAAACAACAATAACTATCCACTAGTTAGTATACATTAGAGAATGTGAAGAATAAATGAGTGATAGGGGAAAAAAGCTTTTGAGAAGACCCCAGAATTATGGCATTTATTACAAACACTAGCCCCTCAGCCTGCAAGTATTGACTCCCTTACTTTCTGATGTGTAGTAACAGCATTGATGCCTTTGAGCTGTGGTGCTGGAGAAGAGTATTGAGAATACCATGGACTGCTAGGAAAACACACAGATTTGTCCTGGAGAGGGTTAAACCGGGTGGCTCCTTGGAGGCAAGGATTCTGAGGTTCCGTCTGACTTACTTTGGACATGTTGTGAGGAGAGACCGGTCCTTAGAGAGGGACATCATGCTTGGGAGGGTGGAGGGACAGCGCAGGAGAGGAAGGCCCTCTATGAGGTGGATTGATTCAGTGACTGGGATAATTGGGATGGGAGTGTCAGAGACAGTGCGATTGGCACAGGACAGAGTGGAGTTTAGGCCTGTTGTACATAGGGTCGCTATGAGTCGCAGGCTACTCGACGGCACATAACAACAACAACAACAGTAACAGCACAGAAACAGTCAAGAATTTGAGTGAATCAGAAAAGTATCATGTTCAAGGGAAGACAGGGGAAAGTAATAGGGCTTTGTGGATGATTATAAAGAGCATATATATATGACTTCTAAGAAATGACTGTAGTTATGGAAAGGCTTCAAGTCTTTCCTTCATGGAGTCTCTATTGGATAGTGCTCAACTTGACAGCAATCAACAACAAAAACAATAATATATGACTTCATAACTTCCACTTAGTGCTTTATAAATGTTAATATCCTTTTTCCTAGCCTTTTCCTACCTGGTTCCAGTGACCATGAGCACCAGGTATGTGTGAGATATGAGCACCTCCACAAGCCCACAGGCATAGAGTCCCTTCTGTGCTCACTCCTCACTCTCAATGCATTTTCCACGTCACCCTCTTTCTCCATAACCCTGACATACTCATTTTTTGATGTACCACAATTCTAATGAAAATATGTACTAAAAAACCAATTTTGTAGATTTTTTAACCAACTTTCAGTTTCAAATTTACAAAGTCATGAGCTTGAAAAATCAGCCAGAGCCAGAATTAAATACAAAAAAGCATTTTATTTCTTTATTTAAAAAAAAATCCAATTCATTAGGAGCACCTAAAAAAAGAGTCTAACTTCTTAGCTCCAAGTTGTTCACAAGGGATTTTGTGGCCTCAAGTCTAGACTTTTTGCATTCATATCTGTGCTATGTACTAAGATATGAAGGTAGAGTCAACACGGCCCTTGAAAGTAAAGAGAATAATGTAGAAACCTCAAGGTTTCCTACAGAGAAGTGAATTTAGCTTGATATGATATGAACATCAGAAAAAAAGTTTTGGGTTTTTTCAAACACAAAATAAGGCTAGGTGATAAATATGTTTTGCTAACCAAAGCGTAAACTATTGCTATTGAGACACTCCAACTCCCTGCTATTCTTCAAGGTTTCTTCTGAGAAGCTTACAGGAGGAGGCAGCCCGTCCTTCTCCTGAGGAGCATGTGGTGGATTCCAGCGACTGAAGTTTTTTTGGTTTAGCAACCTAGTTTGGTACACACACTTCATCACCAAAGGCTTCAAATAAAAAACAGTAGATTTTATGATCTGCAGTATTAAACCCTGTCTCAAATGATTGCAAAAAAATAGAGAAGATTCTTATAGGTAGAAAAATCTATCATGGAAGTATTAAGTTCTTGGTAGTTTTGATGGGGTGATATTTAAAAATTCAAAATTATCCAAACACATCAGTATAATTATAAAACTGACATCAGTTTTCTCCAGCTTGCAAAACTATATATTTTGCCTTTATAGTGGTTGTTGTTATGTGCCTTTGAGTCACTTGAAACTCATAGTGACTCTATATACAACAGCTCTGAAGCCTGCACTATCCTGAACCAGTCTCACTGACTCTGACACACTTAACTCCATTGCCCTAATTACTGTATGAATCCGTGTCATTTGGGGTCTTCATCTCCTCCATCCTTCCAAGCGTGATGTCCTTCTGCAAGGATTGGTCCCTCCTGGCTACATGCACAAAATATGAGTTGCAGCTTCAAAATCCTAGACTCCAAGGAAAAAATTTGTTTCACTTTATCCAAGACAGACCTATTTGTTTCCTGTGGTCCATGGTATGTTCAGGACTCTTCTCCAGCACCACAACTCAAAGGCATCAATTCTTCTGTCATCCTTAGTCTGATCTCTGATGCATAGCAAGTAATTACTAATACCATAGCCTGGTTCAGGCACACCTTAGTCTCTAGACTGACATTGTGGCTTTTCAATACTCTGGAAAGGTCCCTGACAGCAGATTAGATTTACCTAATGCAATTCCTATTTTGATTTCCTGACTGCTGGTGCCAAGAGTGCTGACTGCAGGGCTGAGCATACTGTAACTGTTAACAACCTCAGTCTCTTTTCCATCTATCATGGTGCTATCAACTGGCCAAATGGTGAGAATCTTTGTCTTCTTGATGGTGAACTTTAATCCATATTGAAGTCTATAGTCCTTGACCTTCTGCAACAAGATATTTAGGTCCTCCTCAGTTTCAGTAAGCAAGGTGGTATCATCTTCATAACATAGGTTGTGAATCAATCTTCCTCTAATCTTGATGCCACATTCCTCCTCATAAAACCCAGCTTCCTGATTAACCTTCATATAGTTTGAAAAGGTATGGAAACAGGATGCATACATGATTCACTCCTTTCCTGATTTTGAACCATGCAGTGTTTCCTTGGTCTGTTCTCAGGACTGCTTCCTGGTTTGAGTATAGGTTTTGCACGAGCACAGTCAAATGTTCTGGGATTCCCATTCTCCTTGAGGTTAATCACAATTTGTTGTGATCCACACAGTCAAATGCCCTTGCATAGTCAATGAAACAGAGATAGATATCCCTCTGGTACTCTTGGATTTCTGCCAACATCCATCTGGCTTTGGTGACAATGTCTCTAGTGCTACAGCCTCTTCTAAATCCAACTTGTATTTCTGGTATTTTTGGTATTTCTTGTATTTTTGGTTCTCTGCCAATATCTTGTTTCTGTCGTTTCTGGATAGTCTTCAGCAGGATTTTGCTTGCATATGATATGAGTGATATTGTTCCATAAATTCCACACTCTTTTTCAGGTTACCTTTTTTTTTGGAATGGGAATAAATATGGATCTCTCTTCCAGTGGGTTGGCCAAGTAGTTGTCCTCTAGATTGCGTGTCACAAACTGGTGGGCACATCAAGGGCAGCATCTGTTGAAATATGTCAATTGGTATTCCATCAATTCCTGGGGCTTTATTTTTTGCCAAATCCTTCAAAGCAGCCTGAACTTCCTCCTCCATCACTGTTGCCTCTTGATCATATGTTGATTCTTAAAATTATTCTGTCAGCCAATTCTTTTTGGTACAGTGACTGTATAGTCCTTCTTTCTTCTTTTAATACTTGCTGGATCATTCAATATTTTCCCATAGCATTCTTAAGTATTGAAACTTGAGGCTTGATCGTGTTTAGTTCTGTGACTAAATGCAAGGGGTTCTTTCCATAGTCAATTGCCAGTAATATAGACAGATTGCAATATACATAAGGACTTTATTACAGTTCTGGAAGAAAGAAGTGAGACCCTCTCAACAACCACCTCCCCATCTGAGAGTGGTCATTGGGTTTTTATACTAGGGTTAGACACTAATTTACTTAAGAATACATTTTTGTTAGTAAAGTTACAGAATTTATACATTTTATATATAAGTACAACTAATCCAGGAAAGGCACATTTCTCTTCCTGGTAAACATGCAGATTAAGATTTAATTTACATATGATTGGGGAAAAACAGCTTCAAAGAAGCAAATGCTAGTCTAGGAAAGATGCACTTCCTCTCCTGGTAAATATATAGTTTAAACTATTTTACATGACTAAAGAGAGGAAACAAAGAATTCTAAAACAAAGTAACTAGTTTTGCAGGCTGGAGAAAACTGACTTGAGTTTTATAACTATATAACTACAGTTTTATAACTGATATATATTTAGAGAATTCTGAACTTGTTAATACCACCCCATCAATACCACCATAGATGCCACCTTAGAACAAAGGAACAAGCTGACCAGGGCCTGTTCATTTACCTTATAGCCACACACAAGTCTCCTAGAGAACACCTAACTGTCTCTCTTCCATATGTTGAATTAACTGCAGAAATCTTCTGAAATATGCACCATGTGTTTCCTTTCCTTCCTTTGCCCAGGAACATCCTCTATATTTATAAGACTGGTGTCATCACATATAAAAAAAAATTGTAAACATTATGTATGAGCACTTACTTTTAGCACATTAATTGAAAGACAGACCTTATCCAACTTTTCATCTGACTCTCTATATAAAAATATTCATTAAATATCTTTGGAGGAACAGTGCTGCTTGCAGTTTCCTGATTTCCATATCTTTCCTTTTTATTGTCTTGGGCTTTTTTTGTTTATTTTTCCTTTTTACACAGTGTGCTAAATAAAACAACTTTTCTTGACTTTTTGTAATTGCTGTGGTATAGATTTCCAATGCTTTCCTCCTCTGTCAAGAGTCATTATGAATCTGGAACTCGAGAAAGTTACCTCACCATGAAATAAACTATGAAACTTATTTAAGTAAGAAATTAAAAAAGAAACCAAACACCTGATTTTGGAGGGGATGGTAAGTTTAAAGGCAAGGATTCAGCTGAATTTGCCTAAATTTAAATTTGAACTGTGGCTGGATAGGATACTGGATGGTTATTGGGAATAATGTGGTTCTGGTTTTCACAGCTGTGAATCCATTATTAGAAGAACTCACAGAGAAGGAAGAGTTGTAGTAAGTTTCAGGCCCAGCCAAAGTCAAGGGGAAGAATGAAGGATTCAAAGAATAAGACACGTCAACAAAGGAAGTGAACAGCCTCGCCACAGAATGACAATGAACCTGGCTAAACCACAATGAAATGTACCCTAAAGACTCTATTATAAAAACTCTACCAAAAACTTCCTAATGGCAACTTTTTTGTTCTTCATTTGGAGACCAAGGAACCTTGCTCAGGAGTTCCCTTAATAAAGTTGCTTTAAGGTTTCTCTCTTGCTCTCATCCCTTCCTTGAGTCCTTGGTGTCTGGTGCCAAAACCATGGAGAGGATTTGAGGCATGTTGTACTTAACACACTCTTTTGGGCTGAGCGTGGTGCCACCCCTCTCTCTTTTTAACCAACCATCTTGTACAGTGTCAAGACATCAAATGGTAATGTAACATCCTGTTTCTCTCCTCTTCTGTTCTATATGTTGGCTGACTTAATGTTTTGAGTGCTTTTGAAGAGGCTCCACAGCTGATGCTACTCTGAAGCCATGGAGTTGATTAGGTCCTGACGTGTGGTTCTATTGTGTTGTCATATGGCTTAGTGGTGATTTGTGGGATCCTCTAGAGACCCCAGCTGGGCCTGGGTTTGATATGGGAATGCTTATTGCTAAAACACACTTTTATCCCTGAGGGGAATGGCCAGAAGGACACCTGCATGGACTGAGGGGACAGACCCTCTGTTGTCTATTTCCATCCATTTTGTATTTATGTCCAGTCATCAGTAGTGTCTGTCCACATTCCCTGAACTCCTCATTCTTCCTGTTCACTGACACCTCTGTTGTGGAAGAGTCCTTGTTTAGAGTTATCTGGCACCTCCTCTCATCAAAAACTCTCTGCCCCTATTGTTCTTCTGCCTTCTCCCCTCATTCTTCCTCTCCACTCTCAGACTCCTTATTTCTCTCTCTCCCTCAGAGAGGCCTATGCAGGCATTGTGAACTCCCTTGGGATTCAGGTCTGTCCATACTGGACTCCTGTCTGCTCATACCCCCAAATCGCAGATCTGAATCAGGAGCCCACTCAAACGCCAGGCACTTCTTCCTGGCTATTGATCGCGATAGGGGACGCCCACACCATCTTTAGCCTTTTCCTGAACCTGAGGCTTCTGGCTTTCAGAGGACACTCTGAAATCTCAGCTGCCCTCATCCTCGGACCTGGATACCATGGGTAGCCAAATATTTAGGCCCCCAAGGGACAGTCCCTTCAGCTGCCTCCTCTTGAATCTCTCAAACCTAGGCCTGGTTGAGGACCTTCACCCCAAGAGACTAATCTTGTATTGTAACCAAGGATGGCCACTATACCAGCCAGATGACAATTTTCAATGGCCTGAAAAATGAAACTTTTTATTTCAACACCCTTTGAGATCTTGACAATTTCTGCCAATGGAACTCAGAAGTGCATAGAGATCCCATATGTCCAAGCTTTCTTTTACTTACACTCCCGTCCCTCTCTCTGAAAATCCTGCCAACCTGTGCAGATTCTCTTAGTCCAAACCCCTTTATTGCTTAAATCTTCTGATACCAAATCATCCCCTTCCCTTTCACCCTCCCAGGACTCATCTGCATCCTCTCCAAGTGACTCAGCCTTCTCAGACCCTGTAGAGTTCCTCTCTTAGCCTCACTGTCCCTCCCAAAACCTGCTGCTCTTTCTGCTCCAACTAGACCAGACTCAACGACTACCCTCACATCTCTGGTTGCTGGCCACACCTGGTTCTACCAGATTGAGTCTCTCCTCTGTCCTCTTTGGGAAGTTGTAGGTGTTGAGAGTCCCATTCTCATACATGCATCTTTCTCCTTAACTAATCTTTCCCAAATAAAAAAATGTTTAGGCTCACTTTCCAAAGACCTGACAACCTATATCAAAGAGTTTAGGTGCCTGATCCAGACCTGGCATGACCTTTTTGTTGTACTGTCCTCTACTCTGACACCAGATGAAAAAGAGCATGTTCCCACTGTGGCTCAGCAGCACACAGATCAAGTGCATTTAACAGATGGCTCCATGACAGTTGGTTCCCAAGCTATACCCCAGCAAGAGCCAAATTGGACATATCAAATTAATACAGCAGGAGGAAGAGACAGTTGAGCCAGACGTGATCATATGATTCAATGTATATTAGCTGGCCTACATGCCATTTCCCATAAAGCAGTCAATTTTTATAAGCTCAGAGAAATTACCCAAGCTAAAGATGAGAATCAAGCCTCTTTCCTTAACTGTCTCACCAAAGCCCTGATCCAGTATACCTACTTTTCCAGAAGGGGCCACCATCCTAGCTACTCATCTTATTGGTCCATCATCGCCTAATATCAAAAAGAAACTAAAAAAGCCTGAGGATGGCTCCCAAACACCCATTCAAGACCTGGTAAACATGACCTTTAATGCTTTTCATGCCTGAGACGAACAGGCAAAGGATGATATGACGACTTGTGCCCATCAGAAAGTGAATCTACAGGCCCAAGCCCTGATAGCTACCTTGCATCCAGTAGCATTAAAGGGTCAAAAAACACCTCCTTGTTCAATGAGCCAGTTACCTCCTGGTGCATGCTTCAGGTGTGGCAAAGAAGGTCATTGTGTTAACTGCTGCCCTAACTCTTGCCCTCCAACACGGGCTTGCCCTATCTGTGAGATATTGGGCCACTGGAAGGGTGATTGCCCTTTGGTGCCTATCTGTGATAGGGTAGCTCCTCCACAAACCTGGTCTCCATCCTGGCCAAACCTCTTAGTCCTGTCTGCTGCAGATTGAAGATGCCCAGGCTCAACAATCCCCATAACCGTTGCTGAGACCAGGGTAATACTTCATATAGCACGCAAGCTAGTTTAGTTTCCCTTGGGGTTGACATGAGGGCTACGTTCTCAGTGCTCCCCTACTTCTTGTGTCACGGTTTCCCTTCCCAGGTTTCAGTAATGGGGATTTATAGTCTCCCTTCTAAGCCTTTTACCATTCAATTCCTCCCCATTACCTTCAACAAACGAGTACTCATACATTCCTTTCTAATTATCCCTACATTCCCAACTCCGTTGCTAGATAGAGACCTCCTATATAAACTTGGAGCTGTGTTTCACTGAGAGTCAAACACACCTAGTCTGCCTGACCGGGCTTTAGTTCTATCCCTTTTAAAGATCCTCCCCTCTGAGCCTCTTTCTACACTACCTCTATCTCTAGACACTGTCAACCCTGTCTTATGGGATCTTTCCACTCTATCTGTAGCCTCTCATCACCAATCTGTTCTTGTTACCCTGAAAGATCCCTCCTCTTTTCCTGCTAGACCCCAATACCCTATCTCTGCACAACACTGCAGAGGTTTAAAACCCATTATTACTCACCTACTTTCCAATAAGCTTCTTATCCCCTGGTGTTCTCTCGCCATATGTTGATGATTTGTGTGTGTGTCTGTGTGTGTGTGTGTGTGTGTGTAGCCCCTCATATCAACTTTCACAGACTCACACTGCTCAAATTCTTAACCTCCTGGGCTCCAATGGATATAGTGTATCCCCCTCCAAGGCCCAACTATCTCTCTCCCAGTCATGTCTTGGTTTTCAATTGACCCCCACCACTAAAAGTTTAATAGTCAAGTGGCTTCAAGTCATTGAAAGCCTCCAGTCACCCCAAACTGCTGATCAAATCCTCTCTTTTCTTTAGAGATTTCCTTAGGCACTAGATTCCCATCTTTCCCTTACCAGCAAAACCCCTTTATGATGTGGCAAAAGCCACCCCACAAGGACCCCTAGATTCACCCCAGATAGTTAAAAAAAGGCTTTCCTCAAGCTCCAGTATCTCCTCTTACAGGCCCCATCCCTCTCATTGCCAAATCCATCTAAACCTTTCCTTTTATACACTGATGAAAAACAGGGTATTTCTGTTGGTGTCTTGGCTTAGCCCCTTGGATCCACCTGCACCCCCCACTTCATACTTCTCTAAGCAGCTCAATGTCACCACCCAGGGATGGCAACTCTGCTTACAGCCCCTAGCAGCAGCAGTTCTCCTCACTAAAGAAGCACTTAAACTCACCCTGAGAAGTCATGTGCAAGTCTTCTCTAGCCATACACTTCAAGACCTGCTTTCCCACCACTTCCTATCTTTACTTTTCCCCAGGAGCTCCATCTACTTTTTCTTAAGAACCCTAATGCTAGTCTCTCTCAATCACTCTCCCTCAACCTGCCACCCAACTTCCAGTAAACACCTTGACGTATTATGACCATAGCTGCCCTCCCTATCTGACCAACCTATCCCTAATCCAGACCATACTCTATTTGTTGATAGCAGCTCCTTTACGACCTCTGAAGAAGGCTGCCATTATGCAGCCTATGCTGTAGTTTTCATAAACAGAATGTAGAAAGCAGCATCTGCACAACACCTCATTCATCATCCTTTCTAAGCCCCTTTGAGCTAATGTACAGCTGAGCGTTCCTACTCAACCATAACCTACCCACTGAACCCCTTTCCAGCAACATACCTTTCTTATCTCTCCCTTCTTAGACAATTACTCTGGGAACACGCAGACCATGACATACCCAGACCCTTTCAAGTGTAGACCAGATAGCTAGAGTTGCCCCTGGAGAACCCTCCTCATCAGATGGCATGCACCCAAATCTCTTCAACCACGCTAAGACAGACCTGACACAGTCATTCTAACTACTCCCACAAGGTCATAGATAATCTCCATTAGCACCACCCTTCCCAAGTCAAACATTCTCCCCTCACTGAGCAGACCTCCTGTACCTCTCAAATGGTGGGCCCCACTACTTGTTGCCTCAATCAGATCCCAAACCCTATGTAGCTCTTCATATTGTTACTAATCGCTCTCTGCATTTTAAAATTCTTCACAAGATAAAAAAAAATTATCAACTTAATGGTAAACCAGATGCTATGACATCCATATTCTCCCCTAGCTACTAATCCTGGCCCAACCCAATCCAGCCTCTGAGCCCCAGATCTTCACCCCTGTTCAGCAGGAAGTAGCTAGAATAAAGATACTTCACTCTTCTTCTCACTAAAGAGGCTGGGGTGTCAGTCCCAGACCAAGGCCAAGGGGGAGAAAAAAGGATTAAAAAATAGGACATGTCAACAAAGGGAGTAAAACTCCTGCCTACCTGGCTAAACCACAATGGAATGTTCCTCCTTTCCCTCCCTAAAGATCCTATTATAAAAACCCTCCCCAAAACTTCTTAAGGGTGACTTCCTTGCTCTCCATTTTGAGACCAAGGAACCTTACCCGGGAGCTCCCTTAATAACCTGCTTTAAGCTTTCTCTCTTGCTCTTGTCTTTTCCTGGAGGCCTTGGCCTTATGTCCGGTGCAAAGACTTAACAGCAAGGGGTGGATTTAATGAAAAAGAAAAAAATTTGTTTTCAGAAAAGGGTCAGATGATGATTGATCTGGAAAGATAGATTAGTAGATCAAGTAAGAAGTTGTATCTGAATCCTAGTATCCACCATTCAGACTTTTCCATTATTTTTCCTCTTCTCCTGTTGGTATTATTTTGTGAAAGAGTAAAAGAGTTAGGTTTTGTGCTGAGGATGGAAATCAATTTTCTTCCACTTGCTGTTGTTAACTTTACTGTTACTATAGCAACTACTTTCATCAGCCAGAGGGAGGATTTTACTACAGGGACACTCTATAGAGGCCTGTTGTGATTTCAAAGGGACATATTTACAGCTCTGCCAATGTAGCTGTTCCATTTGAGACTGCAACAACATGTAAGATTAAACTTGATTTCAAGGATGTAAAGAGTTTCTCCATTATCAATTAAAAGTAGCACTACTGATTTTGACCAGTTACCAACAGCAAACTCCTATAAGATATTTTAGTTCCTGGTGATTGTAATGCATTTGTCTTTTTTCTTAAAGCCATGTTAATAATAAACTCAGTTCTCTAGGGTTTGGATCGAAAGAAAAGAAAAATAACTGAGACAGATGTGGCTAGGCCCTAGGACAGTCTTGGAGCAGAATTCTAAGAGTCTCCTCCTTTCCCCAAAATGAAAGTATCTCCACCAAGCGTTGGGAGCAATAGGTTATCCACTGAAGACTTAGTGGACTCTAGAGAAAGTTGGCTTACATCCAAGAGCTCAATCTTCACCCCTTTCCCATTTTTTTCCCTCTTCCTTTTTAGAGAGGAGCCCCAGAGAAGGGGCTCTGAAAAATGTTTAAATTTTAAAGGAGGGGAGAAAAGAAGTTTCAGAACCCTGCAGCTGCTCCATTATCTAAAGGCCAGGAAGGTTGTAGATTTTCAAGGAGTTACTTGGTTTAATCCTCTCCAGGATGAATCTGTTTGTTTTCTTGACAGTCCATGGTACATTCAAAACTCTTCTCCAGCACCACAGCTCAAAGGCATCAATTCTCCTTCTTTCCTCTCTAGTCACTGTCCAACTCTCTGATGCATAACAAGCAATTGCAAAGATCAGGCGCACCTTAGTCTCCAGAGAGACACCGTTGCTCTTGAGTACTTTAGAGAGGTCCCTAACAGCAGGCTTTCCCATCGCAATATGTTTTTTGATTTCCTGACTGCTGGTGCCAAGAGTGTTGACCGTGGAGCTGAGCAAACTGAAGCTGTAGTAATTTACAAAATCATTGCTCCCTCATGCTGCATAATATTCTATTGTATCAATGTTCTACAACTTCTTAGTCCATTTGTTTGTGGTTGGCCATCTAGGCTGTTTCCAATAGCTGCCTGTTGAGGAGAAGGATTAGCAATTTCCTCTTAGCAATTTACAGCTTCTGAAAACTCTCTAGAAGGTCAACTCTGTACAACAGAACACACGTAGACTCAAAGAAAGGACAACTGAGGTAGAGCTTTAAAGTATGGAAATACAAGGAAAGAGGAACAATAAATAAGCAGACACTAGTGATTGGAACATGGAATGTGAGAACCATGAATGTAGGAAAATTAAGCATGAGGAGGTACTTACAAGAATTTTAATGAATCACAGGTAAATTTTTTTTAAATGCTGATGACTTTAACATAATGCTAACTTAGAAGACAGAGGAACTATAAGTAAAGATGGTTTCTTTGTTTTTTATATTTCCTTTTCATTTTTTTAAATTAATTTTTATGAAAGTTTACAGAGGCTTTGGATTTCCGTTCATTCATGGTTGCAATTTTCTCCATGTCTACCCCTCCCCCTAATTCGCTCTTCTTCTTGAAAAGTAAAAGAAAAATTCTTTCATTGTTATAAAATACCTCCCCCCAAGTCCACTCCATTATGCAGCCTTCATTCTGGACTCCTGTCATGAAAAGAATATCAAATTATATATTCTTTTAAAACAGTTCTCTCCCTCATTGGTTTCAATGCAGTATACATTATTTATCCCCTTTTTCTCAGTCTCTTCTTAACCCCAATGTCAGTCCCGTTTTACAACAGTGGTCCTATGCAATATTTGTGACTGAGATATTGCATTGAGCATAATGTCCTCTAGGGTCACCCATTTTGTGTAATATTTCATGAGTTCCTTGTTTTTCAGTGCAGCATACATAGTATTCTATTGTGTAAATACATCAGGGCTTCTCTATTAATTTTGTTTCTTTGCATTTCATCTGTTGAGCTCTCCAACTATAGTCACCATTTACGTTGTTGGAAGTTATTTTTGTAATGAACATGCCATGAGACTTGAAAAATTCTATCATACAATCTCTAATATTGGTTCTAACACCCATTTTTCCGATTAAAGCCATTTTTCAGCTGCTTATCCCTTTTTGGATCTGTATGTTGAACAAATTATCTGAGAAGCTGGCCTCTATGAGGAGGAGCATGGCATCAGTATTGGAGGGAGACCCATCAATAATTTGCATTATACAACCCTGCTTTTTGAAAGTGAGGAGAACATGAAGCCCTTCATGTAGAAGATTAAGGAATGCAGCCTTCAGTATGGATTGCATCTCAATGTTAAAAAACCCAAAGATTCTTACCACTGGACAGATTGGCAGCATCATGATGGATGGAGAAGAGATTGAAACTGTCAACAGTTTTATCTTGCTTGGATCCACAATTAACACCTTTGGTATGAGCACTCAGGAAATCAGGATGCATTACACTGGGAAAATGTGCAGTTAGGGACCTCTCCAAATTATAGAGGACTGATGAAGTCAGTTTGAGGACTAAGGTACATCTGATTCAGACTATAGTCTTTCTAATTATTTACTGTGCATCTGAGAGCTGGACAGTGAATAAGGATGGCAGGAAAAGAATTGATGTCTTTAAACTGTGATGTTGGAGAGAAGCACTGAACATCTCATGGATAGCCAAGAGAATGAACAGATATGTCTTGGAGAGGGTGTAGTCTGCTCATTGGAGGTAAGAATGATGAGGCTTTGCCTCACATACTTCAGGCATATTGCTAGAAGATGCTATTCCTTGGAGAAGGATATGATGTTGGAAAGGGTGGAGGATTGGCGAAGAAGACCCTCAACCAGGTGGACTGACATGGTGACTGCTTCAATAGGTCCTTGTGTGTCAGGAAGCGTGAGGATGGTGCAGGATAAAGCAGGATTCAGATCATTTGTTCATAGGGTCACTAAGAGTCATACTTAACTCAATGGCACCTAACAATAACATACATTTTGGGGTCGCATTGGGTGATCTCCTGAAAACCTGCTAGAGGGTCAGCTGTGGAGGAGTTGAATCCAGACTCAATATCATTGAATATCCTGCTTTGTTTCCCAAACATTCCAAACAGCAGTACTTATCAAGGCATCTTTATTACATGTGTGATAAATTTCAAACTGCAGAAGTTAGTTAAAATACTGTCATTCTTCAAATTTGGTATTGTTAGTTGGTGTGTAAATCTGAACAATAGCTATATTAGCTGTTCTTCCTTGTATGCATATTAATATTACACTATCACTGGTAGTATTGTATTTTAGGGTATATCTTTAAGATTTTTAATTTATTATTTATTTTTTTCTTAATTGCTGAATAGTGAATTTATTACATACATAAATTGATTATACAGTGAATTATTAATGGATTTACATTAAGTCAATGTCAGGTAGCAAACAAGAGACAGTAAGTTAGTATTTCACTTCACAGCAGCATTCTTATTTGAAGCATTATAGAAATTATCCTTTCATTTAATTTCCACCCATACACCCTTCACATTTGGAAGTCTTTTGCATCTGCTTTAATGAGTAGTTGATGTTAATAAGTCTAATAAGGATAGTCTAACTGTAACAGACTTACAGTTTCAGATTTGTTTTTTGTTTTGTTTTGTTTTTAGGAGGTTTTACACTTATGGCTAGAATCTTCCCAAGTTCATTGGAAAGAGTAATCTTGCCTTAATGTACTTTAGTTGTTAAACAACAGAGCCAGCAAAAAGTTTAAATATATTAAATTAGTATCAGTGCTTATGCAATCTCTAGAGACAAGAGATTTAAATAATGTAAACCTTTAACAATGGCTCAGTAGTAGCACAGGACATTATATGAATAAGACCCATCAAATAAGCAAGTGAGGTAAAAATTAGAATGTAGTAATAAATCTAATTTGATATTTGCATTTATAAATTACAGCAATAATATTTTAAGTGACTCAAACACTGATTCTCAATTTCTCATTTTAAAAGTGAGTATATCTTTTACTAAAGATCCTGTATATATTAATTCACAAACTATAAGCATTTCTTTGTATATTTGCATATTAAATATTCATTCCTCTTGTCCAAGGAAACTCTTGTGTTTCATCCCAAGGAAATTATCACAAATAAATGAAACAGAAAATCACTCTAACCAGCAAAGTATTTAATCTTATTATAGACAATTTGTTAAGAAGTAGTTCTATATCTGTATCAAGTTTTAAGATAGATATTTTTCAGACATTAAGTGAAAGCTATTTCCTCTTAATGAAGGCTGTTAGGAAGAGTGGAAAGAATATTGGACCAGGTGTCCTGAAGACCATAAACTTAGCTGAGCTCTGACAGTTCACAAACACTTCACTTTCATCAACCAATGGTTTGTATCCAGTAGTGTCTATATTGTTCTAGGTGGTGAATATACAAGGAGCAAAAAGATATTGCTGACTCTTTCCAAGCTCATAAAGGAGTGCTAGTTAATAAGCAATTACAAATAAATGTGCTGTTATAGGATAGGTTATACATAGAAATGAAGAAAAAGTATGCTCGAAAACATTTAAGAACTAGGATGCAAGGGTGACTTTCCAAAATAGATGAAATCTTTTTTTATTTTATATGATGCTATTGCTCTCCATAGCCCTAGAGTGTCCACTTGCTGTACAGAAGTAACTTGTGGTTGCTGTGAAGCTAACTAAACACTGTGACACTGATGTGTCAAATGTGTTAATGGTTACCCATGGCAGACAGTATTTGGTGGAGATCCCAATTAAAACAAGCCTGGAAGCAGGAGTGGCATCCACTTCCATAACAGCCTGCCTTCAGAAACCCTACTAACCTGGAGAAAAGATGAAAGTCACACAAGTGTTGAGGACTTATGTTCATAGGGTTGCTATGAGCCGCCTACGACTTGACAGCACTTAACAACAACAACAACACAACCACTCCTCTCCATACTTTTTCAATCTATATGCAGAACAGATCATTCAGAAAGCTGGGCTTTATGAGGAACAATGTGGCATAAGAATTGGAGATAGACTCATCAACAACCTACATTATGGTGATGACACAACCTTGTCTGCTGAAACTGAGGAGGACTTGAAATGCTTGCTGGGCCAATTGGTAGCACCATGATAGATGGAGCAGAGATTGAGATTAACAATTACAGCTTGCTAAACGGCACAATCAACACTCTTGACACTAGAAGTCAGGAAATGAAAAGCAAATTGCACTTGGAAAATCTGCTGTCAGGTTGTTGTTGTTATGTGCCGTCGAGTCATTTGCAACTCATAGCGACCCTATGTATAACAGCCCTAAACCCTGCTCTATCCTGTGCCAATCTCATTGCCTCCGACACACCCATCCCGATTACCCCAGTCACTGAATCAATCCACCTC
>NW_006399861.1:5784631-5788909 GCF_000299155.1 Elephantulus edwardii
TTCCATCTTCTTTTGATACCTCCTGGATCATTTAACATTCTGCCTAAAGCATCCTTGATTGTAGCAACTCGAGGTTTGAATTTGTGCTTCAGTTCCTTGAGCTTAAGAAATGCTGAACGAGTTTGGCCCTTTGATTTTCCGACTCTAGCTCCTCGCACATTTCATTGTAATATTTTGCTTTGTCATTCCTTGCTGCCTTTTGGAATCTTCTGTTTCTATGCTGTCAGGTACCTCTACAGAATACTGAGAAACAAGTCTAAGATGTCCCTAATCCAGGCTATGGACTTTGCATTTACTTGCTATGCATCAGAGAGCTGGACAATGACTATGGATGACAGAAGAAGAATTGATGCCTTTGAGTTGTGGTGCTGGACAAGAGTCTTGAATAAAGCATTGACTATCAAGAAAACAAATGAGGTCCAAACCCAGTTTCTTATCGGAGGCTAGGATTTCGAAGCTCTGTCTCACATACTTTCATCACTTGGCCAGAAAAAACCAGTCATTGGAGAGGACATTATGCTTGGAAGGGTGGAGGGACAAAGCAGGACAGGAAAACCTCAGATGGGATGGATTGACGTGGTAATTGTGGCAATGGGATTAGATGTACTGGAGCCAATAAGATTGGCTCAGGACACAGCACAGTTCAGGGCTATTGTACATAGGGCTGCTATGAATTGTAGGGTGACACAATGGCACATAACAACACCAACAAAGTCTAGTTGGGTTTAGATACTAAAAGGGATTAATTTAATGAGGGACAAAAGCCTGATGGGTCTTCTTTTCAATCCTGCTTGCTTGCTCTGTTTTGGCATCCATTAAAACATATAGTTATTGACATACAACTCTACAGACTGAGTCGATCAATTTATGGTTTTAGAGGTCAATGGACTCACAGAATGGTTTCTCACCTCTCAGTCTTTTTTTTTTTAAATTCAGCGGGAAAATGAATTTGACTAGATAGAGAAATGATTTAAACTATCAATTACTTCATCTTACTTGATCCATAATTGACACACTTGGAATCAGCAGTCAAGAGATCAGGAGAAATATTGTACTGGGAAAGTCTATAAGTCAGAGACCTCTCCAAATTATTGAGGAATGATGATGTAAGTTTGAGGACTAAGGTGCACCTGATTTAGGCCATGGTCTTTTCAATTACTTATAATGCATCTGATAGCTGGACAATGAATAAGGATAATAGAAAAAAATTGATGCCTTTAAGTTACAGTCCTGGAGAAGAGCACTGAATATCCTATGAACTGCCAAAAGAACAAACAGATAAGTCTTGGAAAAGATGCAGCTCCTTAAAGGCGATAAAGCTTCATCTCACATATTTTGGGCTAGAAATTGCTAGGAAAGGCTATTCATGTTAGAAAAGGTGGAGGGTCAGTGAAAGAGAGGAAGATCCTCAACCAGACTGATTGCCACAGTGACTGCAGCAATGGGCTCTTGTGTGTCAGAAAGAGTGAGGATGGCACAGGATAGGACAAGGTCTAGATCTGTGGTTCAAAGGGTCATTATGAGTTGTACTCGACTGGATGGCATCTAACAACAACATAGATCTAAGAAAGGAGCTCTGGTGGTGTAGTCTGTAGGGCGTTATACTAACAAAAAGGCTAGGGCTTTAGGAGTTCAGATACACCAGCTGCAACATGGGAGAAAGATGGGCAGTCTCCTGTCACTATTTAAAGCCTAGGAATCCCCATGAAGGGTCACTGTGCACCAGAATCAACTTGATGGCACTGAGGAATTGTTCTTTTTTTAGTTTATAGACATAAGCTCAGAGTCAACAAAATCATAAATAATCTCTCCCTCTTTTCTACTATCTTATCATTTAGTTACTTGTGTTCCAAAAGCCTTATCCTGACATTAACTTCAGTTAGAAAAGACTGTAAAAAAAATCCAGGCAGAGATGCACTGGTAAAATCAGGAGCTAATGCGTAGTGGTGATTCTGCCAAGACATATGTTTCAGGCTTTCTCTGGGAGTTAGGTTTTTACTGTTAGTAAAATTCATATTCATCATGCTAACAGACTTTCTTCCCCAAAGGAAAAGACATAATGGGAAAAATTATGTTCCAAAGAGCCAAAAAAAAATAGAATGTTAGAATTATTTAAAATATATTTGTTGCTTTTATGGGTCTTATCCCTCCTTTGTCTGGAAAGGGAGTTCTGGTGGTTTAGTGCTAAGGTGTTGTACTGCCAACTGAAAGGCATGTGGTTCGAGTCTACCAGCTGCTTCTTGGGATAAACAAGGACAATCTCCTGCAATGCAATTTTACTGCCTCTGAAAATTCACTGAAGGGTCCGTTATGAGTCAGATTGACTTCATAGCAATAAGCAACATCCTGTTCTCTTTTAGAAAATGTGAGATTAGTCAACTTTTTAAGAAATCTTTTAGAATTGTAGGCAAAATTTCTTTCCCCTTATCGGGTTTATTGTTGTTACTGTTGTTTTTGTAGTAAATGCCTCCAAACTTATGCAAAAGAAGGAAATAAAACCTCTACTTGAATCCTATTGCAGTTTTCCTTTTCCTTTAGAGTCCAGATCCTGATTTTGGGGCATCGGAAATCAAGATGGTAAATGCTGAACTCTTTCTTCCTTTAAGACACTTGCAGTTAGTTGGGTTAAACAGTTTCTAGTTGCTAGATGGAAAAAAAAAGTGCATGATATTTTTGTAAAATGTACAGCTTAGGACAAGCAAGGTCAACCTGAGTAATGACAGGAGCCAGAAATTGCCAGATAAAGGGTTAAAATGTTTAAAGCAATGTTTTGTTTTTCTTCCATTTAAAAAAACCTTTATTTTTCTAATTGCTGTAAGTGGTTTTCCTCCATTGCCCACTGGGAATCCCCAGGAATCTATACTACATGCCATCTTTGTAGGCCTACTAAAGGACACAGTACTTTGAAACATAGCATCAAGAATCATGTTTCCCACACATCCCTCCTTTTCTTTTTGCTCTAAAGGCCCTCGCAGTCAGTTCAAACGAGATACACTGAACCCGAGGATAACTCCAACTGCTTTGGTAGAGTTAGGTCAGGAAAAGCAAGTGTGAACTGAAAATTGTACCTTTCTGCCAAGACATGAAAATACCAGCATTTCGTCTGAAAGGGAGTAATGACACTGGGTAAGGCAGAGATAGATGGACTCACTTCAGTTGGGGTCTAAAGAACAAACCGATCTATCTGGGAGGAGGTGTAACTAGGGTGCTCCTTAGAGACAAAGGTAATTAAATTTGGGGGGGCATGTTGTAAGGAGGGACCAGTCCTGGGGGGGGGGAGGAAGAAATTGTGCTGGGAAACATGAAGCATCAGAGAGAAGGCTCTAAACAAGATGGATTGACACTTCATTTTAACAATAGGTTCAGGTATATCTGAGACCATGAGGATGGTGCAGGACTGGGCAAAGCTCACGTTTGTTGCTCATAGAGTGACTGAACAGTGGTCGATTTGATGGCACCTAACAACAACAAATAATCTGCAGGAAGTTTCAAATCTTTGACCTCCAAATTAGTCTAAAGCAATATAATTTTATGGTTTTAGGTATTGCCTTTCCAGTTGTTCATTTCTATGTCGAGAGGAGTAGAAAAGAAGTATACTGATTGAAAGTCTATTTTTTGTTTCCTTTTTTACACATCAAATTCCTGAATATGTCTACTAAAATTCTCCTCCTCAGGCCTAACTTCTCATACATAAATGACATAAAAACAATTTCCTAGCACCAAAGTAATTCTTCTTTTAAAATTGGTTTGTCTCCTAACACATCTCATTTACCAAAACATTACCTACCTAGATCTTTAGCCTGATTATAAAGCACCAAATATTTAGTCAGATACTGTTCTGAAAAACTGACTTTGGCTGGAGATGAGGAAATGTTTGTCCATTTATAAATTTGCCAGCTCCATTAGTAGGAAGCCTGGAGCTGTTTTCTTGCATACACCACTGCCCTTTACTTCTGGGCTCGATCAGCCTTATTTTGCTTGCCTGGGGGTGGCATCTCAGGACACTGCTGTTGGCACACACTTAAGCAGTTGCTCTGTGGTTATTGTAAGTTACTACTCAAGCTATCTTTCTTACTTACCTTTCTTATGTTCTGCTATTCCCGTAAAGCAGCAGCCATAGAGTCTCACACTGTCCTAGGGCTTATTCACCTCAATCTGTAAAGCTTCACAGCGCCAATAAACATAGAGGACCTGTCAAGCTTTCTGTAGCCTTCTGGAACCTTTGCCATTTAAAATATATGTCTAGACATATATTAGTAAATATCATTTTTAATAAAT
>NW_006399861.1:5789139-5789801 GCF_000299155.1 Elephantulus edwardii
TCTCCCTCATCTGTTTCAATGCAGTATACATAATTTATCCAATTTTTCTCAGTCTCACCCCAACCCTGATGTCAGTCCCATTCTACAATAGTGGCTCTATGCAATATTTGTCCTTTTGTGACTGAGATATTTCACTCATCAGACTGTCCTCCAGGGTCACATATTTTGAATAAGATTGCATAAGTTCCTTGTTTTTCAATGCAGTGTAGTAGTCCATTGTGTGAATATACCAGAGCTTCTCTATCCATTTGATTGTTGATGTGCACTTAAATTGTTTCCATCACTTTGCTATTAGGAACAAAGCTGCAATAAACATATGTGTGCATATATCTGCCTGGGTGGCAGTTATGGTTTCTTTAGGGTATATTCTCAGTAGAGGAATCGCTCGGTCAAATGGTATTTCTATTTGCAACTTTTTGAGAGAGCGCCATACAGCCTTCCATAGTGATTGCACTATTTTACACTGCCACCAACAGTGAATAAGGGTGCCAGGTTCTCCGCAACCTTGCCAGCATTTGTTGTTTGCTGCTCTGTTAAATTTTGCTACTCTTACTAGGGTGAGATGACATCTTATAGTTGTTTTGCTTTGCATCTCTCTAAGAGCTAGGGATTTTGAGCATTTCTTCATGTATTTGTTGACCATCTGAACGTCTTCTTTAGTG
>NW_006399861.1:5790051-5803423 GCF_000299155.1 Elephantulus edwardii
TTCTAGAGTTCTTCCAAGCTTTTCTTTAATGAAATGTATAGTCCTTGGTTTTAGTCCCAGGTCCATGATCCATTTTGAGTTGGTTTTTGAGTATGGAGTAAGGTGTGGATCTTGCTTGAGTTTTCTACAGGTAGTTTTCCAAGTAAATATCTTTTAACTGAATTAACTATCCCAAAAGGTACTGGATTTCATACAGAAATTAAATGACAATCATAAGTAAGGCATGGACTATACTGTTATTATTAGTTGCAATACAGTCCAACTCAGGAGACATAAATCTTCTCCTGAGAAGCTACTCAATGGGTTTTAACTGCCAACTTTTCACTAATGGTCAAATGCTTAGCCATTTGTGCCATTGATATATAATGCTTAATGCTATAACTCTCAAAATATCTCTGTTGTTGAGTTGGACCTTGGATTGGGTTTTCATAGGCTGTAAATTGTGGTGGAGGAGATTTCCCTCATTATCCCATTGGGTTATTAGGGGATTTGCACTGCTTGATTTTGGGTTGGTAGTGCAGCTCTTTACCACTAGGCCACCCAAGCTGTGTAAGGCCATAGCATCAATGATTTTGCATCGAATCCAGGTATTTCTCTGAAAGGAAATGCTGGAGCTTAGAGGAAAGAGAAGGGTGTTTTGCTTGATGAGACAGTCTCTTAGCAAAACACTTGCCACTTGCTGGTGAGTGAATGTGACAACAGAGACAATAACCCTGATAAAGAGGATGTGACATTTCTCAGGAGCCCTGCTTACTTAGTTTGTATTTTTTCTGATCAGGAAGGCTCTACCTTTACTAAGTTTATATAGAGGAATTTATGAAGATGACAAAAATAAATAGTAGCTCAGATTTTCTATGAATTTGTAGGTTCTGTGTCGGGTGCTAACAAAAGGTTGGAAATTGAAATCCATGGGAGATGGAGGAGGCAGTATGCTCCCATTACGATCTACAGCCTCAGAAGCCCAATGGGTTACTATGAGTTGGATTCGACTTGAAGGCAGTGGTTTGGTTGGGAATACTAAAGTAATACAATTTGCAAGAGTGGGTCCTTCTCACTAAGAAATGCTGGTAACTTGACAAAGGAAGTGGTTTTGATTGTAGAACAGTTTCGATTGTCATCTGTGTATCCCTGTGCTCTTTTCTTCACCATCTGCAGTAAATTCACCATCTGCAGTAAATTAAGTTTTGGGGTTTTTTTCTCAAGCTCCTTATTTTTTTGAGTCATGGGCTGTTCTGGCTGTGACTATATTTCTGTTACTCTAGAATCTTTAGTGTAAAGAAGTTTTCAGTGAAAATCTCCAGTGTATCTGTTGCAAATGCTCCCCAAAACAGATAATTCCGAGCCAAACTAACAGCTGAGTTGAGCTAACATGATCATCTGTTTTTCCATTAACCACCTGAAAGTGTGTATTCTTCCTTTCTCAAGGCTAGTTAGTGGTGTGGGGAATGTAAAAGAGCAAGGGCCATGTAGGGATGGCCATATTTGACCTTTTCCAGAAAGAGGAGATTATCCCTGTCAATAGCACCAACAATACAAAACCAATTCCCATGTGGTCAGACATGCCCCACTTGTTCCCACACCTCTTTCTAGTCAATGTAACACCAATCTTAGTGCTTAACTGGGTCCAAAATCCTATGCTATAGTTCACCAACGACATAGACTATATTGAGGATGTAAAAAAGGTATCATTCAGATTAGTAGCAGAATATAAGGGCAATCTCCTCCCATGTGATTAACTGCCTCTGAAAACCTATGGGTTGGTTCAGACTCTACGGTACACAACAACAACAGCAGAATATAGTCAGGACAGCTTTTGAAATGTACTTTCAGGTGCCTTAGACTTGACCCTTGCAGCTGTAAGTCAGTGTCACAAAGTTTTCAGTCCTGCCAGTATTGGCTTTCCCCTCCACAGTCTTCCAACTAACTTGGTCAAAGGGCTCTTAACTCTGGTCCACGAGTGTAGCAGTCCCAAGGTCTGTTCCTCTCATGTCAAGTCTTTTCTGTGGCTGCTGTTGCTCCCATGGGCCCTGATCTGGCTGGTGTAAGAATCTCTGAATCTGTGGTCATGAAGGGCAAGTTGTATACTCTTGCTTGCTCTTTTCTTATGATGAAGTTCCTCCAATTCTACTGCTAGATCTGCTCAATTTAATGGCAAGACTAACCAATTCCCCTGTGGACTGGTGAGACTAGCCAATCCCCTCATGGATAGAATAACACACCCTATTTGCATATTCCTTGCAATCCACATGGCAGTATAAGCTAATGGAGAGAGAAGCCATTATGAACAATAAAAACTTCACACCACAGGGAGCTTATGGTAACAGGCAATTTTGCCTCCCTTCCTCTCATTGTCATATGGCTTGATTATTACACAGCTAGTACAAGCCTCACCTAAGAGCATGCTCTGTAGCCTGTATGATAACACTCTTTACTAAGCAACATTGTAGACCCAAGAACAGATCCAGATGACTGCCTCTGGATACACTGTTGTTCATTCTTGTGTAAATAAGTTCTCCCAAAGAAATAAATAGATTTCTTTTAGCTTGACTCCTGGTCAACAGTTACACTGAGGGAATTTTCCCTTAGGTTTGAACCCCAACTGCATCTCACCATACACTGACTGAATCTCTCCGTAACAACTTAAGAAATGAGAGTTTAATTACTTAGTATCCTTAGTGTTCAATATCAGGTATATTGAAAAAGTTTTAACATGGAGAACAGTCAAATGGGATGGGGAGTTACTGAACCTATTGTTGTTGTTGTTGTTGTTGTGTGCTGATGAGTTGCTTGCGACTCATAGCGACCCTATGTACAACAGCCCTAAACTCTGCTCTGTTCTGTGCCAATCGCACTGCCTCTGACACACCCATCCCAATTACCCCAGTCACAGAATCAATCCACCTCATAGAGGGTCTTCCCCTCCTGTGCTGTCCCTCCACCCTCCCAAGCATGATGTCCCTCTCCAAGGACCTGTCCCTCCTTACAACATGTCCAAAGTATGTCAGACAGAGCCCCAGAATCCTTGCCTCCAAGTAGTAGCCTGGTTTAACCCTCTCCAAGATGAATCTGTTTTCTTGGCAGTCCATGGTACATTCAACACTCTTCTCCAGCACCACAGCTCAAAGGCATCAATTCTCCTTCTGTCCTCCCTAGTCATAGTCCAACTCTCTGATGCATAACAAGTAATTGTAAAGACCATGGCCTGTATCAGGCGCACCTTAGTCTCCAGAGAGACCCCACTGTCACTTAAAGGAATCATGTGCTTTGACTAATTCTTAGCATGACTCTGGAGTGTTTCCACAGGAATTGGGCATAGCTCACTCACAAGATGGCAAAAATAGTGCACAAATACTACTTTGGTCAACTCATGTGGCTGAGGACTGGAAAATTCCTACTTGCCCCAGTTACTCCTCTGTCAGGGGGCTCTGAATACAAGGGCTCCTCTGTTATTCTGTTACCTGTTGGATGTTGAAGCTCTCAAATTATTGGTTTTCACTAGATGCCTAATTACTCTCCCAGGATCATTAACTTATTCATTAATTTCATTAAATTCATTAAATTAATTTTTTACTATTTACCTTTTATAAAAAAACAAAATTTTTATTTTATACTGGTTTCCTTACAAAGTTCATTTACATGGTTTTCCATATCAGATCATTCCCATTTTATTTACCCACCCATCAAATTGTGTGACCCTATGATTAACTTCCCCATCCTCGCCCCTCTGCTCCTACTCTTTCTGCATTGGATCCTCATGCACATTCTACAAAAGTGATCTTATACAGTA
The DNA here is from genome assembly GCF_000299155.1 of Elephantulus edwardii. Lineage (NCBI taxonomy): Eukaryota > Metazoa > Chordata > Mammalia > Macroscelidea > Macroscelididae > Elephantulus > Elephantulus edwardii. The sequence continues at coordinate 5,793,839 of NW_006399861.1, forward strand.
TTTGTCCTTATGGAATTGAGTTAGTTCTCTGTGAAAGCATATTTTCGATAAATGAAAAGAAAATGAATGTGAGACTGTAACTATAGTAAGAATGTTACTAGAATACTCTAAAATATGTAAATATAGTATATATCAGACAAACCAAATGAGTAATTCATCCTACATTTACTGAGGACCAATCAGTGTTAGATAGTTAAGAGACTACAAATCAAAACAATAAATACCAACTGCTTTTACTTTTCTGGCTCTGCATTAGGTTCTGGGGATATATGAGATAAACATGATAAACTCAGTGTCTGCCTCACATAGACAGCTGCTCTGTGAGATAAAGATAGGTAATCTCCTCCCAGGTGATTCTGAAAACTTGCTGGAGTGTCAACTATGAATCAGTTACATCAGCTGCTCTTCAGGAGAAACACATGCTAGTGTACTTCTGTAAGGGAGCTCTGGTGGCGTAGTGATAAAAATCTATGCTACAATCCCAAAGGTGCTCAGTCAGAATCCAGCAGCTGCTCCACAGGAGACTGATGGGCAATTTCCTCCCATGTAATTACTGCCTCCGAAAACCTGCTGGAGGGACAGCTGTGGGTTGGTTCTAACCTTATGGTACACATAACATACTTCTGTGAAGACTGCAGCCATGCATTACAACTATGGGCAGTTCTGCCCTATTTGATAAAGTTACTGTGAATTGGAATTGACTTAGTAATGGTGAGTTGGTTTTATGAGGTGAAGGGAGGGTAGCCATACAGTTTTTACAGGGATTCATACCTCAGAAATTCATAGATTTCAATGTTGTTCATCAGAAGCAATCCTAAACAACTGGGAACATGAAACTAAAACCTTCCTTAAGGAAAACTTCTCCCAACAGCAATCCTATTGTTGCTCTTGGTAGGAGGCTCATAATTAACGTCTTTACTAGGAGATTAGATTAACCCCCTGCCTTCTTTATTTCCTGGAGACCACTCCTTCTGCTCCTAAAGGGGCCTAAAGGATTCCATGCCTGCTGCTCTTTCTCCTCTTTCATAGAGATAAAAGGAGCTGTTCACTTGGCAATCAGAAAAGCTCTGCTTTAGGGAATCCATGCTTAAAGCAAATGACACTGTAAATTCTTCTCACTAAAGGAAGGAAGAATCATGTTATGAGATTTCCCTAAACAACAGATAATGAAAAAAACTTCTGAGTTGGGAATACTTCTTCCTGAGATTTACTTTCCTTATTATATTTTGCTGGAGTTTGAGAATGGGAACCCAGACTCACCTGGGACTTCATTCCCTGATATCGTCATTTGGTGTCATCCAGTTGACTTTACTCATAGTGACCCTATAAACAACAGATCTGAACCTTGCCCTATCCTGCACCAGCCTTATGACTTCAGCATGCTCAAAACCATAGTTGCAGTCACTGTGTTAATCCATATCCTTAAGGGTCTTTCTTTTTCTGACCTTCTACCTTTCTCCAGCAAGATATCTTTTTCCAAGAACTTGCCCTTTCTGACAACAGGCCCAAAGCATATGAGCAGTTTCACAACTCTTTCTCTAAAATGCATTCTGGTTGTACTTCCTCCAAGCAAGATTTGTTATATTTGATGCTAAACCTGCTGGAGGGTCAGTTATGGGTCGGTTCTGACTCTATGGTATACAACAACAACTTTCACCAGCACTACAATTCAAAGACACTAATTTTTAAATCACCGGCAGCAATAAGAGAGATGCAAATCAAAACAACAATGAGAAACCATCTCACCCTAGTAGCAGTGGCGAAGTTTAGCAGGACAGCAAGTAATAATTGTTGAAGAGGATGGGGAGCTAGGAATGCTCATACACTATTGGTGGGATTATAAAATGGCACAACCACTCTGGAAGGCAGTTTGACATTTCCTCAAAAAGTTGAACTTTTAAATTCCCTATGACTCAGCTGATTGGAATACACCCCAAGAAAATGAAAACTGAGGCACAGATATTTGTACACCAGTGTTCATAGTAGTGCTATTCACCATCACAAGAACATGGAACTAGTCCAAATGTTCAACCACAATAGACTGCATTGAGAAATTGTGGTACATTCACATGATGTAATACTACACAGCATGCAGGAGCAATAATTTTATAAATTACTGCCTAATTTGGGAGAGACTGGAGAGCATTATGCTAAGTAAACTAACTCAGTCTCAAAAGGACAAAGACCATTATTGTAGAAATTGAAAGATAATTAGTAAAATGGGTATAAGGATGCAAGAGGAGACAGCCAAGGGGGAAATCATAGGGTTGCACAATTTGCTGAGTAGAGGGAGGGGTAGGTAAAGTAAATGGGAAAGATCTAGTGTGGATCTGAAAAGACAGGGCTATGGTGGGCATATTTAAGTATTGATTGATTTTATAAAATATAATGAATGGGAGTGATTGTATAAAACACAATGTGAATTAAGATAGTGTGAAAAACAATGCATGCAAACTCTGTATGTAAATAAAGCAGTATAAAAAAATTTATTTTAAAAAAGAACAAAAAAACAACAACATTGATTCTTATTCAGTTTTCCTGATTCATTTCCAACTTTCAGGTATATAGGAAATAACTGAAAAGACTGGTTTGCATCAGGTACACCTTAGTCTTTAAACTGACATTCTTACTTGTCAGCACTTTGGGGAGGTTTTGGACAGCACATTTCCCAATGCAACACATCTTTTGATTTTTGAATGCTGCTATTTTGGGTGTTAATTTTGGATCCAAGTGAAATAAGCTTGTTGACAACTTCAACGTTTTCTTCATCTATCATGGTCTAGTCCAATTGCCCAAAAAGATGCATCCCCTAGCCATTTCTAATAATCTTAAATTGCCTTAAACTCTGCTATCCATCAACCACTTGTGATTGTTCCTTTTCTTTGCTATAAGTCATTGCCCTCTGTAGATTAATTTTTTTGAAAGTCTGCTCTGAAGACCAATCAGTTTGAATCAATTCCTGGAGCATGCAAAGAAACACCACTAATGCTAAACACCAAGCAGGAAGTAAAGCTATCTACTCCATAAGGAAATTGAACTAGACTATCTGACTACCCAGGATGTGTGTACCATGCCCTAAGTGATGTTTCTTGATGCAGAAATGTCTGCAGCAATGTCTATCTGGGAGAGAAAGCTGCTTATGGACTTTTTTTTTTTACTTAAGAATACCAAGCCAAGCAGAAAATAGCTTCCAAAGGAACAGATAAAGCTTACATTTCCTAGGATAAAGCAGAGTATAAGATAGGAGCTTCGACTTCAAGACTCAGAAGTCCACACTGTCTGCATCTCTCTTCCCCTTAAACTCAGCCAATCCAAGTTAAGAGTGGAGATAGAAGGGTGTCGTCTTGCTTCTTCCTCCTTCCAAAAGAGCCTGAACTGAGAGAAAGGCAGAACACAGGAAATTATCTCCCCCCACCCCTTTATTGTGTACCGTTGAGTGGGATCCAACTGGCACAGGAGTAGATTGCCCCTCCTTCTCCAGTGGAGAATCTTGTGGATTTGAACCACTTGCTTTTGGGACTGCAGCACAGTTTCTTGCCACTAGGCTTCCAGAGCTCCTGGACTTAATTTTTATAACTACTCTTATACAGGAGATTGGCTGCTCTTAGAAGATCTTATCATGGGGAATGACTACATCATTACATAACTACAACATAGGGAGCTTTGGTGGTCTAGTGACAATAAGCTGCTCTTTGCTATTTTATCAAATTGTTTATTTTTAGGAATGCAGATATGCTGCACACTTAGGAAATCAGAGACTAGACTACAGGCTCTTTTTGCCAGGTCAGAGATCAGGTGTGTGGCAGTGCATGGATTCCTGGAGCAGGAGCCAGGAGAGCTTGGTTGTTGTTATTTGGCTTCTACAATTTAACATGCATGTGCATTTGGGCAAATCATTTAACCTCTCTTAGCCTGAGCCTCCTCATCTATAAAATGGGGTTAATGCCCACTCTGCTTACCACATGAAATCATCATGAAGATCAAATAAAATTAAGTGTAAAATGTTTTGAAAACTGTGCCAAGTATGTGAGTTTTGTGAAGATACACATTTTGATTTGTTTTGCTCACTCCTTCGTTCCAAGCATCTAGAACAATGTCTGAATATTGAGATAGGTTAAATACATATTTACTGAATGTACAGCAAAACAAAACCAATTGGCCTTTTCAATTTAAATAATTCAAAATTATGTTAATTTAAAATTTGCTATTTTGCAAAAGGAATAATCATTCTTTATAACCTCAAGGGTCACAGCATTTAAAGGTTACAAGAGGTTTACAAGGCTATCCAACTCAGCCTTGCCGAGTGAGATGAAAGTGACAAGACTCTGCCAGGTGCTTGTCCAGCTGGCTGCAGATCTCTCTCATCTACTGAAGGCCCCCATGAGGCAGAAGTTCCCCCTCATATAACTGAAAACTGACTCCACTTTGGGGACAGAACAATTCTCCCTAAACTCCTGACCCCTCAAAGATTTGATGAAAATTAATCACCTGCCCAAAGATTTCTTGTGTACAGATATTCTCATTTACAAATTTAGGTTACACTATCTCCCAGATTTCTATCAGCTTCATTAACAATCAGGCTTCTAAGACAGGACATTAAGTCCCAGGTCTGCCTTGGTACCAGCATCCCAAATCGAGAGGAGATTATTAGAAATTATTGCATTGTGACAGCAATGTGTTGCAAAAGGAAGAGCAGGAGCACTAAGTCACAAAACGACAGTTGTGCAATAGAAGCTCAGGGGCTAGGTTCTTTCCCCAGTACTGCCTCAGGCAAAAATCTTTTCCTGAAGCTTGTACATGGGATTTGGACTTATATCCTCCTAAATGCAAGACAGGCATCAGCATGAGAGACCAGCAGCAGTGCATAGTGTAAGATATCACAGAAGTGACTTGTGGCCTAAGCCTTCAATATCAAGGGGGTGGCTTGGGGTGGGAGATAGTGCATTGGGTAGGTGGGAATGCAAGGGATACTGATGTAGCAGGGGAAGGGAAGGGACCAGATACCTGTGCTGGGGGTGGGGGGGTGAGAGTGAATGTATTGGTTATTTCTTGAACAGAGGTGTCTTTCGTCTGTTCATTTCAGTAAAATGCTTGTCTGTCAGATATTGTTCTAAAACTAAGCATCCAAGTTAAAACAGAGTAGGGAGAAGGATTGGTCATTCACTTCCAAAACATAACAAGCCTTTGAAAACCCTATGTAGAGTAGAGCACACTGTGAGTAGGCTAACAGATGGCAAATGAGGCTGAACCCTCAAATTTGTAACAAAAATGAGAAGAAACAGTTGTAAGCAGAAATTAATGATTGGAACATGGAATGTGAGAACCATAAATGTAGGAAAACTGGACATTGTTAGGAAAGAAATGGAACACATAAATATTGACATATTAGGTATTGACAAAATGAGACAGAATGGCATGGGTCATTTTTAATCAGATAACCATATGATCTACTACACTGGAGATGAAAGGGTGAAAAAACCCAAAGTTTCTTTTATAGTCAAAAAGACTTTCCATCTTGAAATACAATATTGTGAGGGACAGGATAATATTCAGATGTATACAAGGAAGATCTGTTAATACCACTATAATTCAAACTTAAGCAACAAGAACCAGATCTAAAGAGGAGGAAATAAAAGATTTCTTCTAGCTGTTGTTTTTGTCAGAAATTGATCAGGCATGTAACCAAGAAGCATTAATAATAATAGGTGACTGTAATGCAAAAGTTGGAAACCAGGAAAAAGGATCAGTAGTCAGAAAACATGGACTTGGTAACAGAAATAGAGCTGAGGATAGACTGATAAAATTCTGCACAATCAATGATTTATTCACTGCAATTATCTTTTATAAGAAATATAAACAGAGGCTATACACATGGATTTTACCTGATGGTATGGACAGCAATCAGATAGATTACATTTGCTAAAGGAATCATTGGAGAAGTTCAATATCAGCAGTGAAAACTAGGCCAATAAACTATCACCTACTCAGATGCAAATTTAAATTAAAGCTAAAGAAGGCCAAATAATATACAAAGGAATCAAAATTTGATCTTGAGTCTATCCCCCTTGAATTTAAAAGTCAACTCAGGAACAGATTTGAGTCCTTGAACAATAATGAATGAAGACCAGCTAAGCTATGGGAAGATATCAAGAATACTGTCTATGCACCAAGTAATAAATGTTGGAGAGGAGGTGGAGATACAAACTCTTACACATTGTTGGTACAATTGTAAAATTGTACAACCACTCTGGAAGGCAGTTCATCATTTCCTCAAAAAGCTGAACATAGAAATTCTATATGATCCAGCTATTCCACTTCTTGGAATATATCCTGAAAAAATGAGAACTGAGACATAAACAAAAACTTGTACCTCAATGTTCATAGCAGCACATTCACCACAGCAAGAACATGGAAACAGAGCAAATGTCCAACCACAACGGAATGGATAGAGAAATTATGGTATATTCATACAATGGAATACCACGCAGCTCGCATGAGCAATGATTTTGTACCTTGAGAGGGACTGGAGAGCATTATTCCAAGTGAACTAACTGAGGCCCATAATAAGGACTAATATAAGACCATTACTGTAGAATGTGTATGAGGATTCAAGTTGGGGAGGGGAGCAGAAGTGTGGGGAGCGGTGGAGCTTAATCACAGTGTTGTACAATTTGATGGGTGGAGGGAGAGGTGGATAAAAGAAAGGGGGATAATATTTTGTGAAGAACAATGTATATGAATTTTGAAAGTAAACCAGTATAAAATAAAAATTTTATTTAAAAAGATATCATCCATGAAGAATACAATAAGTCATTACAAAGAAGGAAGGACCAAAATAGATGTCAGAAGAGACTCTGAATATTGTACTAGAGCACCAAGAAGCCAAAGCAAAGGGAAGAAATCAAGAAGCTAAGGAGCTGAATAGAAGATTTCAAAGGACAGCTCAAGAAGACAAAGTATTATAATAAAATGTACAAAGAGCTGGAGTCATAAAACCAAAAGGGCTGAACTCACCCAACATTTCTTAAGCTAAAGGAACAAAAGAACATATTCAAGCTATGAGTTGCATACTTAAGGATGTTGTGGGTAGAATATTGAATGATGGAGGAAGCATGGGAAACTAAATATCAAACTAAGTATTAATTTATATGATAAACCAAATGCTATATCAGGATATGAGGGAGGGGCAAATACAAGCTTGAATTCCTCCTGAGACAGGTCACAGGGGTCAAGCACCAAGGGAAACCTTTAGGCATTTTCACAATTCTTGGACTGTATTTGCAAGTCCCTCCCCCCTGAGTCAAGCATAAGGTTGTCAATATAGAGAGCCTAGCTTCATTTGCATAGAATTTTCTTTGTGATATGCTCGCTGGCATTTTTCAATAAAGTTACAGAAAAGTTTAGTTCTGGGCTTCAGTCTTTGAGCTATCTGTTTTCCCTCCATTCTTGGTATCCCCATTTCGCTATTTTTCTTAGTCCCACAAAACTAAAAGGAAGCATTAAAAGAAGATGGGAGCTGCTGTAGAATGGGACTGACATCAGGGTTCGGGTAAGAATGAGAAAAACTGGATAAAGTATGTATACTGCATTGAAACCGATGAGGGGGAGAACAGTTTAAAAGCAATATATTTTAGGGCATTATGATTCTCATGAGTCCGGAATGAAGGTTGCAGAGTGGAGTGTACTCACGGCAGGGCCGGGTGGGGGTGGGGGTGCGGTGGGATTGTATACCTATGAAGGAACTTTTACTTTTCAAAGAGAAGAGTGAACTGGGGGTGGGGGTAGGGTGGGCAGGGAGAAAAGTGCAACAATGAATTAATGGAAATCCAAAATCTCTGTAAATGTTCATTGAAATGAATTTTTTTTAAAAGGAAAAAGAGGATGAAAGAAAAATAGAGAGTCACTGTACCACAAAGAATTGTCTGATACAGTATAATTTAAAGAAACAACATATGATCAAGAGGTAATGGTGATGAAGGAGGAGGACATTCAGGCTGTTCTGAAGGATTTAGCAAAAAAAAATAAAGTCTCAGAAATTGATTGAATACCAATTGAAATATTTCACCAAATAGATGCTCCCCTGGATGTACTCACCAGTTTGTGGCAAAAAAATCTGGGGGACTGCCTGGCCAGCTGACTGGAAGAGATTAATATTTATTCCTATTAAAAAATGAGATGATCTGACAGAATGTGGAAATTATCAAACATATCACTTATATAATATGCAAACAAAATCCTGCTAAAGATTACCCAGAAATGAATGTAACAGTACACTGACAGAGAACTACCAGCAATACAAACTGGTTTTAGAAGAGGTTGTGGCTCTAGAGACATTATTACCAATGTCAGAAAGCTAAGAGTACCAGAGCAAAGTCTATCTGTGTTTCATTGACTATGCAAAGGCATTTGACCACAAAGAATTGGCTGATACAATATAATTTCAAGAATAGTGAGACTGTTTTGCACACTCTGATCATACTATCAAGAGTGGACCATCCCTAGAGAAGGACATTTATGCTTGGAAAAGTGGAGAGTCAGTGAAGGAGAAAAAGATCCTCACAGAGATGGATTGTTATTTCATCAATGGGCTGAAGCACAGCAGAAACTGTGAGGATGGTGGTGGGTCAGGCAGGGTTACTATCTGCTTGTTTATGTAAGGTTGAAATGAGTCAGAATTGACTTGGTGGAATTAACGATCATGTTCTTTTTATTATTATTAATTACAATGATAGTTTACAGGGACTTTGGATTTCCATTCATTAATTGTTGCACTTTTCTTCCTGCCCACCCCTTCCTCCAGTTCACTCTTTTCTTTGGAAAGTAAAAGAAAAATTCTTTCATTCCTATACAGTCCCTCCCCCTCAAGTCCACTCCACCATGCAGCCTTCTTTCTGAACTCCTGTTATGACAATAATACCTAATCATATACCCCTTTTAAACAATTCTTTCCCTCTTCAATTTCAATGCAATATACATAATTTATCCCATCTTTCTCAGTCTCCCCCCAAGCCCGATGGCAGTCCCATTTTACAACAGTGGCACTATGCAATATTTGTCCTTTTATGACTGAGATATTTCACTCAGCATAATGTCCTCCAGGGTCATCCATTTCAAATAATATTTCATGAGTTCCTTGTTTTTCAATTCAGCATAGTATTTAATTGTGTGAATATACCACAACTTCTCTATCTATTCGATTGTTGATGGACACTTAGTTTTTTTTCCAATTCTTTGTTATTGTGGACAAAGCTGCAATAAACACGAGTGTGCATATATCTCCTTGGGTGACGGTTATGGTTTCTTTGGGGTATATTCCCAGTAGTGGAATTGCTGAGTTGAAAGGTATCTCTATTTGCAACATTTTGAGAACAATCATGTTCTACAACAGTCTTTCAGTCAATGCTATATCATAGGTAGTTTTAAGATAACTTAGTTTCCCAACATGATAACTTTATGGTAGTTTACTTTCTTATGCATGGTTCAAAATTGGGAAGGGTGTACGCCAGGGATGTGTCCTATCTCCATACCGTTTCAACCTGTATGCAGAGCAGATTATCCGAGAGGCTGGGCTCTATGAGGAGAAGC
>NW_006399861.1:5803987-5807167 GCF_000299155.1 Elephantulus edwardii
CTTCGTCTGACATACTTTGGACATGTTTTAAGGAGAGACAGGTCTTTAGAGAGGGACATCATGCTGGGTAGAGTAGAGGGACAGCGCAGTAGGGGAAGATCCTCTATGAGGTAGATTGATTCAGTGACTGGGGTAATCGAGATGGGTGTGTCAGAGGCAATGCGATTGGCACGGGATAGAGCACGGTTTAGGGCTGTTTTACATAGGGTCGCTATGAGTCACAAATGACTCGACGGCACATAACAACAAACAACAACGTTGATTCTACTTACAAAATAATAAAATTAAAATGTTTTAGTATTTATTTAAACTTCCCCCCCCACTGGGGTTTTATATTCAAACACACATACGTAAAACATACATTTTCTTTTCCTTCAGCTTCTTTTACACAAAGAAGTTTGTAGCTTCTACAAAACAGAGTGATGCATATCAGTAGAACCAGAAATACTGAGATTTGTATTAGAGATAATTTGAGGGAGAGGCAGAAGTATGCTTAACGCATTCTTTTTATCAAGTATTACTTTTCACATCTATAAGATGAAAATAAAAAGAATAACAACAGCTATCCCATAGGATTGTTGTAAGGATTAAATATGATACTGCTTACAAAGTACTTCACAAAACCTATTACTATTATTGCCTTCTACTGATGGCTATGAGTCACCTACGACTCAACGACATTTAACAACAATAACACCAAAAGAGAGAGATCAGTTGGCCTAATGGAGGAAAATGATGATACCAAGCCAAAGGTGGGTGATTTCTAATCTGCAGCCCTCAGGTCTGTTTTTCATTGTTTTTGTTCAAACATTCTAGGTCTTGTAGCCCTGGTATGTTCACTTGCCGTACAGAGGTAACTTGTGGTTGCTGCGAAGCTGAACACTGTGACACTGATGTGTCAAATGTGTTAATGGTTGGTTACCCATGGTGGACAGTGTTTGGTGGAGCTCCCTAATCAAAACAAGCTTGAAAGCAGGAGTGTCATCCATTTTCGTATTAGCTTGCTTCCAGAAACCCTATGAACCTGGAGAAAGGATGAAAGTCACAGAAGTGTTGGGGACTTTCATTCATAGGGTCGCTTTGAGTCGCCTACAACTTGACGGCGATTAACAACAACTACTGTTGGCCTAGTGGCCAGAAGCTGTGCTGTAATCCTGAAGGCATGTGGTTTGAATCCACCAGCTGGTCTGTGGAAGAACAGGCAATCTCCTATGTGAGATTAACTGCCTCTAAAAACCTGCCAGAGCTCTGGGTTGGTTCCAACTCAGCAGTACACAACAACAACAACAACTGCAATCCAAAAATAAGCAGTTTGAATTCACCAGGCACTCCGTAATAGAAAGATGTGTAATCTCTTTCTTTGCAATTTACCACTGCAGGGCTAGCTATGGGTTGGTTCAAGTCTGACAACACACAATAGCTACAAAAACAGTGAGAAAATTGGCAAAAACTAAAATTGAATATTCACATCCATATGTACTTTTGTGTTTGAAAATTTGCATTGTTAAGGAAAGTCCAAAGGAAGACAAATAAGAGTGGTAGCACTGTGGCGATAAGATGCTAAATGCTGACCCCCGGGAAGGTGAGGGAGAAAAGAGGAGGGAAGTGCAATAAATCAGGCAAGTATGGGGTCAGCAGTGTGAAGGAACCCACAAGAATTCAATGAAGGCGAGGCAAGGGGTCGGGAGTGCTCATTTAAGTTCTACAGATGGCAGGTTGGTAACCCCAGTAGGGTCACTTTGTGTTCTGTGATGGGGAGATACATTGGCTTGGCCATGAACTGAACCCTCCACATATATGCGCTAAGTGCAAAATTTCCCTAAGACAAAAAGGCCTGGGAGAGAAAGGTGGAAGAAATGTAGATGCCATCAGAAAAGGAAGCCATGCTGCAGGACCTCAATGAGAAGAGACAGGAATTTGTGGGACATTCATGCTGCAGAGCCCTCCAAGATCAGACCTGGAGTGAGTCAAAGAGGTTTCTTCCATTCTGGAATAATTCCAGCATGCCATATATTGGCTGTCGCAGAATTATTTTTTTAAATTTTATTATTAATTTTAATGAACTTTTACAGATGTTTTGGCTTTCCATTCATTCATTGCTGCACTTTTCTCCCTGCTCATCCCTCCATCTCAGTTCATTCCTCTCTTTGAAAAATAAAAGAAAAATTATTTCATTGGTATAAACCCTGCCGCCCCACCCCAGTACACTCCACTATGCAGCCTTCATTCTGGACTCCTATCATAACCATAATACCCAATTATATCTCACTTTTAAACTGTTCTCTCCCTCATCTGTTTCAATGCAGTATACATTATCTATCCAATTTTTCTCAGTCTCACCCCAACCCTGGTGTCAGTCCCATTCTACAACAGTGGCACTATGCAGTATTTGTCTTTTTGTGACTGAGATATTTCACTCAGTATAATGTCCTCCAGGGTCACCCATTTTGAATAATATTGCATGAGTTCCTTGTTTTTCAATGCAGTGTAGTAGTAGTCCATTGTGTGAATATACCAGAGCTTCTCTATACATTCATTTGTTGATGGACACTTAGGTTGTTTCCAACTCTTTGCTATTGGGAACAAAGCCACAATAAACATGGGTGTGCATATATCTGCCTGGGTGGAAGTTATGATTTCTTTAGGGTATATTCCCAGTAGAGGAATTGCTGAGTCAAATGGTATTTCTATTTGCAACTTTTTGAAAAAGAGCCATACCGCCTTCCATGGTGGTTGCATCATTTTACACTCCCAGTGTAAAGGGTTCACTCTCAGTGAATAAGGGTTCCAGGTTCTCCACAACCTTGCCAACATTTGTTGTTTGCTGTTCTGTTAAATTTTGCTATTCTTACTAGGGTGAGATGATATCTCATAGTTGTTTTTAATTGCATCTCTCTAAGAGCTAGGGATTTTAAATATTTCCTCATGTAGTTGTTGGCCATCTGAAAATCTTCTTTGGTGAAGTGTCTGTTGATATCTATGCCCATTTTTCAATTGGGTTGTTTACCTTTATCTTGTTGTGGTGCTTGAGTATTTTATAAATTTTAGCTATAAGCCCCTTATCAGACATGTCCTTGCTGTTGTTGTTGTTGTTATGTGCCGTCAAGCCACTTGTGACTCATAGCGACCCTATGTACAACAGCCCTAAACTCTGCTCTATCCTGTGCCAATTGCACTGCC
>NW_006399861.1:5808032-5829057 GCF_000299155.1 Elephantulus edwardii
AGCCACAGTTTGTTATGATCCACACAGTCAAACGCCTTTGCATAATCAATGAAACACAGATAGACATTCTTCTGGTATTCCCTGCTTTCAGTTAAGATCTATCTAACATCATGTCATTACCAAATATTTTTTCTTAATCTGTGACTTTCCTTTTTACTCAGTTGGCGAAGTTTTTAGATGTGCATATGGATTTGATTCTTAGAAGGTTCTATTAATCTATTTTATCCTCTCCTGGTTGTAGAATTTTCATTGTTCTTGGAAAACTGTTTATGTTGTGGATTATGACTTCTAGAGTTCTTCCAAGTTTTTCTTTAATCAAGGCTGTTGCAGAATTTAAGGCATAAAGAGACACGGCTCTCACATAAACTATCTTTTCCAAATGCTGTTAGAGAGTCCGTGAACCCCAAGCCAATAAACTGAAGTATCTTTATTAATGTGCAATATTAAACAAATAAAAGGCCATCCAAAATTCACTCCAAAATGCTAAAATCTAATTTTGAGGGAACAAAATACATGAACATTAAAGCAAGCTATCATCATGAGGCTTTATTCCTACCCTGGTACACTAGGTCTGTCTTTTGTCATTTAACAATGTGGATAAAACTAACGAGGCATTAGAGGCACTGGAAAAATAAGAAACCATGATCCAAAATATGAGGTCCAAGGTTTCAGATGCTGTCAACATGATGGAGGGACACATACACAGAGTTGAGGAAATGGAACACAGAACCAGTGAAATAGAAGATAGAATTGTCATCGCTGATCTAGAGCAAAAAGCAGAATCATAAAAGAAGAAAAAACAAGAAAACTTATGAATAATGTGGGACACCATCAAGAGAAATAACATGTGCATCATCATAAGAACAGGAGGAAGCAAGTAATGGCACTGAAAAAGTTGTGGAGAAATTATTAGAAGAAAACTTCCCGGGCATTATAAAGGATGAGAGAATATACATTGAAGAAGCTGAACGAATACCATATAGAATAAACCCCAATAGAAAAAGAAACAACAAGGTATATCATAGTCAAATTTGCCAGAACTAAAGATAAGGAGAGAATTCTGAAAGAAGAGAGGGAGGAAAAAGAGTAACCTCTAAGGGAGAGCAGATAAGATTAAATTCCAATTTCTCAGCAGAAACTATGCAAACAAGAAGACAGTGGAATGACATATACTAAACACTCAAAAAACACAACTGTCAACCAAGAATACTGGCCCCAGTAAAACTGTCCATCAAATATAAAGGAGAAATCAAGATATTCTCAGAAAAACAGAACCTAAGAGATTTTGTAAAAACAAGATCGATATTGCAGGAAATACTGAGAGACATCCTTCTTACAGAAGTGATACAGAAAGCAGGAGGGACCAAAGTGACTAGCAAAACACCAAAAAGAACTAAACAAAATGATAGCAATAAAACCTTGCCTCTCAATAATTATACTGAATGTGAATAGTTTAAATGCACCACTGAAGAGAAAAAAGAGTAGTAGATTGGATAAAAAACCATCAATATGTTGTCTACAGGAGACACACCTGAAAAAGGAAAATAAAGAAAGACTAAAAATAAAAGGGTGGTGAAAAAATATACAAAGCAAATGACAACCAGAAAAAAAGTATGAATAGCAATATTAATCTCTGATAAAATAAATTTCAATGCAAAAACCATCACAAAGGACAAGGAAGGTCACTACATAATGCTTAAAGGGTCAATAGAACAATATGACATAACAATAATAAATATCTATATACCAAATGAAAGACTGGCAAAATATATAAAACAAACATTAACAACTGAAAAAGAAAATAGAAAACATTACTATAGTAGGTGGAGGCTTCAATACACCACTTTCATAAAAAGATAGAACTACCAGAAAGAAATTCAACAAAGATACTCAAGAATTAAACTACACAATAAACCAACTCGATCTCATAAATATTTATAGGCTAAAGGGCCTCCAAAAAAAGCACAGTATACCTTCTTTTCCAATGTGCATGGAACATTCTCCAGAATAGATCACATTTTAGGTCACAAGCAAGTTTCAATAAATTAAAAAAAAACATAGAATTAATACAAAGCATTTTCTCAGACCACAGTGCTACAAAATTAGAAATTAATAGCATAAGGATAAAGGAGGAAAAACTCATATATTTGGAAGCTGAACAACATCTTGCTTGAACATGAATGGGTACTAAATGAAAAAAAAATGTTTCTTGAAACAAATGACAATGAAAACACCACTTACCTAAACCTCTGGGAAACAGCCAAAGCAGTAGTCAGAGTTCAATTTATATCAATAAGCATTAAAAGGCAGGGAAAAATGACCACTGACTCTCTAACCCAGTATGTATCTCCAACAAATTGAAAAAGAACAGCAAGAAACCCCAATACCCTCTAAAAAACCCTGAAATTATGAAAATTAGAGCAGAAATAAATGAAATAAAAAAACTGAAAAACAATTGAAACCATCAACAAAACCAGGAGTTGGTTCTTTGAAAAGGGTAATAAAATGGACAAACCATTAGCAAAACTAAAAAAAGAAAAGAAGGGAAAGACACAAATAATCCGAATAAGAGATGAAATGGGTAACATCACAATAGAACGAACTAAAATAAAAAGGCTAACATTAGAATATTATGGAAAAACTATACTCAAACAAATATGAAATCCTAGAAGAAATAAACAAATACTTAGAAATGCACAACCTACCTAAACTGACATCAACTCTAATTGAACACCTGAACAGACCCATTACAAAAGAAGAAATTGAAAATGTAATAAAATAACTTCCAGCCAAAAAAAGCCTTTAGAACAGATGCTTTTACAAGTGAATTTTATCAAACATTCAAAGAAGAACTGTCACCAATTCTACATAAACTATTTCAGAAAACAGAAAAGATGGAATTCTCCCAGAAGTACTTTATGAAACAAACATATCCCTGATACCAAAAGCCAGGAAAGGACACCACCCAAATAGAAATTTATAGGCTAATATCACTTATGAACATGGTTGCAAAAATCCTGAATAAAATACTGGCCAATAGAATCCAATGATACATTAAAAAAATAATTCACAATAATCAAGTGGGATTCATAACAGATATGCAAGGATGGTTCAACATAAGAAAAACAATCAATGTCATTCATCTCATTAACAAAGCAAACAATAAGAACCATATGATCCTATCAATTGATGTCAAAAAAGCCTTTGGCAAATTCCAACACCCTTTCCTGATTAAAACACTCAACAAAATAGGATTAGAGGGGAATTTCTTCAACATAGTAAAAAGTATGTATGCAAACCAAAGAGCTAACATTACTCTCAATGGAGAGAGATTAAAGGCATTCCATTTAAAAGCAGGAACTAGGCAAGAATGCCCACTATCAACTCTCTTATTCAATATTGTATTGAATGTCTTAGTGATAGCAATAAGACAAGAGAAGTAAATAAGAGGTATCCAAATTGGCAAAGAGGAGGTAAAATTATCTTTATATGCAGATGATATGATAGTATACTTAGAAAACCCTAAACTCTCAGTAAGAAAACTACTGGACATAGTTGACCAATTCAGCAAAATGGCAGGATACAAGAGCAACATATAAAAATCAGCTGGATTTCTCCACAGTTACAAAGAGAATACAGAGCTAGAGGTAAGAAAATCAATACCCTTCACAATAGCTAATCAGAAAATTAAATACTTGGGAGTAAATCTAACCAGAAGCACAAAGGATCTATTTAAGAAAAATTACAAAACATTATTACAAGAAACAAAAAGTGATCTGGAGAAGTGAAAGAATATCCCTTGGTCATGGATAGGAAGACTCAATCATGTGAAAATGACAATATTACCAAAGGCAATTTACACAATCAGTACAATCCCAATACAAATATCAATCCCATTCTTGAAGACAATCTCCAGTTTCATTTGTAATGGAAAGAAGCCCCGAATGAGCAAAGTAGGTCTTAAAAATAGAAACAAGGTAGGAGGCATCTCACTCACTGATTTGAAATCCTACTCCACTGCCATGGTGGTCAAGATTGTGTGGTATTGGTATAATGACAGACACGTAGATCAATGGAATAGAATTGAGAATCCAGAAATCAACCCATCTACCTATAGTCAGCTGAATTTTTGACAAGGAGATGAAATCAGTTAAGTGGGGAAACAACAGCCTTTTTAATAAATGGTATTTGGAAAACTCAAGCAAGATCCAAACCTCATTCCATACATAAAAACCAACTCAAGGTGGATCATGGACCTAGGACTAAAATCAAGGACTATAAACTTCATTATAGAAAAGCTTGGAAGAACTCTAGAAGTCCTAATCCAGAATATAAATTGTCTTTCAGTCACCCTGAAAAATCTACAAACAAGAGAGGATAAAATAGATGAATGGGACCTTCTAACAAATCTATGCACATCCAAAACCTTCTCTAACAGAGTAAAAAGGGAAGACATAGACTGGGAAAAAATATTTGGTAATGACATGTCAAATAAGGGACTTATATTTAGAATTTATAAAATTCTCGAACACCACACAAGATAGAGGTAAACAATACAATTGAAAAATGGGCATAGTATATGAACAGACACTTCACCAAAGAAGACTTTCAGATGGCCAACAAACAAACACATGAAGAAATGTTCAAAATCCTTAGCTCTAAGAGAGATGCAAATCAAAACAACTATGAGATATCATCTCGCCCCAGCAAGAATAGCCAAATTTAAGAGAAGGGCAAACATCAAATACTGGCGAGGTTGTGGAGAAACAAGAACCCTAATTCAGTGTTGGTAGGGTTGTAAAATGCTGCAACCACTATGGAAGGCAGTATGGCGCTTTCTCAAAAATCTGCAAATAGAAATATCATTTCTGACCCAATAATTCCACTACTGGGAATATACCCCAGAGAAACCATAACCTCCACCTAAGCAGACATATGCACACCCATATTTATTGCAACTTTGTTCACAATAGCAAAGAGTTTAAAACAACCTAAGTGCCTAACAAAATTGGAATGGATAGAGAAGCAGTGATATATTCACACAATGGAATATTATGCTGCATTGAAAAACAAGGAGCTCATGCAATATTATTCAAAATGGGTGACTTTGGAGGACATTATGCTGAGTGACAAATATTGCATAGTGCCACTATTGTAAAATGGGACTGACATCGGGCTTTGGGGGAGACTGAGAAAGATGGGATAAATTAGGTATATTGCATTGAAACAGTTGAGGGAGAAAACTGTTAGAGATAAATGATTAGGTATTATTGTCATGACAGGAGTCCAGAAAGAAAGCTGTATAGTGGAGTGGACTTGGGGCGGGGGAGGGGAGAGTGTTTGTATAAGAATGAAAGAATTTTTCTTTTACTTTTCAAAGACAATAGCCAACTGGGGGGAGATTGGGCAGGCAGAGAGAAAAGTGCAACAATGAATGAATGGATCCAAGGTCCCTGTAAACTTTCATTAAAATTAATAAATAAATAAAAAACAACAACAACAAAATCACGTGTGCACCACTAAATGGTAAAAATACTATTTTAAAGCAAAATTGAGATTATAAGAAGGAGGGGAAACCTGAAACTGAACAGCCAGAATGAAAATAACAAGAATGTTCATATATTATAAAGACTGTAACCAGCAACTCAGAACAATTTGTGTAGACATTACTGAATGAGAGGGAATCTAAATTGCTATGTAAACATTCACTGAAAACATGATAAACTTATCTTTTAACAAAATCTTTAATATGTGGAAAAAATAATATACATTCTAGCTGGCATTTCACAGAGGTTCACACACAGCTCTATCTTCCTGATTGAATGCCAAACATGAACTAAAATACTTTAAATGTTTTGTCTGCCTAGTACCATGCTCAGTGGGTAGAAGTCTGCACACTTCTACTGGAGAAACAAAAGGGTCAGCACCAACAGTAACGCTCCACGCCAACACAGGAGATCTGGATGTTATGATGCACGGCAGTGTGTGCACATGTGTACAGGCACAACCTGCTCTTGTCTCCATGGAATAACAACACATGGTTGGGAAGTGAAAGCAGGAGATAGAAATATTCGGGAATAACTGTGGTTAAGTTGAAAAGATCAATAATATACAACTAGAACAAAGCAAATGCAATCTCATGTATATACTAAATGGAAGCAAATTTTTAAAAGCTTGTAGTAGCTTTTGAGTAAAGTTCAAATCACCTAACAGGCAGAAAGAAGGCTACTGACATTGATAAGATGGAAAGATTCAGGATTAGAATGTGAACAGCTTGCAATCTGTCCTCTTCACATCTCAGCAGGCTCTGAATATCTACACAGTTACCCTCCTATGTGCTTTCTGGAAACTTACTTGAGCAGAAGAAGGAAACTGTGTCTTTGAAATTAATTGTGCCCGCTGCTCCTTAGGGTGACTTTGACTTGATGAGTCTCTCTTTCTCATTCCCTCACTTTCTCTCTCTGTGTGGTTTTATTACTGATTTAAATGAAGACTAGAGCTTCCTATTGTCTAGAGGAAACAAGTTAGAGCTAACTGTCATAGTATGCACTTTATATGAAATTTTAGAGTATCTGAAAGGATATGCCTTTATGTCCTCATCACTTTTCATCAATAGTCACTACTGGATACCTGAAACACAACCGGGTTTTTCCCACCCAGACACAACAGCTGTTAGGGATGTGTCCTTTTCTGAGGCATGGATTTTACTGCTTCCTGCTGGGACTGTTGGCCTAGGGCCTAATCAAGTAGAAAATAAATGGCATTGTCTGGGGTCCTGGGCTGACACTGAGCACCCCCCATCCCAAAGAGCCACCACCAGCAGGCCAGAGCTCAAATTTCCTTACCCTGTTTCTGCTCCACCTCTGCAGGAGGTTTTTCCCCAACGCCTCTTGCTATTCTGTCAGTTCATTTTGTTTCCAAATCTTTATTACACAGAACACTTGAGGACATTCTTGCTGTGCTTCACTGTTATGTAACTTTTTCCATAAGAAATTTTTTTGGCATCTTGAACAGATATAGGGATATATATATATAAACTCTGGAGACCTAATGGTAAGAAGCTGCATTGCAATCTTGAAGGTATAAAGTTCAAATCCACCTGCTGCTCTGCCTGAGAAGAATGGGCTAGCTACTTACATGAGATTTCCTCCCTCTGTAAACCTGCTGGAAAGTTTATTTTCATCTATATCTATCTATCTCTATCTCTGTCTCTGTCTCTGTCTCTATCTCTATCTATCTATCATCTATCTATTGTTGGATATCAATAGAATCAGAACCAACCCATAGCTGATCCTAATCCATAGCTGACCCTCTGGCAGGTTTTAAGAGGCAATAAATCACATAGGAGATTTCCCATCTTCCTCTCACAGAGTAGCTGGTAGATTTGAACTGTGTACCTTTGAATTGGTAGTGAAATTCCTCCACTTGAGCTTTTATAGTAGTTGTTGTTGTTGTGTGCCGTGGAGACAGAACTGACTCACAGCTGACCCTCCAGTGGGTTTTCAGAAGCAATAAATCACATGAAAGGAGAGTGCCTGTCCTTACTCTGAGAGCAGCTGGTGGATTTGAGCCACGCGCCTTTGGGATTGCAGAACAGCTATTAATTACTCTTAACACAAAGTTTTCTATTCTATAAAGTACAGAATAAAGTGAAGTGTTCAGCATGGACTGAACTCCGCCAAAGATGATATAACTCCAGTTGTTTTTGTTGTCGTTACGTGCTGTTGAATCACCTGCGACTCATAGTGACCCTATGTACAAGAGCCCTAAATCTGCTCTGTCCTGTGCCAATCTCACTGTCTCTGACACACCCATCCTGATTACCCTAGTTACTGAATCAATCACTCTCATTGAGAGTCTTCCTCTCTTGTGCTCCAGTAATTATTTTTATTTTATTTCCTTACTCTTTTCTTTAGTGCATTATTTTGTCAATTATTTCTTTTTTTGCTACTGTTATCTGGGAGTCTGGACTCTATGAGGAGGAAAGTGGCATCAGGATTGGAGGAAGACTCGTCAACAATCTGCGTTATGCAGATGACACAACCCTGCTTGCTGAAAACGGAGGAGGACCTGAAGCACTTACTGTAGAAGGTCAAGGACTGCAGCTTTCAATATGAGTTGAAGCTCAACATCAAGAAAACAAAGATTCACACCACTGGTTGACTGGCAGCATTATGATAGATGGTGAAGAGATTGAGATTGATAACAACTTCAGTTTGCTTGGCTCTACAATCAACCCTCTTGGTACCAGCAGCTGGGAAATTAAAAGATGTATTGCACTGGGAAAGTAGAGCTATGAGGGACCTCTCCAGAGTACTGAAGAGCAATGGCGTGAATCTGGAGATAAGGTGCGTCTCATCAGAGCCATAGTACTTGCAATTCCTTGCTAGGTGTCAAAGAATTGGACAATGACTAGGGATGATAAAAAGAGAACTGATGGCTTGGAGCTGTAGTGCTGAAGAAGAGTGTTGAATATACCATGGACTGCCAGGAGAACAATCAGGCTCATCCTAGAAAGGGTAAAATAAAGCTGCTCCTTGGAGGCAAGGATTTTGTCTTTGTCTGACACATTTTGGACACGTTGTAAGGAGGGCCCAGTCCTTGGAGAGAGACATCACGCTTGGGAGGGTAGAGGGACAGTGCAAGAGAGGAAGACCCTCAATGAGATGGATTGATTCAGTGACTGGGGTAACAAGGGTAAGTCTGTCAGAGACAGTAAGGTTGGCACAGTATAAAGCAGGTTTCAGGGCTACTGTACATATGAGTTGCAAGTGACTTGATGGCACATAACAACAATTGTCTTCAACTTCTAAAAAAAACAAAAAGAGCCAGTGGAAAGTGTTCTAAGAAAGGCACCAAATGGCCTAACCTCGAACAATGTGGCATTTCTTATTTGTAAGGTAGTTCTGGAGGTCTAGCAGGTAGAGGTTGCCATTGCTAACCCAAACTCTCTGGAATAATTCTTTGCATGAGAAAGCTGGCTGGCAGTTTCCCACTATGTGATTCACAGCCTCTGCATACCCACTAGAAAGTCAGTCAGGAGTCTAACTCCATAGCAACGACTTTGACTTTTTTTCCTCTCTTATTTGTCGATTTATTATCTGAGGACCCTCATTAGTACCATGAGAACAGAAACTCTTCTGATTTTATCTGGCACCAGGAACAAAGCCTGGTATGACTACGTAGTATAGTACCCGAGGGGAGAAGATGGGCAGTCTCCTCTCATGTGACTTACAGCCTCTGAAAACCTGTTGGAGAGTCAGCTATGACCTGACTGGCAGTGAGTGAGTGAGTGGGTGAGATGGGTAAATGAATGGGAAAGGTTGCATTTTATTAGTTTCACTTTCATTCATGTGTTTGTTTTGTATAGGGAAAACTTAGATATGTGTGTGTGTGTGTACACACACACACACACACACACACACACACACACACAATTTTTGATGTTTTTTTAGAATACTGGTTTACTTACAAAGCTCATATGCATTGTTTTTCACACTGTATCTATCCCCTTTCCTTTACCCATCCATCCCTCCAACCATTCAATTGTGTGACCCTATAATTAACCACCACCACTACCCACAACCATCCTGCCCATCCTCACCCCCCTGCTCTCCCTCCCTTGGATCCTCATACTCATTCTACAGTAATGGTCTTCTACAGTATCTGTCCTTTTGGGACTGAGTTAGTTCACTCAGCATAAGGCTCTCCAGTCCCTCCCAAGTTAGGAAGTCATTTACAAAATCATTGCTCCTGCATGCTGCATAGTATACCATTGTGTGAAGATCCCATAATTTCTCAATCCATTCTGTTGTGGTTGGACATCTGGGCTCTTTCCATGTTCTTGCAATGTGGTGAATAACACTGCTATGAACATTGGTGTGCAAGTCTCTGTGCCTTAGTTCTCATTTTCTCAGGGATAGTATATTCCAAGCAGTGGAATAGCTGGATGATATGGAATTTCTATGTTCAGCTTTCGGAGGAAATGCCAAACTGTCTTCCAGAGTGGTTGTACTATTTTACAATCAAATTAACAATGTAACATCCTCTCTAACATTTATTGCTTGCTGCTCTATTACACTTTGCCAGTGCTGCTGGAGTGAGATGGTATCTCATTGTGGTTTTAGTTTACATCTCTCTTACTGCCACTGGACCTTCTGTAGCCTTGGTGTCTGAATGGGCTGGATTTTAGCACCTCCAGTCTCCTTAGACCTCCTCAGGCCAGCATACACATTCTTTCCTTCTCAAACTGTAACACAGAAGACTGTGATTTCAGCCTTTCCTCTTTATTCAGCATCCTCCTGGCTTGGACATAGCTTCTGTGCTAAAGCCAATGAGAGCTTTGAGTCTACATCATATAACACTGGGCCTTGGACATTGTTGCCAATTCAGCTATCAAAGTCCAATTTCTCTTATTCTAATGTTAAGGCATAATCCATATTTAAGGCTGCAGTCTTTGGTCAAAGGAACAAACCAATCTGTCTAGGAGGAAGTATATAACTAGGGTGCTCCTTCAAGGCTGGGATGGTGAAACTTGGTCTTACCTACATTGGGCATTTTGTCATCAGGTGTCAATCCTTGGAAAAAGATATCATTTTGGGAAGAGTAGAGGGTCAGTGAAAGAACAGAAGACCGACCCTCAACCAGATGGATTGACTCAGTGACAATAGACTGCAGCAGGTGGCCTTGAACTGCATGCCTTGGGGATTGCAGTTTCTTGCCTCTAGGCCACCAGAGTGTTACTCAATTTGACAGCACCTAATAATCTCATCTCTTCTCAGCACGAAATAGCAATGACATCTCCTAGTTGGTTTTTTCTCTAGCTTCTTGCCAGATTCGTGTTCTAATCTTCTAACTTCAGTCTTCTGGTCTTGTCACTCCACGTTCCCAGGAAGTAATTTTACCCATTTTCACTGCACTATCCCAACTTCACCATTAAATCCCAACTTGCCTTCAGATTTTTACACTCAAATCCAAAGATTAGGTCCAAGAGTCTGTGACAAGTACACTGGTAAAAGACTTTAAAATTAATAGGTTTTATGCTAGTTTGCTCTGGTGGCCTAGTGGCAAGAAGCTGTGCTGCAATCTCTAAGGCATGCAATTAGAATCCACCAGATGCTCTGCTGGAGAAAGAAGGAAATTCCCTCCTGTGCAAGTCGGTTCTGATTCTATGGTACCCACCAAGAAAAAAAAAAGAATATATAGTTAAAAAAATTAAAAAGGTCTTATGCTTAGGGTTTAACTTCTGTGGCCACCATCTTGGAATTCTTGACATTTTACCTTTGATTTTTTTTTGTTTGTTTCATAAACGAAGTCTGATGAGACAATGAAACATTCACTGAAGGCTTGCAGACTCAGTTCTGCATCTTGCTGCCTCCTTGGGACAGGTATTCAGCCTCCCTTCCCTTCTTTTCTCTATACTTGATCAGGAGGTGTGAAGGGTAGGATGTGTGCATCTTGGGATGGGATATGGTAGTGACCATTCCTGTCCAGGGTTGGGAACAACACTGTGTGTTTAGAAAGTGACTTGGCTGGGGCAAGATTCAGGTTTTAAGTAGATCATTGTATGGATGTTACAACTCTGTGTGTGTGTGTGTGTGTGTGTGTGTGTGTGTGTGTGTGTGTGTAGGGCATTAGGTACCTGGCTGTTGGAAGAGAGAGATTCTGACTTCCCAGGAAGGATTGACCCAGGGCAAAGGAACCTGCTGGTCTGTGAATCACACACTCAACACCAGCAGAGTGAGTCAGTGAGTGTTCTGACCTATGTGGGCCTCGGTACCTGCCTTAAGTATTCCTGTATCTGAGGGAGGATGACATTAAATACCAAATGAAAAACCTCATGACTGGTAGGGAGAGAAAAAACTGAGGTAAGAAGAACAATGTTTTCTATTTTAGTGCCTTTAATGGTATTCTTAGTGTTGCTTTCAATTTGTGCTTGGTCTTATAAGTTATATCATCAACTCTGCATATTACAACGGTCTTATTTGATATCTGGGAATGGCTCTGATGGGATAGTCTGAATAGTGAGCTGCTGCTATCTAAAAGGTCTCGCATCTTTCTTGGTTCGAACCTACCAAGAGTTACATGAGAAAAATATGGGACGTCTGCTCCCATAAAAATGTACAGCCTCACAAAGCAGAGAGCCCCAGAAAAAAAAATGGCACAGTCTGGATGGACTCAGCAACAGTGGGTTTGGCTTGTGGCAGTATTCATAAACATAATCTCTAAAACAAGGTAAAAGATGACAGCTACCCTAAGAGAGGCATGAGAGTTTAGTATAAACCTGGAGCAGTAAAGAGGCTTCCTCGAGGAAGTGGTGTTTGAAATGGATCTTGGAACTTTGAAAGGTATGAAGATGCTGCTGGTGCCAGAGGAAGCAATGTGGGTGGGGCAGAGGCTCCGGGACAGAAACGTGAGCTGTGCTGTTCTGGCAATGCTGACTCTGCCAGAAGCTGTAGATAATTTCAATCTTTTCTCCATCTATCATGATGTTGCCTATCAGTTCAGTGATGAGAATTTTTCTTTTTTTAATGTTGACATGTAATCCATATTGAAGGCTGTAATCTTTGATCTTCTGCAGCAAGTGTTTCAAATCCTCTTCACTCTCAGCAAGCAAGGTTCTTTCATTTGCATAATGCAGTTAGTTGATAAAAAGTTCCTCTGATCCTAATACTGCATTTTTCTTCATAGAGTCCAACTTGAACAATTTGCTCAGCATACAAATTGAATGGAGAGAGGATAAGATCCTAATGTACACCTTTCTTAATTATAAATTATATAGTGTTCCCTTGTTAACTTATCAACAACTTATGTTATGCTGATGACACAACCATAATTGCTGAAACTGAGGAGGACTTGAAGCATCTGCTGCAGAAGGTCAAGGACTGCAGCCTTCAATATGAATTGAAGCTCAACATCAGGAAAGCAAAGATTCTCACCACTGGGCCAATTGGCAACACCATGATAGATGGAGAAGAGATTGAGATTGTTAACAGTGTCAGCTTGCTTGGGTCCACAATCCATAATCTTGGCACTACCAGTGAGAAAATCAAAAGATGAATGGGATCAGGGACTTCTTTTATTGTTCAGCTCTCTGATGGATAGCAAGTAATTGTGAAAACCATGGCCTGGAACAGGTGCACCTTAGTCTCTAGACTGACATCTTTGCTCTCTAGTACTCTAAGGTTCACCTGTTCCAGGCCATGGTTTTCACAATTACTTGCTATCCATCAGAGAGCTGAACAATAAATAAAGATGATGGAAGAATTGATGCCTTTGAGTTGTGGTGCTGGAGAAGAGTATTGAACATACGATGTTCCAAGAAACAAACTAGTCTATTCTGGACAGAGTGAAACCAAGTTGTTCTCTGGAGGCAAGGATTTTGAAGCTCTATCTCACATACTTTGGTCATATTGCCAGCAGGGACCAGTCCTTGGAGAAGGACATCATGCTGGGAAGGGTGGAGCGATAATGCAGAAGAGGAAGATCCTAGATGAGCTGGATTGACTCAATGACTGCGGAAATAGGAGTAGGTATATCAGAAACAGTAAGATTGGCTCAGGATAGGACAGGGCTCAGATCTATTGTGCATAGGGATGCGATGAGTCACAGGTGACTCAATTTCACATAAAAAACACATAACAACAGTGTTCCCTTGATTTGTTCAAATAATAGCCTTTTGGTCTAAATATAGGTTTAGGTGTCACATGAACACAATTAAGTGTTCCAAGATGCCCATTTGTCTTAAAATCAGCCATAGTTTGTTATGATCCAACCAGTCTAATACCTTTGCATAGCCAATAAAGCAAAACCGGACACTTTTAAAAGATTTTTTTTGGAC
Organism: Elephantulus edwardii; assembly: GCF_000299155.1. Lineage (NCBI taxonomy): Eukaryota > Metazoa > Chordata > Mammalia > Macroscelidea > Macroscelididae > Elephantulus > Elephantulus edwardii. The sequence continues at coordinate 5,821,873 of NW_006399861.1, forward strand.
ATTTTTTCTGCTTTTAGCCAGGTTTCAGGCCCTGGTGCCATGGCCTCTTCTAAACTCATTTTGAACTTCTGGCACTTCTCTGTCACCATACTACTACTCTAGATTTTTGGGAGAACTTCAGCAACTTTTTGATTGCATCATCATTAATATTAATGATTGCATGTGATATTATTAGTTTGATAATTTGACTCAGGTTCGAGGCTGAAGAAAATGCAAGCCCCCAAGAAACAGAATATGACCTTAAGTCTATTCTACTTGAATTTAAAAATCCTCTTAAGAATAGGTTCGAGGCATCGAACATCAATGACAGAAGACTAGATGAATGGTGGAATAACATAGAGAATATCGTCCATGAAGAAAAAAAAGAAAAATGAAAACAGATGTCAGCAGCGACTCTGAAAACGGGATATCTGGACTGTAGTAGGGACTACCTCACCTTCTCTCATCTCCTTTGGATCTTTACTTCATTTTTACTCTTTTCCCCACAATCTACTTTAACACTGCACCTCCATCATTTTCTCTCCCCTTTTCTGCATTATTTTTTTTATTATTATTATTACAGAACTTCCTTATCACTATCTCACACACTGCACATTTTACTTACTTTTTAAAAGTGTTTTGTCTGTCTTTCCTCAGAATATAAGGTCCATGACGTTGTTTCTGCAATGGGTTGATCGGCGGTACCCAGAACGGAATTTAAACACAATAAATAACTATTCACTGGAATGATGACGGAGTAAGCCAAGTTTGCAAACCTGAAACTGTTCTCAATCCAATTCTTTCCCTCCGGAGCCAGAGTGTGGTACATTTGACTGTTCATTGTCAGGAGCAAGAACTGACATCGAAGTAGTAATGAAAGCAGCCTTGAGTGAGGAGTTTTCATAGACTTGGACTCACACTGGCCCCCTCCATCCTGAGCTCATGACCTCCTGTCACCAAAGTCGGCCAGGAAGAGCCACTGCAGGGAGTTTGCTCAGATCCTTGTTCCTTGAGCTGGGGCATGGACTCAGAGGGGCTCTTGGCCCCTCCATCCTGAGCTCATGACCTCCTGTCACCAAAGTCGGCCAGGAGGAGCCACTGCAGGGAGTTTGCTCAGATCTTTGTTCCTTGAGCTGGGGCATGGACTCAGAGGGGCTCTTGGCCGCGTGAAGGGAAGGCTTCCGCAGAGCTCGTTACCTCTGCACCCCCACGCCGAGCCCTGGCGCCGGCTCCCGGCTCGCGGCCCAGCGCCCCAGCCGCCTCCGCTTGCCGGTCGGGAGCGCGCGTCTCCGCCGCACCGGCGCGTCGGGAGCAACCAGGCGGCCAGAAGCAGTGGTGACGGCGGCGCTCACGCACCTCCGAGGAGTCTCCACGGGAGTCGAGCCCGCGGGCTGGGCCGCGCCAGCAGGTAACCAACGGCCAATGGGACGCCGGGGGCGAGCAGCTCCGAGTGTGCAGGCTTGGGTCGCCGGAGGGGGCTGCGTGGCGAGCTGCGGCGTGCCAGGTGCCTTTAGTTGGGCAAGGCGGCCTGGTGGCGCGGTGGTTAAAGCACCGGCTCATACCGGAGGGCCCACCCACAGCTCCGAGAGAGGAGGAAGATTCTTACAGCCCGGGGACACCGTGAGGCTGGGTTGCCCCGGCTGACAGGCAGGTTTCCTTTGCGTAGAGACCCTAGGGAACGCGGTGGCTGGCGGCTGTGCGCCCAACCCGCTCTAGGCAACCATCTGCCTTTCTGCGTCTGGTAGAGTGGAGCCTTGCAAACTCCATTTCTCTGTCCTAACAGGCAGCCAGGCATGGAAATCCTCTTCATGGGCCATGGGTTGGGCTTTAGAGGATGAAGTGTGAAGGGGAGAACTGGGGTCTAGGGGGCACCGAGGAGGAGTGTAGACTCTACAGAGAACACCCACGTTTAAAACCTCCCTGTTGCAGGTGGACCGCTGCTTGCCTGGCAGGGACATGGGAGCACGAGGGGTTTGGGGCGCTCCTCTAGGCTGAATCTGCTTTGTCCCGAGGTCGGATCACATCTCCAGCTGATGAGCAAACTTTCCTGGCTTTAGACTTTCCTCCAGGCATGGCCCCTACCTCTTCTGTGTGCGGGGATGGAGTGTGTGTGGGGGGCCCTCCTTATCGCCTTCCCTGCTCTCTCCCTCCTTTCCCCTTCTGTCCCCGCCCCTGTGGTGGGCTCAATCTCTGAAGGAACCATTCAGTCGTTCACTCTCACAGACTTAAATGAAACAGAATTTGTTCTTTTGCATCTTCTCTGTGCAATTGAGGAAGACAAAGAGTAGCTTCAATTGAGACCCTCAAATGCATAAAAAATGTTTTGATGCATCATATGTCACGAGGTCCACGTTGGGTAGGTTTTGGTGGAGCTCCCTGATTAAGACAGACTAGGAAGCAGGATGGGCCAGCTACTGAATGTACATAGCTTGAATGTTGGAAACCTGGATATTGTTAAAAATGAAATGGAACGGATGACTGTCAACATACTAGACATTAGTGAGATGCGGTGGAGCAGCGATGACACCTTAGAATCAGATAATCATATGGTACACTATGCAGGGTATGAAAAACAGGAAGAAGGGTGTTGCATTCATAGTTGAAAAGTCATTTTCAAGTTCTGTCCTGAAATACAAAGTTGTGAGTGTTAGGATAATATTCATACACACACGAGGAAGACCAGTTAACATGACTATTATTAAAATATATATTCCTACATCTGCAGCCAAAGAGGAAGAAATTGAGAATTTTTACTGAAATTTGCAGTCTGAAATTTGCTGATAATGCAATCAGGATGCAGTAATGACAATTGGTGGCTGGAACACAAAAGTAGGAAACAGTGAAGAAGGAACAGTAGTTGGAAAATATGGGCTTGGTGATAGAAATGAGCTGGAAACAGAATGATTGGATTTTGTATTTACAAAGATTTATTTATTGCAAATATTTACAAAAATTTAATTTCTTTTCATTTAAAAAAAATTTCCATTCATTCATTGTTGCACATTTTCCTCCCTGCCCACCCCCTTCCCCCAGTTCACTTTTCTCTTTGATAAATATAATTCTTTCATTGCTGTACAATTCCCCACCCCCAGCCCAGTCCACTTTATTATGCAGCTCTTATTCTGGACTGTTGTCATGCAAATAATACCTAATCATATATTCCTTTTAAGCAGTTCTTTCCCTCATCTGTCTCAATGCAGTGTACATTATTTATCCCCTCTTTTCTTAGATGCTCCCCAACCTCCATATCAGTCCTGTTTTATAGCAGTGGCATTATTTAATATTTGTCCATTTGTGACTGAGATATTTCACTCAACATAATGTCCTCCAAGGTCACCAAATATAATATTTCATGAGTTCCTTGTTTTTCAATGCAGTGTAGTTTTTCATTGTGTGAATATACCACAGTTTCTCTATCCATTCGTTTGTTGATGGGCACTTGGGTTGTGTCCATCCCTTTGCTATTGTGAACAAAGCACAATAAACATGGGTGTGCATATATCTGTTTGGGTGACAGTTCTGATTTCTTTAGGTTATATTCCCAGTAGTGGAATTGCTAGGTCAAACGATATTTCTATTTCCAACTTTTTGGGAAAGTGCCACACTGCCTTCCATAGTGGTTGCACCATTCTACACTCCCATAAACAGTGAATACGGGTTCCAGTTTCTCTACAACCTCACCAGCAATGTTTGGTGCTTTGATGAATTTTGTTTGCTATTGTTACTTGGATGAGATCATAATTCACAGTTGTTTTGTCAAATACTTTTTCTAAAAGACACAAAGACAACTTTACACGTGAATTTCACATGTGGATGGGCTGCATAGGAACCATATTGACTACATTTGTGGAAGAAATTGTTACAGAAGCTCAATATTGACAGTCAAAACTAGGCTGGGGCTAACTGTGGGTCAGATCATCAATTACTCATATATAAGTTCAAATTGAGGACAAAGAAAATGAAAATAAGACCACAAAAACCAAGATATGATCTTGAATCATTTCCGTCTGAATTTCATGATCATCTTAAGAATAGGTTTGAGGCATTGAACACCAATGATAGAAGACCAGATGAGTTGTTCTTCAAGGATATCATCCATGAAGAAAGCAAAAGGTCATTACAAAAAATTCAAATGGAAACTTGTACATCAGTATTCATAGCAGCATTATTCACCAACACAAGAACATGAAAACAGCCCAGATGTTCAATCACAAATGAATGGATTGAGGAATTTGTGGTACATTCATACAATGGAATATGCAATGAATTTGTAAATTACTACCTAATTTGGGAGGGACTGGAAAGCATTATGCTCAGAGAACTCTGTCCCGCAAGGACAAATCCTATATAAAACCGTTATTGTAGAATGAGTATGAGGATCCAAGTGGGGAGGTAGAAGCAGAGGGGTGAGGACGGGGGTGGGGGGAGTGGGGCAGAGTGTTAATCATAGGGTTGCACAATTTGATGTGGGGGGAAGGATCTTTTGTGAGAAACAATGTATTCAATCTTTGTAGATAAATCAGTATAAAATTTTAAGAAAAGGAGAAAGAAAAAAATGGAAATATTTTTAGAGATTCTATAGAAATAGACTGAGTCAGAAGAGATGCTAAAGACTGCATTGGAATGTCAAGAAGCCATATCTAAAGGAAAACATGTCGAAGTAAAAGAACTGAACAGACGATTTCAAAGGGCAGCTTGGGAGGACAAAGCAAAGAATTATAATGAAATGTTGTGCAGAGAGCTAGAATTGGAGAATAAAAAGGAAAGAATTAAGTCTGCATTTCTCAAGTTGAAAGAACTGAAAAACAAATTTAAGCCTCGTGTTGCAATATTGAATGATGCAATACACAATATATAGAATGGCATAGGAAGCATTAAACTTCATTCAAGAAAAGCTTGGAAGAACTTTAGTAGTCTTAATCCACAACGTAAAGAGTCTTCCAAGTATTCTGAAAAATTTACAGCCAGGAGAAGATAAAATAGATGAATGGGACCTTCTAAGAATCAAATCCCTATGCGCATCCAGAAACTTCTCTAACAGGGTACAAAGGGAAGCCACAGACTGGGAAAAAGTGTTTGGTAATGACATGTCAGATAAGCGACTTATATCTAGAATTTATAAAATACTTGAGCACCACAACAAGATAAAGGTGAATAATCCAATTGAAAAATGGGCATGGGATATGAACAGACACTTCACCAAGGAAGACATTCAGATGGCCAGCAAGCACATGAAGAAATGTTCAAAATCCCTAGCTCTGAGAGAGATGCAAATCAAGAAAAGTATGAGATATCATCTCATCCCAGTAAGACTAGCAAAATTTAACAGAACAGCAAGCAACAAATGCTGGCAAGGTTGTGGAGAGACTGGAACCCTTATTCACTGTTGGTGGGAGTGTAAAATGGTGCAACCACTGTGGAAAGCGATGTGGCGCTTTCTCAAAAAGTTGCAAATAGAGATACCATTTGACCCAGCAATTCCACTACTGGGAATATACCCTAAAGAGACAATAAATGGCACCCAAGTAGATATATGCATACCCATGTTTATTGCGGCTTTGTTTACAATAGCAAGGAGTTGGAAACAACCCAAATGCCCATCAACAAACGAGTGGGTAGAGAAGCTGTGGTATATTCACACAATGGAATACTATGCTGCATTGAAAAACAAGGAACTCATGCAATATTATTCAAAATGGGTGACCCTGGAGGACATTATGATGAGTGAGATGTCTCAGTCACAGAGGGACAAATGCTATATGGTGCCACTGTTGTAGAATGAATCTCTGTAGATGTTCACTGAAATGAAAAATAAAGAAATTAAATTTAAAAAAAAAGAAGATGGAAAGAATACAGAGTCACTGTACCAGAAAGAATTGATTGACACTGAAAAATTTCAGGATGTACTATATGAACAGCAGGTAATGGTAATGAAGGAGGAAAAAGACACTGCGTTGACGGTGTTGGCAAAAAATAAGGCCCCAGGAATTGATGGGATACCAATTGACTTTTTTCAATAACAGATGCTGCCTTGGATGAGGACAGTTGTCTGGCCAACAGATTGGAAGAGATCCTTATTTTCTTCCATTCCTAAGAAAGATGATCTGACTGAATGTGGAAATTATCAAACAGTGTTAGAGTTATCACATGCAAGCAAAATACTTCAAAAATGGTTGAAATAGTACAAAGATAAGGAACTGCCAGAATTTCAAGCAGGATTTAGAAGCTGTGGCACCAGGGATATCATTGCTGATGTCAGATGGATTCTACCTGATAACAAGAAATACCAGAAAAATATCTATTTGTGCTTTTTGATTATGCAAAGGCATTTGACTGTGTGGATCATAACAAGTTGTGGCTGACATTGAGAAGAATGGGAATCCCAGAGCACTTGATTGTGCTAATGCTCATACAGAACCTATACCTGGATCAGGAGGCCACTGTGTGAACTGAGCAGGGGAGCACTGCATGGTTTGCAATTGGGAAAGGAGTGTATCAGGGATGTATTCTATCTCCATAGATGTTCAATCTACGTACTGAGCAAATATCTGAGAAACTGGGCTCTATGAAGAGGAGTGTTGCATCAGGACTGGTCCAGTTTGCCTGATACTGAGATGCAATCCATATGGAAGGCTACATTCCTTGTTCTTCTGCAACAAGCACTTCAAGCCCTTTTCACTTTCAGCAAGCAAGGTTGTGTCTTCTGCATAACGGAGGTTATTTTTTTTAAATTAATTGTGAAGAAAATTTACAGAGACTTTGGATTTCCATTCATTCATTGTTGCACTTTTCACCCTGCCACCCCTCCCCCACCTCAGTACACTCTTCTTTTTGAAAAGTAGAAGAAAAGTTCCCCCATTGTTTTACAATACCTCTCCCCAGCCTTTGTTCTGGACTCCTGTCATGACAATAATACCTAATCACATATCCCTTTTAAACAGTTTTCATAACAGAGGTTATTGATGAATCTACCTCCAGTCCTGATGTCACATTCCACATAAAGTCCAGCTTCTGAGATTGCTCACAGCTTTCGTTTGTTTGGCTCCACAGTCAACACTCTTGGCACCAGTAGCCAGGAAATTAAAAGACGTACTGCGATGGGAAAGTCTGCTATTAGGGACCTCTCCAAAGTACTGAAGAGCAATGGTGTCTCTCTGGAGACTAAGGTGCATCTGATACAGGCCATGGTCTTTGCAATGACTTGTT
>NW_006399861.1:5829382-5849399 GCF_000299155.1 Elephantulus edwardii
GGATTGATTCAGTGACTGGGGTAATTGGGATGGGAGTGTCAGAGACAGTGCGATTGGCACAGGACAGAGCAAAGTTTAGGACTATTGTATATAGGGTCGCTATGAGTCGCGAGCGACTCGACGGCACATAACAACAACGACAACAACAACTATGATACACTGTGGTCAGTGTATGAGGACATCTTAATATTGGAAAGAGGGGAAAGTAGTAATTTTTGCTTCTACTTTCTCTTAAAAGAATCTTTAACCCATTCCAGTGTTGCTACATGTGAAGAAAAAAAAAACCAAGAAGAAGTAGAAGTTGAGGATCTTTTCTTGAGATACTAATGTTGTTACTGGGTGCCAGTGAGTCAGCTGTGGGTCAGTAAGGCAAAACTGCCCCATCTCACACAGTCTCTGCTATGCTTAAATCCATTGCTGCAGTCATTGTGCCAGTACTTCACATTGAGGGTCTGCCTTTCATTTTCTGACCCTGTATTTCTCCAAGCATTGATGCTAAAATCTAGATCTAATGGTTGCTCATGTCTCCATTACTAAGATCTCTGTAATTTCTGACTGTTGTTGCCACTGAGTTGAGTACAACTCATAGCGACCTGAGAAACAGCGTATCTGAACCTTGTGCCATCTGGTGCCATCCTTATCATCCCATTTCCATAGGTACTACATCTATCCATCTCATTGAGGGTCTTCCTCTCCTTCGCTTATCCGCCACCTTTCCGTGCATGATCTCTCCTTCCAAGGAATAGCCTTTCCTAACATTATGTCCAACATATGTGAGACAAAGCTTCGCTATCCTTGCCTCTAAGGAGCGCTCTGTTTACACTTTGTCCAACACATGTCTGTTTGTTATTTTGGCAGTCCATGGAATATTCAGCACCCTTCTCCAATACCACATTTACAATACATTAATCCTCGTATAATCTTTATTCACTCAAGACTGCAGCTTGAATCAGACTTTAAATTTATTTTTTGTTATTATTAATTTTTTATTGATATTTTGTGAATGTTTACAGAAAACTTGCATTTCCATTCATTCATTGTTGCACATTTCCCCCCGTACCCTCATCCCAGTTTGCTTTTCTCATTAAAAAGATTCTTTTATTGTTGCACAATTTCCTCCCTTCACCTTGAGCCCCCAGTCCACTTTGCTATACACCTCTTATTCTGGACAGATTTTAAATTGACATCATTGCTCTTCAGGATGTTGGAAAGATCCCTGACTGCAGACTCCCAATGCAATACATCTCCTGACCTCCTGACTGCTGGTACCAGAGGATCCGATTGGATCCAAGAAAGATGAAATCATTGACAATTTCAGTCTTATCTCTATCATGATGTTGCCTATTAGGCCAGTGCTGAGGAATTTTGTTTTCTTGACTGGATAGAGAGCAGTAAAATTTCAAAGCCCTTCAAATCAAAGTAATTTATAAACTTGAAACCGTTTTTCAACTCAAAAGTATGTTTATTTTCCTCATGAGTATCCTTGGTAACAGTAAAAAACAAATGTGCAAAGATAAAAGCAATTTCCAGATGAGGATATAGCTGAGGAAGTTGCTGAGGAGCCTGGTTAATCAAGAAAAAAAAAAAACAAAAACCAACTTAGAAAATGAGTGATGAGTGGCTGGAAAGGTTATTATCTGCCTGAGAAATCTTTGTGTATGTTAAAAACCAAAAAACAAAACAAAACAAAAAACCCAAACAAACAGTTCTACTTGTGTGAAGATTAAAAAAAAAAAGAAAGAAAATTTTCCACTGTTGTAGAATGAGGCTGACATCAGGGTGGGAGTTGTTTGTTATGTGCCGTCAAGTCACATGATACAAGCGACCCTATATACAACAGCCCTAAACTCTGCTCTGTCCTGTGCCAATCGCACTGTCTCTGACACTCTATCCCGATTACCCCAGTCACTGAATCAATCCACCTCATAGAGGGCCTTCCCCTCCTGCGCTGTCCCTCCACCCTACCAAGCATGATGTCCTCCAAGGACTGGTCTCTCCTTACAACATGTCCAAAGTATGTTAGACGAAGCCTCAGAATCCTTGCCTCCCAGCCAGTTTAACCCTTTCCAGGATGGATCTGTTTGTTTTCCTAGCAGTCCATGGTATTCTCAATACTCTTCTCCAGCACCACAGCTCAAAGACATCAATTCTCCTTCTATCCTCCTTGGTCATTTCCGACTCTCTGATGCATAACAAGTGATTGCCTGTATCAGATGCACCTTAGTCTCCAGAGAGACACCATTGCTCTTCAGTACTTTGGAGAGGTCCCTAATAGCAGACTTTCCCATGCCTTTTAATTTCCTGGCTACTGGTGCCAAGACTGTTGATTGTGGAGCCAAGCAAACTAAAGCAGTGAGCAATTTCAATCTCTTCACCATCCATCCTGATGCTGCCCATTGGCCTAGTGGTGAGAATCTTTGTCTTCTTGACATTGAGCCTCAATCCATATTGAAGGCTGCAGTCCTTGACCCTCTGCAGCAAGCGCTTCAGGTCATCCTCAGTTTTAGCAAGCAGGGTTGGGTCATCTGCATAACGCAGAATATTGATAGATCTTCCACCAATCTTGACCCCACAGTTCTCATAGAGCCCAGCCTTCCGGATAATCTGTTTTGCATACACTTTGAAAAGGTATGGAGATAGGATGCATCCCTGGCGTACGCCCTTCCCAATTTTGAACCATGCAGTTTTCCCTTGCTCTGTTCTGACGACTGCCTCCTGGTCCAAGTATAGGTTTCACATTAGCAAGATCAAGTGTTCTGGGATTCCCATTCTACTCAGAGTCAGCCGCTGTTTGCTGTGATCTACACAGTCAAACGCCTTTGCATAGTCAATGAAACAGAGATAGGCATTCCTCTGGTATTCCCTGCTTTCGGCTAAGATCCATCTAACATCAGCTACAATATCCCTAGCACCACGACCTCTTCTAAACCCAGCCTGGACTTCCGGCAGTTCTCTGCTGATGTGCTGTTCCAGTCGTTTTTGGATAATCTTCAGTAGAATCTTGCTTGCATGTGAAATCAATGAGATTGTTCTATAGTTTCCACACTCTGTTGGGTCACCTTTCTTTGGGATGGGAATAAATATAGATCTCTTCCAATCAGTTGAAACTGGATAAATTATATATATATACTGCATTGAAGCCTATGAAGGAGAGAACAGTTTAAAAGTAATATATTTTAGGGCATTATGATTATCATAAGAGTTCGGAATGAGGGTTGCAGAATGGAGTATACTCGGGGTGGGGTGGGGGTGCTGGGGAATTGTATACCAGTGAAGGAGTTTTTCTTTTGCTTTTCAAGGAGAAGAGCAAACTAAGGGGTGGAGGTGGGGTGGGTGGGGAGAAAAGTGCAACAATGATTGAATGGGGGGGGGAAAGAAAATTTTAAGATGAAGATCTAGAAACAATCACTTAAACTCATTCAAAGCTGTTTTAAAATTTCTAGTAAATTCTCTCAGTGGAAGAGTAGATTTAACTCACATCCGTTGAAGTCTGACATGGAGACCAAGACTGCCAAAAGCAAGTATGTTGTTGTTGTTAGGCACCATTGAGTCGAGTATGACACATACTGACACTATGAACAAAAGATCCAACCCTGCACCATTCTCACACTTTGACACACAAGTGCCCATTGCGGCAGTCACCATGTCAGGCCATCAGGTTGAAAGTCTTCCTCTCCTTCGCTGGCCCTCCACCCTTCCCAGCATCATGTCCTTCTCCAAGGAATAGGACCTCCTAGCAACATGTCCAAAGTAAGTGAGGTGAAGTCCCATCATTCCTGCCTCCAAAGAGCACTCCGCCTCCACCCTCTCCAAGACAGAGCTGTTCTGACTCTTTGTCGTCCATGGGATGCTCAGTGGTTTTCTCCAACACCACAACTCAAAGGCGTCAATTCTTTTTCTGCCATCCTTATTCCTTGTCCAGCTCTCAGATGCGTAGCAAGTAATTGGAAAGACTATGGCCTGAATTAGACGAGCCTTAATTTTAATTGGTATTTGCTCTTTACTTTAAGGCTGTGGTTCTTAAAAAAAAAAAAAAAAGACTGTGGTTCTTAATGCCCAAACCCAGTGCCTCATTACCGTGTCAATCTATAACATTCTGTTAGTTGTTGCTTTTAAGGCAACTTCATATGTGTAACGAACATCTTTCATGATCATGTGGTTATCTTTGAGTCCATTATTGCTGTTTGTGTACCAATCCATCTCATGGAGGATTTTGTTCCATGTCACTGAGTCTCTATTTTATTAGCCAGGATGTTCTGTTCTAGCAATTGGTCTTTTCTGATGACATAACAGTCAATGATACCATATGTGTGTCTGACATATTTGTCACTAGCAATATAGCTGTAGTTTTTTAATATAAAACAATAATCTTTCAAGTATTCTGGTAAAATCTGTTTTGAAAAGAAATTAATCAGGGATTCTGTGAGACTTTGGAGGAGTTTTTTGACCACTACTAAACCTTGGCAAAGAGTCCATGCTTTCCTCTCCCTATTTTACAAGACCCCTATCTGGCTCTTTTCTGACAAAGCTCCTCAGGGGAAATTAAGATGTCACCTGAAGCCCTCACTGTCCTTGCCACATCCAGCTCAGGCTTGATTGTACACCAAGGTTATAATAAGGTGGGAATGGAGGGTGGAGAAACTTTCTAAGACCCCTGATTTAAGAACTCCAAATCTAAGAAGTTAGGATAATCATTCAGAAGTTAAGATTTTTTTCTAATGCTCAAGCTCTCAAATAAGGCACTGCTTTAGATTAAATATTCTTTTGTGCGTGTGTATATAGCAGAGATTGAAATAACTGTTCCCTCTATGCTTTGCACGTCTGCCAAAAGAATTATTCAGCTCAGGGTAGTAAAGAACTTTGTGTGCTGCTTGGAGACAGATAATAAATACAAAGTAGGCTTGTTTAGCAAATCATCTCAAAATTATTTAAGATATGGCCAGTCTCACTTTCCTTTTATTGTGCCAAGGACTTCAGAAATGCCACTAATTAAAATTTAAAGGATGGTTGATTTCCTAGTACTGGTAAAATTTTAAAAGTTTTAGTTCACCTGGCATGATATTTTATAATAGTTGCTATACATCAATATAAAGTCTAAGTGAGCAGCAAACTCAGAATTTTAGGGAGTCTGATTTATATTTGGGAGTTTATGGATGGTTAAAATAGTTAAAAACTGGCTACTAACCAAAAATTTTATATTTTTAATCCACTCGGAGGCTTGTGGGAAGAAAAGCCTGGGAATCAACTTCTGACTTCTAATGAACCATAGCCATTGCAAGCCCTAGAAGGGTAGAGCTCTACTCCAACACAGACGGGGGTCTCCAGGAGGCAGGGTCCACTCTACAACAACAGGCTTGGCTTTGGCTTGAGTAATATTCTCTTTGATGTTAAAAGTAGGGATTTATCAATTGAAAAATGGACACAGGTTATGAACAGACACTTCACCAAAGAAGACATTCAGATGGCTAACAAGCATATGAAGAAATGTTCAAAATCCCTAGCTCTAAAAGAGATGAATATCAAAACAACTATGAGATATTATCTCACCCCACTAAGAATAGCAAAATTTAACAGAACAGCAAGCAACAAATGCTGGCGAGTCTGTGGAGAAGCTGGACCCTTATTCACTGTTGGTGGAAGTGTAAAATGGTGCAACCACTGTGGAAGGTGGTATGGCGCTATCTCAAAAAGTTGCAAATAGAGATACATTTGACGCAGCAATTCAACTACTGGGAATATACCCCAAAGAGACCATAACTGCCACCAAGCAGATATATGCACACCCAAGTTTATCGCGGCTTTGTTCACAATAGCAAGGAGTTGGAAACAACCTAAGTGCCCATCAATAAATGAATGGATAGAGAAGCTGTGATATATTCACACAATGGAATACTACGCTGCATTGAAAAACAAGGAAATCATGCAGTATTATTGAAAATGGGTCACCCTGGAGGACATTATGCTGAGTGAAATATCTCAGTCACAAAAGGACAAATATTGCATGGTGCCATTTTTGTAAAACAGGACTGACATCGAGTTTGGGGGAAGACTGAGAAAGATGGGATAAATAATGAATACTGCATAGAAACAGATGAGGGAGAAAACTGTTTATAAGGGATATGTGGTTAGGTATTTTTGTCATGACAGGAGTCCAGAATGAAGGCTGCATAGTGGAGTGGACCTGGGGGGAGGGATTGTAAAACAGTGCAAGAATTTTTCTTTTACTTTTCAAAGAGAAGAGTGTACTGGGGGGGAGGGGTAGGCATGGAGAGAAGTGCAACAATGAATGAATGGAAATCCAAAATCTCTGTAAATTTTCATTGAAATTAATAATAATTTTTTTAAAAAGGTTAAAAAAATTAGAGATTTAGATATGATATTTAAGAGAATAAGGTGATTGATCCTTGCAGGGTAACTACTTGGATAGGGCTCCACTTAGGAGGTGGTGGCTGATTTCTGAGCCCAATGACATCGTGCCGTCTGGAAAAGACAGAGATGGCAGGTCAGGTAGGCAGAGAGAATAGTATGGACAAAAACTCACAGGGTGGCCTTGGAGGGCCTGGCCTCCTTCATGATGTTCCTCATCGTGACAGCTTTCTGTGCCTTAATGAGCCTTATCTTTCTTTGTGACCTTTAGTATTTGTTCCTTGTTTGTGTGTGCAGGCTTTTGCATTGCCCCTTAACCTCGACGTAGGTAGATGCGTATGCATTTGGGAGGATAAGGTTGAGTAGAGTAGAGGATGATTCTAAATACAACCATAGTTCTTGGAGGGCATAAACCTCAATTCTTAGGCTTTCATTAGAACTTTCATACTCAGGATTACAGTAAATGTTTTTAAAAACTCTTTTAGCATGTTCCAAATTAGTTTTCTTTCTCTCCGAAAAGTGTATTGTTACTGGTACTGTTGAGCTGAGGTTGATTCATAGCGACCCAATGAACAACATAATCCCTGTTTGTTCAGAGATCTTTATCATCCCTGAAACACTTGAGTCCATTGCTGTGTGGATGTGTCAGTCCTCACTGAAGACCTCCCTCTTCTTTGCTGACTTTCTACCTTCTCTAGAATGATGTCCCTTACCAAAGAATAGCCTCCCCTAGTGACATACCCAAAGTATGTGAGATGAAACTGTCATTTCTGCCTCCAAGGAGCATTCTAGCTGAACGTTTTCCAAGACATATCTGTTTGTTGTTGGAATATCCCATGCTATATGCAGCTCTCTTTGCCACAACTCAAAGGCATCAATTCTTCTGTCATACTTATCCATTGTCCAGGTCTCAGGTGCATATCAAGTGATTAAAAAAACCATGGCCTGAATCAGGCCCACCTTAGTCTTCAAACTGATATCATTGCTCCAGTGTTATTTAGAGAGATCTATGACAACAGACTTTCCCAATACAGTATGTCTCCTGATCTTCTGATTGCTGGTACCAAGGATGTGGATTGTGAATCTAAGTAAGATGAAATAATTAACAATTTTAATATTTTATCCATCTATAATGATGTTGCTTCTCAGTCCAGTGGTGAGGAATTTTGTCTTCTTGAAGTTGAGATGCCATCCATATCGAAGTGTCCAGAGTGTAGAAATTATCAAACAATATCACTAATATCACACACAAGCAAAATCCTGCTGAAGATTATCCAAAAATACATCATCAGAGAACTGCCAGAAATACTGAAGCTGGGTTCAGAAGAGGTTGTGACACTAGAGTCTTTATCACCAATGTCAGATGGATCTTGGCAAAAAGGAAAGAGTACCAGAGGAATACATACCTGTGTTACATTGACTATGCAAAACATTTGACTGTCTGGCTGACCTTAAAGAGAGTAGGAATCCCAGAACACTTGGTTGTGCTTACATGAAACCTATACTCAGACCAGAAGGAAGGCCTCAGAGCAGAGCAAGGAAACACTGTTCAAAATCAGAAAAGAAGTACATCAGGGATATGTCCTGTCTCTATACCTTTTCAATCTATATGTGGAAAAGATCATTTGAGAGGCTGCATTTTATGAGGAGGAGTGTGGTATCAGGATTGGAGGAAGCCTCATCAACAACCTGTGTTATGCAGATAGCACAACATTGCTTTCTGAAGCTGAGGAGGACCTGAAGTGCTTGATGCTGAAGCTCAAGGACTAGTCTTCAGTATGGATTGAAGCTCAATATCAAGAAGACACAAACTCTTATCACTGGGCCAATTGGTAGCACCCTGATAGATGGAGGAGAGGTTGAGATTATTAACAATTACAGCTTGCTCAGCTACACAATCACCTCTTGGCATAAGAAGTCAGGGAACCAAAAGACAAATTGCATTGGGAAAATCTACTATCAGGGACCTCTCAAGAGTACTAAGGAGCAACGAGGTCAGTCTAGAGACTAAGGCGCAAATGATCCAGGCCATGGTCTTCACAATTACTTGGAATGCATCAGAGAGTTGGACAATGACTAAGGATGACAGAAGAAGAATCGATGCCTTTGAGTTGTGGTACTGAAGAAGATTCTCAAACATACCTTGGACTGCCAAGAAAAGAAATTGGTCTGTCTTGGAGAGGGTGAAACCAAGTTTCTTCTTGAAGGCTAGAATTTTTTTTTTATTTTCTACTAGTTTATTTACAAAATTCGAATATATTGTTTTAAAGAACATATTCTTTCAGTTTCCCGCACCCCACCCCCATCAAATAGTACAACCCCATGGTTAATTCCCCCTCCCTCACCCCTCTGATTCTCTTTCTCACCCCTCTTAGATCTTTATACTCATTCTACAAAAATGATTTTACACCATATTTATCCTTGTGGGACTGAGTTAGTTCACTCAGCATAATGCTCTCCAGTTCCTCCCAAGTTAGGTAATAATTTAGAAAATCATTGCTCCTGCGTGCTGCTTAGTATTCCATAGTGTGAATGTACCATAATTTCTCAATCCATTCATTTGTGGTTGGAATTTTTGCTGTTTCCATGTTCTTGCAATGGTGAATAATACTGCTGTGAACATTGATGTACAAATCTCAGTTTTCATTTTCTCAGGGTATATTCCAAGTCATGGAATAGCTAGGTCATATGGAATTTCTATGTTCAGCTTTTTGAGGAAGCACCAAACTGCCTTTCAGAATAGTTGTACCATTTTGTAATCCCATAAAAGTTCCTTTCTCACTACATCCTCTCCAACATTTATTACCTGATGCCCTGTTAAATTTTGCCGCTATTACTAGAGTGAGATGGTACCTCATTGTGGTTTTTATTTGCATCTTTCTTATTGCCAGTGATTTGGAGCACTTCTTCATGTGTCTGCTTGGCATTCAAATATCTTCCTCTGTGAAAATTCTTTCCATGTCTTTTGCCCATTTTATAATTGGGTTATCAGTATTTTTCTCGTGGAGGCCCCAGGAGTATTTTGTAACCTTTTATTAATAAGACTCTTGTCTGAGATGGTATTACCAAATGTTTGTTCCCAGTCTGTAGGTTTTCTTTTCACCCTGTTGGGGAAAGTTTCTGAGAAAGAAAAATGAGGTTGGAGGCATAGCACTCCCTGACCTCAAAACCTACTACACAGCATAGTTACCAAAACAGCATGGTACTGGTACAATGACAGGCACATAGACCAATGGAACAGAATTGAGAAGCCAGAAATAGACTCAGCTAACTGTGGTCAACTGATATTCGATAAGGAAATCAAAACTATCAAATGGGGAAATGATAACCTCTTCAACAAATGGTGCTGGTAAAACTGGACTTCCACCTACAGAAAGCTGAAACAGAATCCATATCTCACACCATACACAAAAATCAACTCAGGGTGGATCAGAGACCTGGAGTAAAGCCCAAACCAAAACGTTCATAAGAGACAGACTTGGGATCAAGCTTAGAAGCACTAGTCCAAGGTATAAAGAGACTTCTAAATACAACCAGAAATGCACAATCTGGAAGAGGATAAAATGGATGCATTGGACCCTCTGAAGATTAAATCCATGTATGCATCAAAAGGCTAGGATTTTGAAGCTCCATGTCACATAATTTGGACATGTGGCAAGGAGGGACCAGTCCTTGGAGAAGGACATTATGCTTGGAAGGGTGGAGGAACAGCGCAGGAGAGGAAGACCCCAAATGAAATGGATTGCTACAGTAACTTGGGCAATGGGGGGTAGGTGTGTCAGAGTCAGTGAGACAGGCTCAGAATGGGACAGGCTTTAGAGCTATTGTACATAGGGTTGCTATGAGTTGCAGTTGAGACTGCACAAAATAACAACAATAGTTGTTTTTTGTTTTTTATCATCTGCAGCATGCATTTCCTGTCCTCTTAACGTGCAGCCAGCAAGAGTGTGTTACCTGCATAACACAGATTGTTGATGAATCTTCTTCTTATCTTGATACTGCGTTCTTCTACACAGAATCCACCTTCTTAAATGATTACTTCAGCGTACCAATTAAATAGGCATAGAAAGGGGATATGGCCCTGATATACACCTTTCTTTATTTTAAACTGTGTGGTGTTCCCTTGCTCTGTTCAGACAGAATATCTTGGTCTAGGCATAGGATTTATATGGGCATATTTAAGTGCTCTGAGATTCCCATTCCTGTCAATGTTAGCCATAATTTCTTAGGATCCACAGAGTGAAATGCTTAGTCATTAAAACACAATTGGGCATTCTTTTGGAATACTCTTCCCAGGATCTATCTGACAGCAGCAATAGTACTCCTGGTGCTGCAGTCTCTACTAAACCTAGTTTGAATTCCTGACAGTTCTGTCAATGTACTGATCTAGGTAATTTTGTATAATTTTCAGCAATATTTTGCTTGCATGTGAAATGAATGATGTTTTTCAATAATTTCCACATTCTGTTCAAATGCCCCTCTTGGGAATGGGAACAAATTTTTTTTCCAGTTGTCCAATAGCTGTCCTCCAGTTTCCAGGCATAGGAAATCTGAGAACATCCAGGGCTGCATCTATTACTCTAAATATGTCAATTGGTATTCCATAAATTTCCAAGGGCCTTCTTTTTTGTGAGTTCCTTCATTGCAGCTTGAACTTTTCTTTCATTATCACTGGCCCTTTTTCATGTAATTTTTCAGTGTCAACCGATTCCTTTGGTAGAGTGATTCTGTGTATTTTTTTCCATTTTCTTTTGCTGTTTCCTGGATCATTCTAAATTTTGCCCATAGCATCCCTCAGTATTGCCACTTGAGGTTTGTATTTGTTTTTTCAGTTCCTTTAACATTAGAAATGCCTAGTGAGTTCTTTCCTTTTTATTCTCCAGCTCTAGTTCTTTGCATATTATGTTATAATACTTGGCTTTGTCTTTTCAAGTTGCCCTTTGACGTCTGTTTATCCTGTTACTTCAGCATTCAACCCTTTCTTTTGGCTCTTTACGCTCTAGCGAAATTTTTCAGTCTCTTCTGACATCCATTTTGGCCTGTTTTCTTCTTCTGTCTTTATAAGAACCTTATTCTCTGTTCATGAATGATATCTTTTATTTCATCCTATAACTCCTGTGGTCTTCGATTATTTGTGTTCAGAGCCTCAAACTTACTCTGGGGATGATTTTAAAATTCAGGCGTGATAAACTTGAGATCATATTTTGGCCTTGTTTTAATTTTCTTCAGCTTCAATTTCAACTTGCACACAAATATGTTTGATCAAAATTGATCAAAAAATGTTTGATCAATTTTAGACTGCCGAAGTTTGTAGAAACACTCAGTTTCCTCCTCTTTTGCCTCATTTGTTGGTATGTACATTTGAGTAATAGTCATATTAATAAGCTTTGCTTTTATGTGTATGGATAATAAACTATCACTCACCACATTGTACTTCTGGATAGAACTTGAAATTGTCTTTTAAACTTTGAATGCAATACCATTCTTCTCTGGTTTTTCATTCCTAGCATAATAGATCTTATGATTGTCTGTTTCAGAGTGACCATGTCAGTTCAGCTGAGTTCACAGATACCTAGAATGCTGATCTTCATTGTGTTCCTTTTCATTTTTGCCAATTTTCAGTTTTCCAACATTCATATTTCTCACCTACCACATTCCAATTATTAAAGGATTCTGGCAGTTGTTTCTCATCATTTTGAGTGACTTTCAACCTGGGTTTGACCTCTGATTCTATATTGTATTGTTGATGGAGTTTTCAGAGGCCTTTTAATTTAGAAGTGGATGGCCAACCCTGCTTCCAAGTCTATCTATTTATGAGAACATAATAAATAAATTTATTGAAGATGTCCAATAATGGGATAGATGGTGTTTTGCAAATGTTGTTCTCTTCAAAAAATATGTTTTTTGTACAATTGCAGTAAAGTCAAGTAATTTTTAATGGATTACTTTAGCTTAGTTTATCAAATTAATCTTAAAGAAAACTTTTTTCCTAAGGGTTCATTTTGGAACCATACCTATACTGTACTATAAAACCACATGCACACACTAATAATTTTTAATGTGTTATTTTATATGTTATTTTCACATTTGACTTTGGAATACAAATGAAAATTAACTTCTTTTTTTCTTACCAAGTTCTAAAGTCCTAAACCTGGAAGAGAATTTTACTACAAGCTCTATTACTCCTTTACTTTCAGAAGATATGGCTAAATCATTATAAGTGGTAATACAGTGAAGATATTAGACAGAGATACTGGTGGTCTGCTTGCTATAAAAGTACTAACATTAGACCATCACACTGCCTTTGTTGTAAAGTTAGATCTTCTCTATGTGAAGGATACTTAACATGGCTCTCTGATATAAAGTGATAATAAAAAATAATGGTAGTTATTATTTTCTAGACTAACTTGACAAAATGGAAAATGTTGGCAACTCTGTTTTGTTGTTGTGGGTAGTTGCTGTAACTCTGATTCCAACTCGTGGTGATTACTGTGTAAAAGAGCAGGGTTACTCCATAGAGCTGTCAAACTGTAACCTCTCAGCAGATCACCAGGCCTGTTTGCTGAGGTGCCCTGGGTTGGTAGACAACTAACCTTTTGGCTCATAGACAAGTTCTTAACCACTTGAGCTACCTAGGCACTCAGCTTAGGATTTTAGGCAATTGAAATCTAGCTGATCTAAAAAAAAGCATTCCCAAGACACTGAAATCAGTTTTTGTGACATTAAGATGCATCTTTTTCAACCTCAAAAAGCAATTGCCTTTTAATGTAATTTTGAAAAGGACCTGAAAGCTTTGCAGTGATAACTTATAATGGACTTCTGCTGAAATGAAGGAGATACTGTAATGCCAGGAGCAACAGAAAGTGATGCTTCTGCAAAGGAGGATTAAGGAAGCAGTCACTGTGTCCTCAGGACCAGACAGGGAGAGAGGGCCAAGCACTGGCACAGACACTCTTCCAGTTGCCCAGGACTCCTCTCCCATTGCACCCAAGGGCTCTTGAAAAGAGCAAAGCTGAATTTTTGAAGGCTGAATCCTAGAGAAAGGACCTTTCTGGGCATGCGTGCCTGGATGTCCCAGCACCATAATTCCTACTCTAGCGTGCTCTTGTTTTGTGGAAGATGAAGATGTCTCAATAAATACTCCAACTTCTCAGTGCACTGACCAAGAAACACTGTTAATTACTGACATTTTTATTCCATTCTAGGACTTTTAAACCCATTTGTACTGAGGGAAAGAGGGAAGTTTGTTGTTGATGGGTGCCATAAGGTCGAGTATGACTCATAGCGACCATATGAACAACAGATCTGGACTCTTTCCTATCCTGTGCTATCCTCATAATGGCTGACACACTTTAGTCTATTGCTGCAGTCACTGCCCACCTGGTTGAGAGTCTTCCTCTCATTCATCAACCTTCCACCTTTTTGGTCATGATGTCCCTACCCAAGGAATAGCCTCTCTTAGCAACATGTCCCAAGTATGTGGGATGAAGTTTTATCCTCTTTACCTCCAAGGAACACTCCTGGGTGAACCTTTTCGAAGACATGTCTGTTTACTCTTTTGGTAGTCCACTCTTCTCCTACATCACAACTCAAAGATATCAGTTCTTCTGTCTTCCTTATTCATTGTCCAGCTTTCAGATGCATAGATTAGGGGTGGAAAAAGCCTCTACTTGAGATACCACTGGTACTGTCAACATGCGAAGCCCAGACTAAAGAAAATCAGGCTCACTTTGAGGCAGGAGTTAAACCTGTGACTTTTCTGTGGTGGTTAACCCTGCCAAAAGAGTGGTTTCTCTTTGTACTACAACAGGGATCTGGGTTGAGATACAAGAAAAGTAGCATCATGTGTAACCTGAGGCCTATTTTAAGAAATTAAATATCTTCCATGTTCATCAGTTAATTTTATGGTCTTAAATTTTATTTACCAACTGCTTGATACAGATTCTCAGGTCTGTTTATTCCTTATTGTAATTTAGCAAATTGGTGCTCTGATTATAAGCCAGTTTGCAATGCCTGGTCAGTTTGACTACATACATGAAGGCAGCAGAGGACAGGACTCAGATCTGTTATTCATAGTGTTGCAACTCGCCAGCATCTAACAACAACAACAACAGCAACAACTCCCTCTTGTGAAAATTTACTTTCCTAAATGTACAGATTTGGGTCCAAGGTGCAGCCATCCACTTCACCTGGTTAGAGATGTGCCTTTCACCCTTTCTGTATACATCAGAGCGGTGCTTCCTCTTTTCTTGCAAATTGTACAGCCTTTCTGAAGTACTTTGTCTCTGGGTAGGGTGATGTTTCTGTTATCCAGGTGAAGTTTGTCTTATGGTGGGAGAATTCTACTCTCAGGTTCAAATTTGAGGAGAAGAAGAAAAGAAGATAATTTTGTAGTTTCTCAATATCAGTTCTTTTATTCAATAAGTATTTATTGCTTGTTTCCTGTGAATTGTTCCTTGCATATCTACCTGGTGGGGTGTTGTTATGCACACTAGTGACAAAACAAAAGAGATCTCTGCCTGGATGGTGCTTACTGAGGAAGAAAGGGAGGCCTGGGCCATCAAGCATTGTCACAGCTGTTACTGCACAGTATTAGGAAGATACAGTACTCAAAGATAACCCCAAAGGGCCTTGGGGAAAGAATTGTGCTCCTTCACCTGATTCATGTGACCAGCATTCGCTGGACTGAACTGGGGTGTACTAAACCCCAAACCCATTATCAGATCAGCTTGACTCATGACAACCTCATATGTGTCAGAGTAGAATTGCCCTCCTGTTTTATTTAGTTATGTGGAAAGGAAAAAAAAATACATTTTATTACAAGTGCACAAGCCCAGAGCAGAGAGATAAGCTCTCAAATTCTACTCCATATTTAGTCAGGCGCTTTGACTTTTATGCATTGAAAATACAAAGTACATGTTGTTGTTGTTGTTATGTGCCATAGAGTAACTTGCAACTCATAGCAGCTTCATGTTCAATAGCCCTATTCTGAGCCAAATTTATTGTCTCTGACACACCTACCTTCATTACCCAAGTCTCATTGAGGGTCCTTCCTCTCTTTCTCTGTTCCTCCATCCTCCCAAGCATGATGTCCCTCTCCAAGGACTGGTCCCACCTTGCAACATGCCTAAAGCATGTCAGGCAAAGCTTCAGAATTCTTGACACCAAGGAGCAACTTGGGTTTCACCCTTTTCAGGAAGAACCTGTTTCTTCTCCTGGCAGCCCATGGTGTATTCAATATTCTTTTCCAAAACCACAACTCAAAGGCATCAATTCTCCTTCTATCATCCCTAGTCATCTTCTAGCTCTCTGACGCATAGCAAGTGATTGCAAAGACCATGGTCTGGATCAGGTGTACATGCATACAAGAAATATTGATGGCATTCATTACGCATGCTGTCATCCTACACAGGAGCAATTTAGCGGAAGACCTTGAATGTTCACAGTGTCATCAAAACTCTAGCCTGAGCCTTATTTTGACTAATGAGGCCCTTCCAAGCATGACATCCTTTTCTAAGAAGTAGCCTCTTTAGCAACATGGCCAGAGTATGTTGTTATAGAGTCACTATGAATCATACTCTACTTGAAGGCAGCTAACAACAACAAATGAGGCCTTAGGGAGCTCTGGTGGCCTTGTGATAAGATGTTGCACTGCCAATCCAAAGGCACATGATTGAAATACACCACAACTCCATGAGAGAAAGACGGAAGTCTCCACAGGTGGCACTGACTGCCTCTGCAAGCCCACTGGAGGGTCAGCTATGAGTTGATTTTGAATATCTCATGTGTAATACTTATAAGGCCTCATAGTTATAAGAACTTTATAAAGTGATGTGTCAGGAACTTGGCTGCTAACTGAAAGACTGATGGTTGGAACCCAACTGTTGCTCCAAGGTAAAAAGATGGAGCAATCTATTTCAATAAACATTACAGCCTTGGAAACCCTGTAGGGCATTCTGCTGTGGAGAATGTTGTGACTCTGGGCCGGGCTCTCTTTACCCAGAGATCTTTTGTCCAGATTCATGTTACTCTTTGTTTTGGTTTTTTTTTTTAAATCTCAGTGACCTGGTGGATTTTTCCTGGCCCTTTCTTGGCATCATCATGTCTCCTGACTATGGTTGGTTGGTTTGGAGTTTGTTTGTTTTGGTTTGTTGTTGTTGTTGTTGCTTGTTTGTTTTTATAACTCACTATGATTTGAAACTCAAAGCACAATACAATCAAGAAAGAAAAATAAAAATAAAACCTGTAAAATACCAGTAAAAATAAAACCTTTAAATACCTGTAAAAATTTTTATATGACTTCATATGAGAGTTGGGGTGAATGAAAAATATTACATCCCTCCAGAGCTCAGTCATTGAGGTCACTTAGAGCCTCACTTACTGCTCCCTCCACCCAGTCCCATCTGGCTTCTGGGGTTCTGACCTCCCAATTGGCTATCTCATAACTTTAAACTGTCTACTCTGAGACCTCATTCTCTCACCAAGCCAGTCACTACCTCATTGAATCTTGGGGTGTCCATAGGTAACATGGATCATCGCAAATGACCAGTAACCTGTGGTCTTCATGCTGAATACACACACATTCTCTTCGTCTTCAGCCACTCAAACACATTCTGATACTAGCTCTTCAACCCATGTATCTAGAGTTGATTTTTTTCTTCTTTGACCTTCTCAGGTAAAGAAAGAAATTGTTTTAAAAGCTATATATAAGATTTCTCTTTATATTGGTTTTTATGTATCATGTGAGGTGTGGGTCTTACTTGAGTTTTCTGCAGGTAATTTTCCAGTTTTGCCAACACCATTTATTTAAAAAGTCTGTCGTTTCCCCACTTCACTGATTTCATCTCCTTGTCAAATATCAATTGACCATAGATAGATGGGCTGATTTCTGGGTTCTCAATTCTATTCCATTGATCTATGTGTCTCTCATTTTACCAGTATCACACTGTCTTGACCACCACGACAGGGTGGTATGATTTGAAATCAGGGAGTGAGATGTCTCCTATCTTGTTTCTCTTTTTCAGGAGTATTTTGCTTATTTGGGATCTCTTTCCATTCCAAATGAAATTGGAAATTGCCTTTTCCATCTCGTTGAAGAATCGAATTGTTATTTGTATTAATGTGTAGCTTGCATTTGGTAGAACTGTCATTTTCACAATATTGAGTCTTCCTATCCTAGAGAAAGGAACATTCTTCCATTTCTCCAGATTTCTTTTTGTTTCTTATAGCAATGTTTTGTAATTTTCTTTGAATAGATACTTCGTGTTTGTAGTTAGAGTTACTCCCAAGTACTTAATCTTGTTATTAACTATTGTGATGGGTATTGTTTTTCTTATCTTCAGTTCTGTATTCTTTTTGTCACTGCCAAGAAATCCAGCTGATTTTTGTATGTTGATCTAGTAGTTTTCTTGCTGAGTCTTTAGGGTTTTCTAAGTATACTATCATATCATCTGCATAGAAATAACTTTAGCTCCTCTTTGCTAATTTGGTTACCTCTTATTTCCTTCTCTTGTCTTATTGCTATCGTTAAGACTTCCAATACAATATTAAATAAGAGATGATAGTGGGCATCTCAAAGTGGATCAAGGACTTAGGCCTAAAACCAAAAACTATAAACTCCATCAGAAAAAAAGCTTGGGAGAACTCTAGAAACCCTAATTCACAATAGGAACAGTCTTCCAAGCAAAAACCTACAACCAGGACAGGATAAAATAGATGAATGGGACCTTATAAGAATCAAATCCCTATACACATCAAAAAACTTCTCCAGTAGGGTAAAGACTAATGCTACATACTGGGAAAGAATATTTGGTAATGACATGTCTGACTTATATCTAGAATTTATGGAATACTTGTGCACCACAACAAGATAAAGGTAAACAAATCAATCACAAAATGGGCCCAGGATATGAACAGACATTTCACCAAGGAAGACATTCAGATGGCCAACAAGCACATGAAGAAATGTTCAAAATCCCTAGCTCTGAGATGCAAATCAAAACAACTCTGAGCTATCATCTCACTCTAGCAAGAATAACAAAATTCAACAGAGCAGCAAAAATCAAATGCTGGCTAGGTTGTGGAGAAACTGGAACCCTTATTCACTGTTGGTGGGAGTGTAAAATGGTGCAGTTACTATGGAAGGCTGTATGGTGCTTTCTCAAAAAGTTCAAATAGAAATACCATTTGACCCAGAAATTCCACTGCTAGGAATTTACCCTAAAGAAACCATAACTGCCACCCAAGCAGATATATGCACACACATGTTTATTGTGGCTTTGTTTGCAATAGCAGAGAGCTGGAAACAATCTAAGTGCCCATCAATGAATGGATAGAGAAGCTCTGGTATATTCACACAATGAAATACTATGCAGCATTCAAAAACAAGGAACTCATGAAATATTATGCAAAATGGTTGACCCTGGAGGACATTATGCTGAGTGAAATATCTCAGTCACAAAAGGACAAATATTACATAGGGCCACTGTTTTAAAACAGGACTGACATAAGGGTTGAAGGAAGACAGAAAAGGAAGGGAGGAATGATGTATATTGCACTGAAACAGATGAGGGAGAGGACTGTTTAAAAGGGATATATGATTGGGTATTCTTGTCAATACAGAAGTCCAGAATGAGGGTTGTATATTGGAGAGGACTTAGGGGAGGGATTGCATAACAATGAAGGAGTTTTTCTTTTCAAGGAGAAGAGTGAATTGGGGGGAGGGTAGGGAGAAAAGTGCAACAATGATTGACTGAAACCCTAAGTCTCTATAAACTTTCATTAAAATTAATAAAATAATAATATTAATTTTAAAAAAGAAACCAGAACTGCCACTCAAGCAGATATATGCACACCCATGTTTATTGCTGTGCTGTTAAACAATAGCAAAGAGAAGGAAGCAACTCAAGTGCCCATCAACAAAAGAACGGATAGAGAAGCTGTGGTATATTCACACAATGGGGTACTATGCAGCACTGGAAAACAAGGAACTCATGAAATACTATACAAAATATCCTAGAGGATATTATGCTGAGTAAAATATCTCAGTCAAAAAAGAACAAATACTGCATAATGCCACTGTTATAAAACAGGACTGACATGGGGTTTTGGGAAAACCTAAGAAAAGAGAGGATAAATAATGGCATTGAATTGCAACAGATAAGGGAGAGAACTGCTTAGAAGGAATATATGATTAAGTATTATTTGCATGACAACAGTCCAGAATACGAGTTGCATAGTAAAGTGGGCTGGGGAATTGTATAACAATGAAAGGGTTTTGGGTTTTGTTTTTTTTTCCCCAAATAGAAAAGCAAACTAGAGGGAGGCATAGATAGGGAGGTAAACATACAACAATGAATGAATGGAAATCTAGGTTCTCTATAAATTTTCATTACAATGTCAATTAAAAAATTTAAGAAAAGAGAACATATCATGGACAGCTGAGGAAACAAACAAGTCTGTCCTGGAGAGGGTGAGGAAAAAAATTCTCTTTCCTTCAAAATATAATTGTAAGATCAAAATAGCATGCCTAGTGGGGGAAATATTGAACTAGAAATCTGGAAACCTACTTTGAGTTTGGGATTTAACATGTAACCCAACAGAATGTGGAAACTACAGAACAATCTCACTGATTTCACATGCAAGCAAGATT
>NW_006399861.1:5850889-5855493 GCF_000299155.1 Elephantulus edwardii
GGCATGTTGCAAGGAGGGACTGTTCCTTGGAGAGGGACATCATGTTTGGGAGAGTGGAGGGACAGCACAGGAGAGGAAGATCCTCGATGAGATGTATCGATTCTGTGAGTGGAGTGGTGGGAATGAATGTGTTTGAGACAGCGAGGTTGGCACAGGATAGAACGGCATTTAAAGCTCTTGTATATCGGGTCACTGTGAGTTGCAAACGACTCAATGGCACATAAGAACAACATCTATCTATCTATCTATCCATCTATCTATCTATCTATCTATCTATCTATCTATCTATCTATCATCTATCTATCTACCTATCATCTATCTATCTATCTATCTAGCTAGCTAGCTAGCTAGCTATCATCTATCATCTTTGATGAATTTTGTGCACTAGTTTCATGATTGTTTTATTTATGTCAGGTTTTTCCCTTTTGCTTTTGATTTGAGTGAAAGTTTACAAAGCAAATTGGCTTTCCATTCATACATATGCTATTTTATGACATTACGTAAAAGACCTTCTTCCTGCTTCTTTCCACATTGTTTCAATTAATTCTTCTACCCAGCCCCTTCTTGCCTCATGAGCTTTGTCATTGTTACTACGTGCCATTGAGTTGAGTATGACTCATAGCAACCCTATGATCAAAAGATATGAACCTGGTCCTGTCCTGTGCCATCCTCACACTTCCTGACACACAAGAGCCCATTGTAGCAGTTAGCGTGTTAGTTTACCTGGTTAAGGGTATTCCTCTCCTTCGCCGACTCTTCACTCTTCCCAACATCTTGTCCCCCTTCAAGGAATAGCACCTCCTACCAGTATGTCCAAAGTATGTTAGACGAAGCCTCATCATTCTTGCCTCCAAAGAGCACTCCAGCTGTACCCTCTCCAAGACTCTCAGTTACTTCTTTTGGCCATCCAATGGATGTTCAGTGCTCTTCTCCAACACTATAGCTCAAAAGCATCAATTCTTTTTCTGTTATTTTTATTCATTATCCAGATCTCAGATGCATAGCTAGTAATTGGAAAGGCCATGGCCTGAATCAGATGCATCTCAGTCCTCAAACTGACATCTTTACTCCTCAACGATTTGGTGAGGTCCCTAACTGCAGATTCTCCCAGTGCAATGCATTCCCTTATTTCCTAACTGCTTGTACCAAGGGTGTTAATTGTGTATCCAAGTAAGATGAAGCTTTTGACCTTTTACATCTCCTCTCCATCCATCAAGACACAGCCTATTGGTCAAGTGGTAAGAATCTTTGTTTTCTTGATATTGAGACACAATTCATACTGAAGGCTGCCTTCCTTGATCTTCTGCAGCAAGTGCTTCAAGCCCTCCTCACTTTCAGCAAATAAGGCTGTCATCTGTATAATTCAGGTTCTTGATGTATCTCCCTACAAACCTGATGACACATTCCTCTTCTTAGGGTCCAGCTTGTTGGATAATGTGCTCATCATATAGATTGAAACTTTACTGTTGGGCAAATCATGCTTTTTTAATCTTATGTGGCTGATTATTTCAAGGAGTGTGTGCCTCCCTGGTATTTTTCTCTATTATTTGGTTGCAAATTAAACTGTAGGGTAAGTTTTACTCTAGGTTTTAAAAAATATTTTATTAATATTTTCATCATTCACATACATTTTGTTTCATACATGTACAATAGGGTCCATACAGGCTCTCGTTCACATTATACTTCATACATTTTTATCGTGGGGTAGCTTTTACCTTTACAATCATCCCACCAACTTAAGGACTATAATTTTGGGGGTTCTAGTAGTTTCCATTGGACCAGTAATCCTGTCCATTTTTATATTTTAGAGTTTTGTTTCACATTTTCCTCTCACTCTATCCAGAACCTTCTACTGAGATCCTTTTCAGAGTCAGCAGTGGTAGCCATGCATCATCTAGTCCTTCTGATTCAGAGTGGTGGAAATTGAGATTTGAATGAAAAATTAGTTCTTCTGGGCTAATTTTATTTCCTGTGCATATTTACTTGCTTCCCTCTTCTTTGTTCCTAAGAGTGAGAGATCAGTGCTTGCACCTTGGAGGGCTGCTTCAAGAATTTAAGACACCAGTTGCTACTTACCAAAGCAGGATGCAGTTGTCTTTGTGAATTGTATTATACCAATTGACGCTGATGTCCATGTAAGCCCTAGACTATGGCTGCAAGGTCCTAGGATCAGCAACTCATTCCCTCAGGGTATTTCGTTATGATTAAGTTTACACAATGATCCTCCTTGTTGGCTCAGTTATATACATGAATGTATTTACCTCAGATACTAATAACAACATCTGCCAAACTATGCATTGTCATGGGTGTCTTCCCTGTCATTTGTCCACATCTGTTCATCTGTCTGTCTGTATATTTACTTGTAGATTAATGTCTAGGATTATGCAGATAATTGTGTTTCCTTTTGTGACTTCCTTTTTTTTAAGATTCGTTTGCCTACAAAATTCTTGTATGTTGTGATTCAATCATATACATCATGTTTCTCATTTTCTTTAATTCACATTATGTTTCATACTATCATTCCCATACACTGTATTTTATAAAATTAATCACAAATGATGTATGCTTATTATCACCCCATTTTCAGCTTCCTGCAAGATCTATCCTAATTCCTTCACACCCCCCTTCTGCCCACTAAACTCTGTGACCCTGAAATTTCCTACTCTGTCAACTTTCATATCCTTGGCCACCTCCCCTTCCCCCTTTGGACTTTTATTCTTTTTTTTTTTAACAGGAAAAAAAAATAGCTTTATTTCATTCAGGGTGGTGTCCGGCTCAGAACTTCTGGAACTGCTTCTTGGTACCTGCGGCCTTGGTGACCTTGAGCACGTTGAAGCGCACGGTCTTGCTCAGTGGCTGGCACTTGCCCACGGTGACAATGTCTCCGATCTGGACATCTCTGAAGCAGGGAGACAGGTTCACGGACATGTTCTTGTGACGCTTCTCGAAGCGATTGTACTTGCGGATGTAGTGGAGATAATATCGGCGGATAACGATGGTCCTCTGCATCTTCATCTTTGTCACCACACCAGACAGAATTCGTCCTCGGATGGAGACGTTACCAGTGAAAGGACATTTCTTATCAATGTAGGTGCCCTCGATGGCCTCCTTGGGCGTCTTGAAGCCCAGACCAATGTTCTTGTAGTAACGTGGGAGCTTTTCTTTGCCGGTTTCACCCAACAGCACTCTCTTTTTGTTCTGGAAGATGGTGGGCTGCTTCCGGTAGGCGCGCTCGGTCTGGATGTCCGCCATCTTTCCGGTCGCTTGGAAAAAAAAAAGCTGGACTTTTATTCTTATTTACATCTTACATCATGTGTGGAAAGATGGAGGGTAAGCAAAGGAGAGGAAGACTCCTCATGAGATGGATTGACACTGTGACTTCAGCAAGGACTCTTGTGTCTCAGAGGTGATGAGGATGGTATAGGACAGAGCAATTGCCAGGTTGGCTGTTCATAGGGTCATTATGAAGTGTACTTGACTGAGTGACACCTAACAACAGCAACAACTGGTTATCCTTCTAATTTTATAATAATGGTCTTATGCAGTATTTTTCCGTTTCTTGTCCACCTTTCCATAGCTTTTCTTTCTTTGGTGATATTATGCTAGTTATCCATTTATTTTATATTGCCTTTCTCTTCACCAGTGTTAATGTTGTTATTGTTCTTGTTGCTATGTCCTGTTGAGTAACCAGTGACCCTATGTATAGTACAGCAGCTCTGAAGCCTGCCTGAGCCAGTCTTACTGATTCTGACACACCAACCCCCATTTCCCCAGTTACTATATCAACCCATATAATCTAAGTGCCATCCCTTCACACTTCCAAGCATGGTCTCTGCTGGCCACATACCAAAAGTATGCCAGACAGAGCTTCTGAATCCTAGCCTCTAAGGAGAAATCAAGCCCAAGGTGGGTGATTTTAATCTGAGTCCCTCAGGCCTGGTTCCAATAATGGGTTTTTTTGGTCAAACATTCTTCTAGGTGGTATAGCATTGGTCTGTACAGAGGTAACTCATGGTTGCTGTGGTGCTAGATACTGTGGCACTGATGTGCCAAATGTGATAATGGTTACCCATGGTGGACGATGTTTGGTAGAGCTTCTTGATTAAAACAAGCTTGGAAGCAGAAGTGGCATTCACTTCCAAAATGGCTTGCCTCTGGAAGCTCTATGAACAGTGTTCAGGCCTTTTGTTCATAGGGTTGCTATGAGTCGTCTGTGACTCAACAGCACCTAAAAACAATAACAGGAAGGAGAAATCTGGTTTCTCCATCTCCAACATAGACATATTTGGTTTTTTGGTCATCCATGGTATGTTAAAAACTCTTCTCCAACACCACAATTTGAAGACATCGATTCTTCTTCTGTCATCCTTAGTCATTGTCCAGTTCTCTGATGGCCTGGATCAGGTACACCTTAGTCTTAAGAGTGACATCATTGCTTTTCAGTACTCTGAAGGGGTCTGGGACAGCACTAATATCATGTTGCTGTTTTGTTGTTAAGTGCCGTTCAGTCTCTTGCGACTCATAGCAACCCTATGTACAACAGCCCTAAACTCTGCTCTGTCCTGTGCCAATCGCACTGTCTCTGACACTCCCATCCCGATTAT
>NW_006399861.1:5855935-5891719 GCF_000299155.1 Elephantulus edwardii
TGTACAATCTCAATCTCTTCACCATCCATCCTGATGCTGCCATTTGGTTCAGTGGTGAGAATCTTTGTCTTCTTGACATTGAGCCTCAATCCATATTGGAGGCTGCAGTCCTTGACCCTCTGCAGCAGGTGCTTCAGGTTCTCTTCATTTTCAGCAAGCAAAATCCAGCTGAAGATTATTCAGAAATGACCAGAACAGTACACTGACAGAGAATTACCAGAAATACAAGCTGGATTTAGAAGAGATTGTAGCACTAGAGACATTATCACCAGTGTCAGATGGATCTTGGCAGAAAGCAAAGAGTACCAGAGGAATGTCTATCTGTGTTTCATTGACTATGCAAAGGCATTTGACTGTGTGGATCACAACAAATTGTGGCTAACCTTGAGGAAAATGGGAATCCCAGAACACTTGGTTGTGCTTCCATGAAACCTATACTTGGGCCAGAAAGCAGTCCTCAAAACAGAGCAAGGAGTGGTCCAAAATCAGGGAAGGAGTATGTAAGGGATGCATCCTGTTTCCATACCTTTTTAATCTATATGCAGAAAAGATTGTTTGGGAAGCTGGGTTTTGTGAGGAAGAATGTGGCATCGGAATTGGAGGAAGAATCATCGACAACCCACATTATGCAGATGACACAACCTTACTTGCTCAAACTGATTAGTACTGGAAGCGCTTGCTGCAGAAGGTAAAGGACTGTAGTCTTCAATATGAATTGAAGCTCAACATCAAAAAGACAAAGACTTTCACCACTGGGCCAATTGGCAGCACTATGATAAATGGAGACGAGATTGAGGTTGTTAACAATGACAGCTTATTCAGCTCCACAGTTAACACTCTTGGTACCAGCAGTCAGGAAAATCTACTGTCAGGGCCCCATCTTAATATATGTCTATATTTATTTACTCATTTCCCCCTACCTCTTCCCTCCCTTCACATCCTTAAGGACCATCAAAGTATATTTCTTTCTGTGTGTAAAGCCTTCTTTCAATTTTATAATAGTGAACACATACAACATTTATCCTTTTGTGATGACTTATTTCATTTGGCATAACAATCTCCAGATTTATCAATATTATTTAGTGGGTTTGTGCATTCATTATTCTTTAGTATTACACAGTATTCCATCATGTATATGTATCATAGTTTTTTATCTATTCATGCTTGGATGGACACTTAAGTTTGTCCATCTCTTTGCTATTATAAACAGTACTGCAGTGAACAAGTTCACGTATATGTCTGTTTGCATCACAATTCTTATTTCTTTAGGATACATATCCTTGTAGTGAGATTGCTAGGTCAAATGATGTTTGTTTCCCACTTTACAGGAAAGTGGCCAGCTGTCGTTGTATCACTTTACAGCCCCACCAGCAGTGGATGCATGTTTCAGTCTCTTCACACCCTGGCCAGAATTCTCTGCTTTCTGTTTTATTGAACTTTTCTATTGCTGCTGAGGAGGGATGAGATCTTGATTTGCTTTTGCATCTCTCTAATAGGTAACAATGTTTTGGTTTGGTTTTGAATAGTTAATTATCATGAATATTTCTTTGTGTGTTTATGCTAAATGTCTTCTTTGGTGAAATGTCTTTTCATGCCCCTTGCTCATTTTGTAATTGGATTCTTTGACTTGGTGTTGTTGAGGTCTTAGAGTTTCCTATAAATTTTGAGATTAGACCCTTTTCAGATATGTTGTTAGCCCATATTTTCCTCACTCTTTAGGAGACAACTTTTTTTTTTCATTAACAAGTAGGAATGGAGTAAATTTAACAACAATCTGCATCTTGAATCTAACACAGCCTAGCTTGCAGAAACTGAAGAAGACTTGAAGCACTTATTATAGCAGATCAAAAACAACAGTTTCAATATGGGTAATAGCTCAACATCAAGGAGATATCTTCTGATAGCTGTAAGAATTTCCTTTTTAGAAGAGTCCATTTACGTAGTTTATTATTTTCTACTGTTTGAGTCCTAGATTAGTTCCCCTAAATTTTTCCTAATTTTTTTGTTGATCTTTATATAATTTTAGGTTTTATGCTTTGGGGTTTGATTTGTCTTGAGTTAGTTTTTGTATTTTTAATGGCTGATTTTTCAGGAACAGCCCATCAAGTCTTTATTCCGTGGTGTTCTGAGGGGACTAGAATCTCTAGCCTCTTGGTTGACAACAGACTGTTCAAATGTACAACACAGAGCTTACAGAAGACACGAGCTGTAATAATTTGTCTTCAAAATGTTTACTTCCAGAGTGTTAGGATGTAACTGGAGGTGGAGCCCCGAGCTTTGTCTCCATTGAGTCATCAGCAGGTTAAGAAAGAATGTCCACTTGTTATTTAAGGGTATCTTTTTTTAAAATGATATTTTAATGAAGTTTATAAAGAACTTGGATTTCCATTTATTCATTGTTACATATTTCCATCCCTACCCCCTCCAAGTTTGCTTTT
Organism: Elephantulus edwardii; assembly: GCF_000299155.1. Classification (NCBI taxonomy): domain Eukaryota; kingdom Metazoa; phylum Chordata; class Mammalia; order Macroscelidea; family Macroscelididae; genus Elephantulus; species Elephantulus edwardii. The sequence goes on from NW_006399861.1 coordinate 5,858,374, forward strand.
TAAAAAAAAATTCTTTTGTTTTTATACAGTCCCCCCACCCCTGGCCACTTCACAATGCAGCTCTTATTCTGGACTCATGTCATGTCAATAATTAAGGGTATCTTAATTTCAAGTGCTGACTGAATGCCTGTGTGAAATACTATATTCTGTTTCTGAACATTATTATTTGACTAGTCTCAATTCTGATTTTAGGAATTTGGATTTGGGTAAACCCTATTCCTTTTCTTGCTTCTGGAAATGAGTCACAATCGTGTATTTAAAAGTGAAAATAAAGAAAAGACATATCCTGAATTTCTCTGGTAAACATGCCAGTCACCACTGTTTTCAAACCTTTTAGATAAAGTAGTAATTGAAAGGAAACACTAGGGAAGTATAAGACATTAGGTGTTTATGGAGAAATTTGGGAAGTGTTTTAGTTTGAGAAGAGATGGGAGAGAGAACGGGGAGAGAGGTAGAGATAGAGAGAGAAAGAAGAGAGAGAGAGAGGGAGGGAGGGAGGGAGAGAGAGAGAGAGGCAAATGAGATAAGAATCAGGAGAATTGTAACAAACTCTGAAGTCCTGGAAGGACAAATTTTTTTTTAATCAAAGGAAATGAAATCCACAGCCTGTGAAAGAGGTTGTCCAATTTGAAATGAATTCACAGGAAAGACAGCTGCAGACTTGGGAATTAAAGGGACATGTACAAGCAGGTAGTGACTCATGTGGAATCTATGGAAAGAAGAACTGGACTGGGTGGGATGTGTTAGTTTTTAATCACTTCCCTATGAGACTCCATGGCTTTGATGTTAGAGAGATGAGAGTATGAAGAACATGGCTGGGAAAATGGGTGATGTTTTGAGCAGGTTTGCCTTGAAATATTTTGAAATTTTGCTTCCTTGTCCCTCCTGGCACCCCTCCCCACTCATTTATAATCTGCCCAAAAAGCACCTTTGGAAAAGATAAGCTTTATTTAATCAAGTAGGACTTAAGAGTTGCGGCTGCAATTTTTATTATTGCTGATTTGTTTTATTTATGGGTTGTTTTGGGTTTTGTTTTGTGTTGGTTTTTTCCCCCATTTGTGCTTTCGACTCCTCAGAGGAGCAATTTGTCTCTCTCTGCCTTGCCAGGAAGCTTATTTCATATATGTTTGCTCTCAGGGAAATTCATTTTAATAACTCTCATATTATGAAGGACTCAGACATAAAGTACATCTCAGGCGGGGGACTCAAGATCAGCAAGTGCAAGTAGAACTCAGTGTGCTCGCCTCCTGCTCCCAGGCTGCTAGCTTCCTGTGCTCTTTGTACTCCAAGGTAAGCTGCTGCCTGCCTCCCCTCACTGCATGGTGTGACCAGCTCTTTCTTACTGCGCTGAGACTCCAAAGACTGTTACCAAGACAGGTAGGCAGTGTGAAACCAGCCAGACAGTTGAAGTTTAGAAAAGCCAGAAAGGCAGTATGAGGTTTTGAAAGGAAGCATTATACAAAATTGGGTCCTACCTCAGCTTTTTCCTTATTGTTTGCCCTTGTAACGAACAACGAATCAGTTTGATGACCCTATTAATTGGAATCGTATAAAAAATATTACAACCTGTTCACAATAGCAAAGAGTTGGAAACAACCTAAGTGCCCATCAACAAAGGAATGGATAGAGAAGCTCTGATATATACACACAATGGAATACTATGCTGCATTGAAAAAACAAGGAACTCATGCAATATTATTCAAAATGGGTCACCCTGGAGGACATTATGCTGAGTGAAATATCTCAGTCACAAAAGGACAAATACTGCATGGTGCCACTGTTGCAGAACGGGACTGATATCAGGGTTTGGGTAAGACTGAGAAAAATTGGATAAATTATGTATACTGCATTGAAATAGATGAGGAAGAGGACAGTTTAAAAGCGGTATATGATTGGGTATTATGGTTATGACAAGAGTTCAGAATGTTGCATAGTGTAGTATATTTGGAGGGAGAAGGGGATTGTATTCCAATGGAATAATTTTACTTTTCAAAGAGAGGAGCGAAATGGGGGGGGGGAGTGGTGGGCAGGGAGAAAAGTGCAACAATGAATGAAGGGAAATCCAAAATCTCTGTAAATGTTCATTAACATTAATTTTTTTAAAAAAGCAATTCTTGGTTAAGTGCTCTGGAGTTGACTATAACTCTTGGTGACCCTGTGGACAATGGATCTGAACCCTGCCCTATTCTCTACCATTCTAACGTCTCTGATATATGCACTGTTAAAGTTACTGTGACATTCTATCTGAAGGTGTTCCCCTCTTTCACTCACCCTCTGCCTTTCCATGCATGATGTTCTTTTCCAAGGATTGGTCCCTCCTAAAAACGTGCTCAAAGCTACCTACCTTCCAGAATCCAATTGAGTTGGAAAAAACTCAATAGTTATATTTTGGATGGCTTATCAAAACCATTTAAAATCCTAGATATTTACTTAACAAAGTGTTGTTGCTAGGTGCTGTAGGAATGCCTACCTGTAAAAAGAAAGGACTTAATGCACACACATACATTTCCCCCCTCCACATTAGGAATGAGAATATATAATTTTATATATTAAATGGTATATATATTTACATTTTATATTTTGTTGTTGTTATGTGCTGTTGAGTTGCTTATGATTCATGTAATGTAAAACAGCTGTGAACTCTGCTCTATCTTGTGCCATCCTTATTGTCTTTCTCGCTCTTTTTTTTTTTAACTAGGAAACATTTAATTTTTTATACTAGTTTATTTACAAACTTCAAATATATTTTTTTTCTCACTCCAGGTCCTTCCGATATCCCTCACACTCCATTCATTAAACTGTGTGAACCCATGATTAATCCTCCCTGCCCTGTACACCCTCATTACTCTGTTCCACCCCCCTCCCCATCCTCATACTCATTCTACATTAACAGTTTTATACAATATTTGTTCTTGTGGAATGGAACTGAGTTAGGTCACTCAGCATAATGCTCTCCAGTCCCTGCAAAGTTAGGTAATAATTTACAAAATTATTACCCCTGCATGCTGTGTAGTATTCCATTGTATAAATGTTCTGTAATTTCTCAACCCATTCGACTGCGTTTGGACATCTGGGCTGTTACCATGTTCTTACGATGGTGAATAATGCTGCTATGAACATTGGTGTACAATTGGTGTTTTGTGCCTCTGTTATTATTTTCTTGGAGTATATTCCAAGCAGTTGAATAGCTGGGTCATATGGAATTTCTATGTTCAGCTTTTTGAGGAAGCACCAAACAGCCTTCCATAGTGATTGTACCATTTTACAGTCCCACCAGCAATATATAAGAGTTCTTATCTTGCTACATCCTCTCCAATATTTAGTATTTGTTGTCCTGTTAAATGTTACCACTGTTAGTTGAGTGAGGTGGCATCTCATTGTGGTTTTTATTTGCCTCTCTCTTATTGCCAGTGATTTTGAGCATTTCTTCATGTTGGCCATTTGAATATCTTCCTCTGTAAAAATTCTTTCTGACCATTTTATTGTCAGTCTTTTTCTTGTGGAGACCCAGCAGTATTCTGTAAATTTTTGTTATGATACTTTTGCCTCAGCTGGTATTGCCAAATGTTTGTTTCCAGTCTGTAGGTTTTCTTTTCACCCTGTTGAGAAAAGGTTTTGATGTGCCCAGATATTTAATCTTTAGAATGTCCCATTCATCAATTTTACACTCTTCAGATTGTGCATTTCTGGCTTTCTTTGTTAGTCTCTTTATACCATAGACTAGTCCTTCTGAGCTTGATCACAGTTTGTCTCTGATGAACTTAATGGTTTGGGGCTTTACTCCCAGGTTTCTGATTCACTTTGAGTTGATTTTTGTGTATGGTGTGAGATGTGGATCCTGTTTCAGCTCTCTGCAGGTGGAAGTCCAGTTTTGCCAGCGCCATTAGTTGAAGCAATTGTCATTTCCCCATTTGATAAGTTTTCTTTCTTTGTCAAATATCAATTTGACCGTAGATATTGTTGTTTGTTGTTAATTGTTGTCGAATCGAGCATGACTCATAGCGACACTATGAACACAAAGCTTGAAGTCTTTATATAACTATTGACATTTATAAAAGTTCATGGAGTTCCCAGAGGCATGTGCTTTAGGAAGTGGATGCCACTCCTGCTTCCAAACCTGTCTTAAACTGGGAGCTCCATCAAACACTGTCCACCATGGGTAATTGTTATGGCATTTGACACCCCAGTGGCACAAGGTTCAGCATCACAGCAACCCCAATATAACTCAATACAACATATTGACAGAAGAGGAGGTGGTAAAGGCTGAGGCAGAGCAGGGCCACAGGATGAAGCTTTCTAAAAGACAAGAAATATTTTGGAGGGAAATACATAAAAGGACCATAGATAGCTGGGTCTATTTTGGGGTTCTCAATTCTGTTCCATTGGTCTTTGTGCTTTTCATTGTACCAGTACCATGTTTTGGTTACTACTACTACATAGTATGTTTTGAGGTTGGGGAGTGCTATGCCTCCCACTTCATTTTTGTTTCTCAGAAGTGTTTTGTTTATTTGGGGTCTCTTGCTTATCTAAATAAATTTGACAATTTCTCTTTAGATCTCCTTAAAAAAGGAATTTGATATCTGGATTTGCATTAAACATGTAGTTTGCTTTTGGTAGGATTGTAATTTTCATAATTTTGAGTCTTCCTATCCATAAACAGGACAAATTCCCCATTTATTTAGGTCTTTTATTGTGTGGTGCAGGGATGCTCTGTAGTTTTCTTTGTATCTTTAGTTAGGTTCACTTCTGAGTATCTCAATTTGTGGTTGGCTATTGTAAATGGTATTGCTTTCTTGATTTCCTTTCTCTGAGTCTCTTTATTTACTATGGAGGAGTCCCACTGAGTTTTGGATATTGATCTTATACCCTGCTACTCTACTAATTTGGCCTACTAACTCTAACAGGGTTTTTGTTGAGTCTTTGGGTTTTCTGTGTATCCTATTATATCATCTGCATATAGCAATAGTTTAAAAATATCTTCGCTGATCTGGATACTTTTTATTTCCTTTTCATACCATATTGCCCTAGCAAGTACTTTCAATACAATATTGAGTAGAAGTGGTGACAGTAGGCATTCTTGTCTGGTCCCTGTTTGCAAGGAAAATGCTTTCAGTCTTTCTCCATTGAGAATGATGTTGGCTCTTGGTTTTGCATATATCCTTTTCACTATGTTGAGAAAATTCCCTTTTTTTGAGTTCCTTTATCAGGAAGGGTGTTGTAGCTTGTCAAATGCCTTTTCTGCTTCAATTGCTAAGATTATATGGTTCTTGTTATTTACTTTGTTGATATGGTGAATTACATTGATTGTTTTTCTTATACGGAACCATCCTTGCATACCTGTTATGAATCCCACTTGGTCATGGTGAGTTATTTTTTTTATGTGCTTTTGGATTCTATTGGACTGGATTTTTGTTAAGAATTTTTGCATCTATACTTATGAGATATATTAGTCTGTAGTTTTCTTTCTTGGTAATATCTTTGCTTGGTTTTGGTATTAGGGTTATGCTTCATAGAATGACTCTGGGAATGTTCCTTATTTTCCAATTTTTTAAAATAATTTAAGTGTAATTGTTGATAGAGCCTCTCAGATTCAGCTGTGAAGCCACCTGGTCCAGGGCTTTTCTTATGGGGAAGTTTTTTTATAACCTTTTCAATTATTTTTTTTTTGTAATGGGTCTGTTCAAGTGTTCTATATCTGTGTTCAAATGTTTTATATCTGTCCTCGTCAATCTTTTTTAATTTTTTACTAGTTTATTTACAAAATTCAAATACAAATTTGAACAAATTCTTTCAATTTCCCCCCACACTCCAATCAAATTGTACAACCCAATGATTAATCCCACCCTCCCCCTGCACCTCCACATCCCTCTGCTTCCAGCCTCTCCCATCCCTCCTTATACTCATTCTACAATAACAATTTTATACAATATTTGTCCTTATAGGACTGAGTTAGTTCACTCAGCATAATGCTCTCCAGTCCCTCCGAAGTTAGGATCTTAAGTGTTTTGATTAGCCATTTAAAAATACAACTATTGAGGGGTTTTTTGCCTAAAGCAAAAGAGAATGAAGAAGAATGATGATTCAAGGAAACAGTCAAAAGGACCCACATAAACCACAACTTCCTTCAGCTGAATCCAGAAGAACTAGATGGTGCCCAAATGCTGCTATTACTGATCACTCACATAAAGACCGTAATGTAAAATCTCACTTAGAATGGGTTAAAAAAAAAAAGAAAAAGAAAAAGTAGACAGGATCCAGATCACAGATCTGAAAGAGTAGAGGAACACTTGAGATGGTTGCTTTGAGATAAACTTCTAACAAGAAACCTAAGAGACTTCTGGTATTTAGCTTTCAGTTAGGTAATAGATGGAATAATCAAGAAAACAAAAATCCTCACCATTCAACCTATAGGCACCATCATAATAGATGGAGAAAAGACAAATTGCCAAGATTCTATTTTACCGTGTTGATCCATAATCAACAGCTTTGGTAACAGTAGTCAAGAAATACAATGTCATGGCTTGGGTTAAGCCACCTTATTCTTTAAAATGACATCCTTGCTCTTTAACTTTTTCCTCTATGAAGTCCTTGGTAAAATAAATTTGCCCAGTGCATTTTCTACTGTTTGATTTCTTGATTGCTGCCTTCATGGTCCTTGACTGAGTATCTAAGTAAAATAAAATCCTTGACAACTTCATTCTATTCTTTGCTTATCATGTTACCTATTGGTCCACTTGTGAAATGTTTTGTTTTCTTTATGTTGAAGTCTTTGGTCTCCATTAATAAGTGCTTCTAGTTCTTCTCACCTTCAGCAAGCAAGATTGTGTCATCTGCATATCAGAAATGTTACATTGGGAAAGAGTGGTGGTGATGGTGATTTTACCTCAGTGTCCTTAAGGCTGTGCCCAAAGGAGTGGAGTGTGGTTCTGAGCTGTGCCAGGAGAAGAGGAATTCCAGAAAGCTTGAAGAGGGCTGGGCAATGGTGGTGTCTACTCAGTCAGTCTTGATTTCAATCATTATTTTATATAAATGATCATACTATTTCTTTTGTTGATTGCCTTCAAGTTGAGCACGACTCATAGCAACCCCTATGAACAAAAGGCCTGAAGCCCCTCTGCAACTATAGACATTTATCAAAGTTCATAGTTTCCAGAGGCATTTTGTTTAAGAAGTGGATGCCATTCCTGCTTCAAAACCTGTCATAGTATGTTATTGTGTTATGTGCAGTTGAGTTGCCTGCAATATACAGCGAGCAGCTCTGAACCCTTCCCTGTCCTGAATCAATCTCACTAATTCTGACACACCAACCCCCATTGCCTTATGATTTGTTCATTTATCTCTTTTCCTGAATAATAATGGAAGACTAAGTGTAGTTTTGTTTCCTGTCTGGAGTACCTTTGCTTACCCAATAGGGTCTTCATACAGTAGATGCTCATTATATTAAATGGCAGCTCTGTTGAGTTGTCATCGTTGGCATTTGAGCTGCATAGTGCAATCTTGTTTTCCAAAGTCGTAATTTTATAATGTAAAGTTATTCAGTCAAATAGAAGATATTTGGAAGATCCTGAAAACACAGTGGCTTTCTGAATAAATATTGGACACTATGCAGTTTTACCTGCAGCTCTTGTCATGCAACTTTTGTCCTCTTTTCCTCTCTCTGCTTTTTAAATTAGATTAAGTTATACGTTTTTATTGTTGTGCTGTAGGTACTCCATAATACATATTGAGATCGTTTCTTTGAAATATTTATTTCATCGATACTTTGTAGGTTCTTTACATATTCATACAGGTATAAAGTATGAGGCTGAAGTTGTAAACTCAGTGTTTTTTTTAAATAGTAACAATTTTGCTTCTTTATTGATGTATCAAAACAATTACACATATCATATGTACCATAATTTCAAAATCATTAAATATGAACTACTTATAACAATTGTTAATTGTAATGCAATAGAAAATATCTGTAGTTTCCCCCATTTTATTGTATAAAAGCTTAGTCTATTTATTTGTTTTGTTAACGTTTACTCCTTATTAACCCTCTAAAGTTGATTCTGTGTATAAACCTTTTCTTGCTTTTTTATGATAGTGATTCTATACTTGTTCTTATGTGACTGATTTATGCCGGTCAGTATAATTTGTTCTAGATTCATCTCTATTGTGCAATATTTCACAAATCCTTCACAGTCTTTTTAGTGAAGCATTATACTTGGGTTGTTTCCAACTCTTTGCTATTATAAATAATCCTACAACAAATGTGAATATGGGTATTTATGTTGCAGCTCTTATTTCTTTGAGAAATGTATGTAATAGTGGGATTGTTGGATCACATAGTATTTCTACTCATGCCTTTCTAAGGGATCATCAAACTGCTTTACATAATCGTTACACCATTTTACCTTTCTATCGGCAAAATGTGAGAGTTCCAGTCTTTCCACATTTTCACAGAATTTGTTGTTTGCTGTCTTGTTGACTGTTGCAGGTTGTGCTGGAATGAAAGATATCTCCTAGTTGTTTTAATTTGCATCTCTCTACAACAATAACTAATGAAAGAGCTCTCATGACCTCAAGGTAAAGAGTTAACACTGTCAACTAAAAGCCTGATAGTTCAAATCCACCACTGGCTCCACAGGAGGAAGATAGGCAGTCCCTTCTTGCACTGCTTACAGCCTCTGAAAACCCACTAGAGAATCAGCTGTGGGTCAGATATGACTCAATGGGACAACAGCAATAACAGCTAATGATCTTGAGCATTTCTTGATGTATTTGTTAGCCATCTGAATGTCTTCTCTGGTGAAATGTCTGTTCATATCCTTTGCCTATTTTATAACTGGGCAAAATGTCTTTTTTTTATCAAGACATTGAAAGTTCAAAGATTTTGATGAATTCTCTCCTTCCTTCCTTTTTTACTTTAGTCTCCATGAGTCAGAATTGACTCCTTGACAAAGGGTTTGGTTTTAGTCCCAGGTACTTCCTTAAATGCTGGGGGCAACAAGAAAAAAGGCACGGTGTCTGATCTCAAATCCATTGCAGTCTGATGGACAGAAAAAAAATTGACTACATAGTATGTGGTGTGTTACTTTTTCACTGTTAACGGAAACGCTGTTGCTTAGAATCCACCAAATGCCCTATAGGAAAAACATGAGCAGCCTCCTTCCATGAAGATTACAGCCACAGAAGCCCAGTGAAAGGTTGCTCTTGGTTTGAATTGGCTCAGTGGCTGTGATTTGGATTTGGTTAGGGTATGTGGTCTGAGACAAGCAGCCCTTGTGATTTAGTATCTTACATTTTGGGGTGCTAACTGAAAGGTGGGCAGTCTACTAACTGCTCCGCAGGAGGAATCTGAGGATTTACACTCTCAGAAACCCTGCAGAAGACCATCACCAAGTTGGAATAGAGTTTGATGAAGTAAATTTAGTGGGATATGAGGAACTTTCTCTGACCCCTCTCTGGAATGTGGCCAGGAGCAATTAGAATGTGAGTTGTAGATGAACTAACAGGTTCTACTCTTTCTTATTCCATTTGTGTAGGGTGGCGATGTCTGTCCAGAGGTTACTGTCCAACAAAACCTCCCAACAATCAGCATCAAATTCGGATTACACCTGGGAATATGAGTATTATGAGATTGGACCAGTCTCCTTTGAAGGACTGAAGGCCAATAAATGTGAGTCTTGTGCAGTTCTTCACTGTAAGCATAGTATGTGTTCGCTTTCATATATGAATTCTCCTGTGAGTCATTCTTCTAAATACTCTGCCTTCCTTCAAAAGTCTACCCTATATCTGCAAAGCTTCCAAAATACCTCATCCACATAACAGAATTATTGCTTGGGAGTGGTATGTAATATGTGGGGCCCTTGGTGACTTGGAACAGTGAAGAACTTCTTGAAAGATTGATTCCCTAAGCGGAGAAGAATAATTCAGGGTTAGTTTCAGATTGAGAGGGTTTTTTGATTGTTGCTTATACTTTTTGAGATAATAAACCTGGCAGATCATATACCCACTCACCAATTTTTCATGTGCAATTCAATAGCATTGGTGATGTTCTTTGAGTTATGTCACCATTACTCATATTATTTCACCACTGTTGACTTAGACCTTAGATATAATATTTATAGTAGCTGGGTCTCATAAAGACGGTTCTTTAAAAGAATGCAATTCTCATGAAGAATATTCATACCATATTAGCACGAGGAGGTTTTTTTTGTGGGTTTGTTGAATTGGGAAGTTTGTATGTGTGTGTATTTTATTATTATTATTTTTTTTACACATCAGTAGCTATTCCAGGTACTTCAAAAGTGTAAATGTTTATACTATCTGAAAATAAGTACAGAAATAGAATCTGGAATTCTTATTTGGGGGGCCTTCTTTTGCACCCGATAGTTGGTGGCACCCTTGTGACTCCTTTAATCCTTTGTAGCTGTGAAGAACAATCTATCTCTCTGTTTTCATAATGACGCATAGGAATAGTATGGCATAATTTCTAACTCTGTTATCAGTATGGTCTGTGTTCACTGATTATCTGACTGATTATTGATCCAGCACAGAACAAGGATATGTAATTCTGTAAAAGTTACTACTCCACTCCAATCATGGCTACATGGTGACTGGACAACAAGAAGTCTACCTGTCTGATTAAATGAAATTGACATAACAGTCTAGAGCCACTATCTTGTCTTGGTTATCCCATAAATATCCAAGAGATATTCTTTTCAGAATATGTATCTGTGCCACTGTAAAAGTTTCAGGTACTAAATATGTACAGACTAATGGGACTCATTAGGAAATATTGTAGAGATTAGAATTGGCAATGAAAATGCAACAAAGGAAATGCTTTTAACGCTGGGGCATATCTTGGAAGTCCTGATCTCCTCCTATTGCTTGTCTGCAGTGGAATACTTTCTACTTTTCTACTCAACCACATTTACTTCATACCTAATAGAATTTTTAGTAGGTGCTATTGAGTATAACTCATAACAACCATACTCATCATCTCTGGCATGCTTGAACCCATTGCTGCAGTCTTTGAGCTGGTAATAATGAAACATTTTATTATTTTCATCTCAGTAGATGGTTGCCTAGCACTTCCTTTAGGGGGGTGGGGGCATGAATGGCATGCATTAAGATCTGCTGATATTATTAGACAGAAACTATTGTTGTCAACAAGTGAAATTATATTCCTTAATTAACTAAATTTTTTAGATGCCCCCCCCACAGATAACATTAAAGTGAAGATGTTTGTGTATTAGGACTCATAGCAGAAATCAGTGTGGATAGGGGAATTGTATGTTTCTCTGTAATTTAGGCTTTCACAAATTGGAGACATAAATTTTATTTTTGCATCTTTGCTTGTATCTCTTTTCCTTGATTTAAGAGGTTACTAAAGGCAGAACAGCTGCTGTAATTTTCATTGGTACATTTCCAGAGATAGTTGGAAAAATATTTTGTGAATATATTTTAAAAATTATTTTGGCTAGAAGAATTCCTGTAAAATATATACAGAAGGGTCACACATTACGTATTTACCTATCTTATGAATGACTTTTTCCCCCTATGAGTGCAACCTCATTCTTCTTTTCTTTATTCCCAGTATAGTATGCCATGTGATTGATCTGATTCAAAATGGCCAAAGGTAGTCCATCCCATCTCACTAAAGCCAGAATATTAATATTAATCCATTCTATGTATTCTATTTCATTTTAGTTCCAATTTCTAGTTTTCTAACATTCATGTTGTGTACATTTCATGTTCCAATTATTAAAAGATGCTTGTCACTATTTTTATTCATTTTGATTTACTTCAATCTCTTGTTAAAATGAGTGCTTTTGTTAGTTTTTACCTTTACACAAAGAAAACCCCAAATACTCAGAGTGAGTATTTACTGTTCTGGTATAAGAGATCAAATGAAAATAAAGATATAGCAATATATGAGATACATAAAACAACAATAACAACAAAAAACTACATACATAAATTAAAAGATTAAGTAAACTGTTGCAATGGTTACATTATGTAGTCTTTTGTGATTCTGATCTTTAGGAGTACTTACTGTTTTAGCTGAGAAAAATATCTAGCCAATCAGATGCAATTTAAAAACTATAGAAACAAAGCATTTCAAGGTGAAGCCTTTACAGAGAATATACATGAACATAACATTTATCTTCATTTGCCTTGCGAGAGCAATAAGTACATTTTAAGGTCAGAACTAAGTTCCTCTGCCTGGGAAAATGGAAATTTCTTAGATTCAAAGTGTCTTTCATTTGAGAAACAACCTCTGGTGGTCATTGGTAAATATCTTTTTGCCTTTTTTGTGGAGGGGTCACTTACTAAATCTGACTATGTATAAGAAACTGGAGCACACATAATATACATTTCGCATTAGAAAAGTGGAAATTTACTTACCCAATGTGTATGTTGGAAGCAGGAGAGGCATCCACTTCCTAAATCACATGCCTCTGGAAACTCTATGAACCTGGAGAAATGACAATAGTTATAGAAAGGCTTCAGGCTTTTGGTTCATAGGGTCACTATGAGTCATATTCAACTTGACAGCAGTCAGTAACAATGTGTATGTATTAAGCATCTGTTAGAAACAGCCTCATTCCAAGTCTTTCCTTGGAGGCTAGAAATTTGAAGCTCCATCTCACATACTTTGGACATGTGGCCAGGAGAGATCAAGAAGACATTCATGAAGAGATTAAAGAAGGGCATCATGATCAGAAGTGTAGAGGAACAGTGAAGGAGACGAAGACCCCAGATGAGGTGGATTGATACAGTAACTGGGGAAATGGGGATTGGTGTATCAGAATTAGCGAGACTGCCTCAGAACAGGGAAGGGTTTAGAGCTGCTGTACATAGGGTCACTATGGAACGCAGCATGTAACAACAACAACAACATTTTATATTGAGGTTTTGATTTTTTTTTAAGTTAAGTGTCTTACTTAGATTCCACTGGAAGGCCTTTTTGTATTTAAAAGTCAGTTGCTATTATAGGTTAGATGAACATCTTAGAAGTGGGACAGCACTCTTCTGTCAATTTGCTGCACTGAAGTAACCTGGAATTGCTGTGATGCTGAACCTTGTGCCTGCCATTCAGGGGTCAAATGTCATAATGGTTAACCGTGAGGGACAGTGTTTGGTGGAGCTCCCAGATTAAGACTGGTTTGACAGCGGGAATGGCATCCACTTCCTAAACAACATGCCTCTGGAAACTGTATGAAATTTGAGAAATGACAATAGTTATAGAAAGGCTTTAGGTCTTTTGTTCACTGACTCTCTATGAGTCATGCTCAACTTGACGGCAATGAACAATAACAACAACAACAACAAATAGAATATATAAAAGTATCTCCTCTTATAAATTTTGCATTCTAGTGAGAGAGACAGCCTGTGGTCACACCACTCTGAATGCCCCAAATATCCTCTAGTGGGAAATAGAGATTATTTATGAGTCATAAGTGAACAAGGATGTGAGACACACACTGGCAATGTAAAGCACCAGAGACATAGGCAGCAGCAGTGAGAGACACCAGTGATGCTGCTGGTCAATGGAGATGTGAATGAAGGGAGCAGCAGATGGGCAGCAAGTACATGAATGACAGTAGTGGAGATCACTCAAGAGACCAGAGCTGCAGTGGGCAGCATCTGAATGGGAGAGTGGAGCAGTGCTGGCAGTAGCCTCAAGACAAAGTGGAGCAATGGCAGCAGGACCAACCAGCATTACAGGAGTGACTGGAGGCCTGAGCCACCATAGCTAGGGTAGGCTGAGGGAGGAAGAAGGTGTATGCTGACCAGGCAAGGGAGAGGTTGGAAGGGGAGAGGCGAAAGTAGATGTTTGAGGAAGTGGAAGCTGGCAGAGCAGGGCAGGAGTGAAATAAAATCATGGATGCCAAAGGTGTGTGTGGGAAACAGCACTTAATTGGTTACTTTTTGCAATGGGAAGCGTATGTCATCTGATCTTCTGGGTAAAATGCTTGTTTGCCAGATAGTGCACTAAGATATTGAATTTCTAAATTAAGGCACACTAGGAAAAAGGTTTGGCCATCCATTTCTGAAACAACAGGTCTTAGAAAGTCCTGTTCACAATAGAGCACACTTGTTTTAGACTAACAGATATGCAACCCTCCAGTTGGAAAACACAAAGGAGAAGGAACAGTTGCAAGCAGACACTAGTTATTGAAATGTGGAATGTATGAAGCATAAATGTAGGTTAATTGGATATTGTTAAGAGAGAAATGTAATGCAGAAATATTGACCTATTCTATATTAGCCAAATGAGATGTGTTTGCATGGGATATTTTGAATCTGATCACTATGTGAAAAATTAGCACATGAAGAAAAATGTAGTCACATTCATAATTTAACATACCATATCCAGATCCATCTTGAAATACAGTGTTGTGAGTGACAGGATAATATCTATACACATACAAGGAATACCTGTCAATACGACCATCATTCAAATATATGTACCAACAACCAGAACCAAAGAGGAGGAGGTAGATTATTTCGATCAACTTTTGCAGTCAGAAATTGAACATGCAGCCTTTATGCACTGATAATAATGGGTGCTTGGAATGCAAAAGTTGGAAATGGAGAAAAAGGATCAATAGAAAACATAAGCTTGGTGACAGAAATGAGCATGGAGCTAAAATGATAGAAATTAGTACAGCCAATGATTTATTCATTTAAAATATCTTTTACAAGAAACATAAATGGTGACCAAAACATGGACCTCATCTGATCTGCACAGGAATCATATTGACTACATCTGTGGAAAGAATTATTGAAGAAGATCAATATCAGCTCTGAAAACTAGGCCAGGTGCTGATTATGGAACAGATCATCAACTACTCATATGCAAATTCAAACTGAAGTTAAAGAAAATTAAATCAAATCCACAGATACCTAAATTTGACCTTGGCTCTATTCCACTTGAATTAAAAAAAAAAACAATTTTAGAAATAGATTTGAGGCCTTGAACACTAATGAGCAAAGACCAGAAGAGCTGTTGGGAGGATATCAAGAATATTATCCATGAAGAATGCAAAAGGTTATTACAAAAGCAAAAGATGAAAAAAAGACTGAGATGGATGTTGGAAGAGACTCTGAATATTGCACTAGAGTGCCAGGAAACTAAAGCAAAGGGAGGAAATCAAGATGTTAAGGAGCTGAACAGAAGACTTCAAAGGGAAGACAAAGCAAAGTATAACAATGATAAAAAGGAAAAACAAAAAAAAAAAGTATAACAATGAAATGTGCAAAGAGCTACAGTCAGAAAATAAAAAGGGTTGTCTTTGCTTAATATTTCTTATGCTGACGGAACTTAAGAGCTAATTCAAGCCTCGAGTTATTGCACCAAAATAAGATGGAGGGAGTACAGAGTCACTGAATCAAAAAGAATGTGGCTAACACAGAAGTATTTCATGAAACAACTTATGTTCAAGAGGCAATGGAGATGAATGAGGAAGTTTGAGCTGTTCTGAAGGAAATGGCAAGAAAGAAAGCCCAAGGAATTGATGGAATACCAATTGACATACTTCAACAAAGAGATGCAGCCCTGGATGTGCTCATCAGCCTGTGCCAAGAAATTTGGAGGACAACCTCCTGGCCAACTGACTGAAAGAGATACATATTTATTCCCATCTGAAAAAAGATGATCCAACAGAGTGTGGAAATGATAGAACAATATCACTAATATTACACACAAGCAAAATCCTGGGGAAGATTATCCAAAAGTGACTGAAGAGTAAGTACATTGACATAGAACTACCAGAAATATAAGTGGAATTTAGAAGGCCATTGCACTGACATCACTGCCAAAGTCAGATGGCTCTTGGCTGAAAGTAGAGAGTACCAGAGGAATGTCTATCTATGTTTCATTGACTATGAAAAAGTAGTTGACTATGTAGATCACAACAAGTTGTGGCTAACGAACTTTGAGGGAATCCCAGAACACTTGATTGTGCCCATGTGAAACCTATACTTGGACCAGGGGCAGTCAGCAGAACAGAGCACAGAAATAATGGTACAAAATCAGAAAAGGTGTGCATCAGGAATGTGTTCTGTTTCCATAGCTTTTCAATCTGTATGCAGAATAGATCATTTGAGAGGCTGAACTTAATGAGGAGGAATGTGGCATCAGGATCGGAGGAAGACTCATCAACAACCTGCATTATGCAGATCACACAACCTTACTTTCTGAAACTGAGGAGAGCCTGAAGCATTTGCTGCAGAAGGTCAAGGACTTTAGTTCGCAATATGAGTTAAAACTCAACATCAAGAAAATGAGGATTCTCATAAATGGGTCAATTGGCAGCATCATGATAGATGGAGAAGGAATTGAAATTGCTAACAATTTCATCTTGCTCAGTTCCACAATCGACACTCCAATGTTGTTTATTGTTATGTGCTATCAAATCGCTTGTGACTCGTAGCAGCCCTATGTACAACAGCCCTAAACCCTGCTTTATCTGGTGCCAATCTTATTGTCTCTGATAACTCCTACTTCCAGACCCCAGTCACTGGATCAATCTATCTCATTGAGGTCTTCCTCTCTTGAGCTGTCCCTCAAGCATGATGTCCCTCTCCAAGGATTGGTCCCTCCTTGCAACATGCCTAAAGTATGTCAGACAAAGCCTCAGAATCCTTGCCTCCAAGGAGCAGTCCAGCTACACCCTCTCTTGGGTGAAACTGTTCTCCTGGCAGTCCATGGTATATCCAATACTCTTCTCCAGCATCACAGCTCAAAGGAATCAATTCTCTTTCTATCATCCCTAGTCATTGTCCAGCTCTCTGACACACAACACACAATTGTGAAGACTATGGCCTAGATCAGGCACACCTTAGTCTCCAGACTGACATCAATGCTCTGACAGCCAACTTTCCCAGTGCAATTCATCTCTTGATTTCCTGGCTGCTGGTACCAAGAGTGTTGATTGTGGAGCCAAGCAAACCAAATCTGTTACCAATCTCAGTCTTTTCACCATCTATCATAATGCTGCCAATAGGCCCAGTGGTGAGAACCTTTGTTTTCTTGATGTTGAGCTTCAATCCATATTGAAGGCTGCAGTCCTTGACCTTCTGCAGCAAGTGCTTCGAGTCCTCCTCAGTTCCAGCAAGCAGGGTTGTCTCTTCTGTATAACACAGGTTGTTGACAAATCTTTCTCCAATCCTGATGTCACATTCATACAGCCCAGCCTCCTGCATGATCTGTTCTGCATATAGATTGGAAAAGTATGGACATAGAATACATCCCTAGTGTACACCCTTCCAGATTTACAATGATGCAGTGTCTCCTTGCTTTGTTCTGACAACTGCCTCCTGATCCAGGTATAGGTTTCACATAAGCACAAACAAATGTTCTAGGATTCCCATTCTTCTCAGAGTCGCCCCAGTTTGTTGTGATCTACACAGTCAAACACCTTTGCATAGTCAATGAAACACAGATAAATATTCCTCTGGAACTCCCTGCTTTCAGCTAAGATCCATCCAATATTAACTATAATATCCCTAGAACCGCGGCCTCTTCTAAAACCAGCCTTCACATCTGGCATTTCTCTGTTGATGTACTGTTCCAGTCATTTTTGGATCATTTCCAGCAGAATCATGCTTGCATGTGATATTAATAATATTATTTGATAATTTGCACATTCCATAGGGTCGGCTTTCTTTGGAATGGGAATAAATATAGATCTCTTCCAGTCAGTTGGCCAGGTGGTTGTCCTCCAGAATTCTTGGCACAACTTAGTGAGCGCATCCAGGGCAGAGTTTGTTGAAATATGTCAATTGGTATATTGTCAATTCCTGGATCCTTGGTTTTTTGTCAGTTCTTTCAGAGCAGTTTTAACTTCTTCCTTCATTACCAGTGGCTCTTGCTCATATGTTGTTTCATTACATTCTTTTGGTTCACCAATTCCTTCTGGTTTGGTACAATGACACCCTATAATCCTTCCAACTTCTTTTAATGCTTCTTGGATCATTTAATATTCTGCCTGAATTATCCTTAAATATTGCAACTCATTGCTTGGATTTGGCTTTTTATTTCCTTAAGCTTAAGAAATGCTGAGCGAGTTTGGCTCTTTTGATTTTCTGTCTCCAGCTCTTTACACATTTCATTATTATAGTTTGCTTTGTGTTCCTGAGCTGCCATTTGAAATCTTCAGTTCCTTAATTTCCACTATCATTCAAATATATGCACCAGCCAAAGAGGAGAAAATAATTTCTACCAACTTTCGCAGTGAGAAATCGATCAAACATGCAATCAAGATGCATTAATAATAATGGGTGACTGGAATGATAAATTGGGAACAGAGAAGAAGGATCAGTAGTTAGAGGATATGGACTCAGTCACAGAAATGAAGCTGGAGATAGAATGATAGAATGCTGCACATTCAGTGATTTATTCATTGCAAATACCTTTTATAAGAAATACAAACATGGATTTCACCTGAGAGTATGCATAGGAATAAAACATATTACATCTGTGGAAAGAATTGCTGGTGAAATTCAGTATCAGCTGTGAAAACCAAGCCAGGTGCTGCTTGTGGAACAGACCACCAACAACTCCTACACAAGTTCAAGCTGACATTGACAAAAATTAAGTCCATAGGAACCAAAATTTAACCTTAAGTCTATCCCACTTGAATTTCAAAAGCATCTCAGGAACAGGTTTGAGGCATTGGCCACCAATGAGTGAAGACCAAATGAGCTGTGGGAGAATATCAAGAATATAATCTATGAAAAATGCAAAGGTCATTACAAAGGCAGGGGAGAAAGAAAAGACCAAGATGTATGTCAGATGAGACTAAATATTGCACTAGAGTGCTGAGAAACCAACACTCCACTAGTCAGGAAATCAAAAGATGAATTGCATTAGGAAAATCTGATGTAAGGGACTTCTCCAGAGTGCTGAAGATCAAGGATGTCAGTCTAGAGAATAAGGTGCACCTGATCCAGGCTGTGGTCTTTGTAATTAATTGCCATTGATCAGACAGCAGGACAGTGATCAAGGATGACAAAAGAAGGATTGATGCCTTTGAGTTGTGATGCTAGAGAAGAGTATTGAATATACCATGGATTACCAAGAGAACTAACAGGTCTGTCCTGGAGAGTGTGAAATCAAGCTACTCCTTGCTGGCAAGAATTTTGAGGCTCTGTCTCACATACATTGGACATGTTTTCAGGAGGGACTAATCTTTGGAGAAGGTTATCATGCTTGGAAAGGTGGAGGGACAGTGCAGGAGAGGAAGGCCCTGGATGAGATGGATTGACAAAATGGCTAAGATATGAGGGTAGATGTGTCAGAGACACTGAGATTAGGTCAGGATAGAGCAGGGTTTAGAGCTTTATGCATAGGGTCGTTATGAGTCATAGCCAATGGCCACATAACAACAGCAACAAGAAGCAAACAATCACATGGTGCTATAAAAGGAAATACATTGAAGGTACAGAAGCCTGGAATATGAGGTTAAAGTATAGCTAGAGTAGTCTTATAATGCTGTATTGAAAGCTGAGTTTGAGCAAAGGCCTAAAAGAAGCATAAAATTATGTTATCTCTATAAGAGTTATCTCTATAAGAATATTCCAGAAAAGGGCCAATGACAAGAGTAAGCTAGCACATTCAAGGAGCAATTAAGAGACCAGTATGGCATCATGAAAAGCACTGAGAGAAACTAGTAAGCAATGAAATTTAAAAGATAATTGAAGGCAGTGATTTTCAGAGGTAATCCTAAAGCCATATATTTCTACACAGAAAAGTCATTTAAAGGTTTTGAGCTGAGCAATGGATCCTTGAATAGGTTTTAAAAAGGACCACAATTTCTGTGCTCATCAAAAACATTTCATACAGGGTGGAAAGAAAACCTACTGACTGAGAACAAACGTTGGCAATAGCGTCTCAGATAAAGGTCTCATAACAGAAGTTTACAGACTATGATGGGCAGCTGGCTTGGAGGCTCCTGTGGAGTGGTTCCACTCTAGAAGAGGATTTCTTGCGTCTTGATGAGGGTCACGTGAGGAAGGTTTTAGGCTGTGCTATTGGCTTATTTCTCCCACAAGCGGGTGTCAGCTGACTAGACTTTTTCCCAGTTTCAGAGGGTCTACTTGGTTTACAGTCAACAGCATTTGTTGGGCATGCCTATCTTTAAAATTAAGTAACTAGGGGATGAACATTCTTTAAGTGGTACAGCAATCTTTGTCTATTTGCTGTACTGAAATAACTTGGAGTTGCTGTGGTGCTGAACACTGTGCTATGATTGTATCAAATACCATAATGGCCACTCATCATGACAGAGTTCATGCTCAACTCAACTCAACGGCAATCAACAAAAACACAACACAGAGTATCCAGAAGACTGATAACTAAATTACAAAATGGGCAAAAGTCATGGAAAAAATTTTTCACAGAAAAATATGGCCAACAGACACATGAAGAAATACTCAAAGTCACTGTCATTAAGAAAGATGCAAATCAAAACCAAATGAGATACCATCTCATCCCAGTGGCAATGGCAAAGTTTAGTAGGGCAGCAAGCAATATATGTTGGAGAGGTAGGATCTCTCATATATTATTGGTGAGATGAAACCAAGTACAAGAAGAAAGAAAGACATAGAGCTTCGAGACATTAAAAATTCAATCGAATCTATAAAACAAACAAAGGAAGAAATAAAAAGAAATATTATGACTCTGAAATCATTTAGTTTCAAGCACACCTGCCATGGATTATTTTCTGCAACAAAAAGACTATTTCATTATTTTCCTCCTGATTTTGCTTCAAGTCCTAGTAAACTTCATGTTTAAATAAAAAAAAAATCTAATACAAATTCAAACAAATTCTTTCAATTTCCCTCACCCCCCACCCATCAAATTGTACAATCCAATGGTTAATCCCCTCTTCCCCCTGTACACACATCCCTTTGCTTCCAGGAACCCTTTAGAAGGCTTCTCGTGGCTTCCTTAACCATCTAGCCTCATTTCACCTCTATTCTGACTTCTTTCCAACAAAGTGGGAGAGCAAACTTCAGCTTTGTTTTAATGTAGTAGTACTTGTGCCCATGAAACTCAACATACAAATATAACTTGAGAAGGGGTTGAGTATTTTTGAAATGAGATGGGGATAGCTGATGTTCTCTGTGTGGTGCTCAGGGTGAGAAAATGCCATGGGCTCAAGACCATGTGATGGAAATCATTTGAGGAAGCAAAATGTCTTTAATAGAGGAACATGAATAAGTGGATTGAATTAAAGAATAATGTGATGGGAAACTTAAATGCTACTTTTCAAGGAAACATTTACAATACTGAGTCACAGCAGTTCTCAAATTCTAATCCCCACCCTCCTCCTTGCCCCTCCTGACTTCGCTAAGGGCTGTGACCCTCCCAGTTCTGTGCTGCTGCTGCTGCTGCTGCTGCTGCTGCTTCATCAGTCTCTAGGGGCTCACTGACCAAGGGAAGGAGATGTGTTGGGTGAAGGTCCTGCCTCTCCACCTCTACCCACCCCTTCCTGGTAAGTGGAGGACTAGTGGACATTACGCCCCATCTTCATGGTAAAAGCTGTCTTCATGAGAGCATCTTCAAAACTTCTGAGTTGAGAATTTAAACTACAACATGTTAAGTCTGGACAGGGGCCCAAAGGGACAAATGAAGAATTCAAATGCTGATAAGAAGAGCAAATGGCCTTGCCTGCCTAGCTAAGCTAAGAGGTGGACCATAAATGACAGTGGACTGCAACTCCCTTTCTTCCTTAAAGAGTCTGTTATAAAAACCCTCCCCAAAAAGTTCGGGCGGTGACGTCCTCATTCTGCAAGTCCAGAATGAGGAAGCTCACCTGGGAACTCCCTGTTCCCCTCCCCTTTAATAAAGCTGTGTTAAGCTTTCTCTCCTTCTCTCTGCTTTCTTCCTTAAGTCTGCTAACTTAACACAAAATTGTGTGTCATCTTAGAACTAAGTTTCACTGTGTAGGCAATTGATAAAGTACAATATGTGGGACAGACATTTATTGGTGTAGTGTTTCCTCACAGATCATGCTCCCACAATCGAGGCTACTATTGTTACTTTACTGTTAGTGGCATTTGTGTACATGTACTTTTTTTGGTATGTGTTCCTTTTTCTTATGTTATGCCTCATTTCCATTATGAGTCAGTCTACAGTCTCTTTTTCTTTGATACTCTTAACCCAGGAAAGAGAGATTAGTTTTGCATCCAGGGTCCTGAATAAAATGTGTTGAATAAAGTTCTTGGCCTCTTGGCTATTGTCTGTAGAGTTAGAGTATAAATTGTGCAGAATAAATTGCTCATCTCCTTTCTTCACTTTAGAAAAATTGTTTCCTGGATCTAATTTGGTTAGGGAGATGTTTTGCATTTAAATACATATATTGTATGCGATAAGGGTTTGTTTAGACATTGTAATAAGTTAACTGCCCCAGGAAGTGGTAATTAATGTCTGATTAATTAATGATGGTCTGAAAAATAACCAATGTAATTTGTAAACTTGTCACTTAAAATAGACTGTTTTTTAAATATACACGTAATATATAAACAACAATAATTTAAAAGGCAAACTGCTGAGCATCCTCACTGTTCCACACATAGACAAACTTATCAAAAAATGTAAAAGGATTCAGCTAAGTTGTCCCCCAAATTTGAGACCCTGTGGTGTATGTGCCAGGCTCTGTAGATAATCCAGTTTAATTTTTATCCCAGATTTGTATACATACCTCTGACTATTACTGAGGAAAGGGAAGGTCTGTTTAGAGAAACACTAACAAAATCACCTGGAGTTCAAAGAAGGAGGAGAATTTAATTTCTCACTTGGAGAGAATAAGGAAAGCTTTAATGGTGCATGCATTGGACCTTGAAAGAAAGACAGATATACATAAGTTCTAGGTTAGAGGAAGTTTTTCCAGACAGGTAGAGGGCAGAATCACTGTAAAGGCATGAGTGTTAGGAAGAATTTATGGTTAAAACTTAGGTAAAAATAGAGGCGTAATGTCCCCTGGTTCAATTAGAGAGCACTCTGGTGACTAGGTTCGAAGAGGGTTGTGCAGCTAACTTACAGAGCACACCTCTCCAGTGGTTTGGATCCACCAGTGACTCAGAAGGAGAAAGATGGGCAATCTCCTCCCATGTCAGTTATAAATTGGTTCCAACTCAATGGCAATGAGAGGGAGAACAATTAGAAGTTTCAAGGTTGTATGAAAGGTAAATTTGAGAGAGGATAATAAAGGCAATTTTAGTGATGATAGCTAACATATATATGACGTACTTGCTCAGATGCCAGGCGTCTTATAAAGCATTTTGTATATGGAATCTCTTTTAATCTGGAAAGGTAAGTCAGCATTTTTGTTGATGGGTTGTTCAGGAAGAGCAGTATGTTCAGAGCTTGCTAAAGCAGATGTCCATAAAAATGAATCACAGGAAAGGTGGATGGCAGGAGGAGCCTTCAGGAGGCCATTTATGTTCTCCACAAAAATACAATGAGAACCTGAATTATTCCAGCATGAATATATGAAAATATAAAATAGAGTTGTCTTAAATCAGAATTCATTCCAAATTTTATATTGCAGTCTCTTCTAGAAATTGTGTTTTCTAACTCAAAAGACTTGAGTCGAGTCTTGAGGATCTCAGTGACTTTCACTCGGGCCTGAGTCCCTTAGGAGGATATGAAAAACCACAGTAAAGGAGGTTATGGTTCTTTGTGTTGCTGTAAGTCCCAAAGAGAAACTTCTCTAGTCACTACTTCAGAACGTGAGAGGGAGCTTGGACCTCTTCTTTATTTTCTACATTTATCTCTTCCCACTGGATTGATAGGTCAAGATTGGATCATCAAATCTTTAACTTCCTTACTCATTTACATGCCAAAACAAACAAAAGCCAACCAAATCTATCAACCTCAGCTGATTCTATAATGACTTCATTTGCTGGAGAATATAACTGTTATCTTTATGTAAACAGATTGAAAGGCCTTTCTCCCAAGCTTCTATACACAGCCAAGATTCCTGGACTGTTTAAGTTTGAAGGTACTTTGGAATTCTAATGCTAACGTTAACTGTCTTGCAGATTCCATTGTGATTGGATTTTGGGTTGGTCTTGCAGTCTTCGTGATTTTCATGTTTTTTGTGCTGACCTTGCTGACCAAGACAGGAGCTCCACACCAAGAGTAAGTCTGATCTGTTCCCAATTGTCTGTTGAGTCCCAGAAGGAGCTGAAGAGATAAGCCAGTAGCCAGGCTTGGGGTTGCTTCCAGTGGCTGGAGAGTAAGGGTTGGATGCCTTCAGAACTAAATCCGCCTTCCTCCTGGCACTTTGACCTTTGCCTCTGGAACCTTTTCCAAGTGGATCATGTGAACGTGGGTTCTTTGGGCCTCTCCTTTCTGGTCTTGATGCTGAGCCATGCTTTATTTTATAATGAAATCTTGACTAGTTAGAATGTCTCTTATTCTTATTCTGAAAAGGCTTTTTACTATTCACCACAGTAAAAACAGTCAAAAAAGACAACAAAAATATAAGATTAAAATCATTTTTAAAGAACTTTTCACGATGCAGAGAAAGACTTATTACTGGATATGTAAGTAAATGGAGTATTAATAATAAGCATTGAATTGATTTGAAGCCAGAATCAAGAGAAACACTATGGATTATGTACTCCCATAATTTCATAACATATTTGTATTTCTTTAATTATCAGCCATTGAGTAGATTCCAAGTCCTGGCAACCTCATGCCAGAGTCAAACATGTAACGGTTGATGTTTTAGAAACAGATCAGTAGGTCCTTCAAGGCATTGCTGAATGGGCTGGAATCTCCCACCTTTTGTTTAGCAACTCAGCAAGTTGTGCCAAGAAATCTGGAGAACAACCACTTGGCCAACTGACTGGAAGAGGTCTATATTTGTTCCTATCCCAAAGAAAGGTGACCCAACAGAGTGTGGAAACGACAGAATATCATTGATTTCACATGCAAGCAGGATTCTACTGAAGATTATCCAAAAAAGACTGGAACAGCACATTAACAGAGAACTGCCAGAAGTCCAGGCTGGGTTTAGAAGGGGTTGTGGTACTAGGGATATTGTAGCTGATGTTAGATGGATCTTAGCTGTAAGCAGAGAATACCAGAGGAATATCTATCTGTGTTTCATTGACTATGCAAAGGAGTTTGTGTGGATCATAACAAACTGTGGCTGACTCTGAGAAGAATGGAAATACCAGAACACTTGATCGTTCTAATGGGAAACCTATACTTGGACCAGGAGGCAGTCATCAGAACAGAGCAAGGGAACACTGCATGGTTCAAAATTGGGAACGGTGATGCCAGGGATGCATCCTATCTCCATACCTTTTCAACCTGTATGCAGAACAGATTATCCGGAAGGCTGGGCTCTATGAAAAGAATTGTGGGGTCAAGATTGGTGGAAGATCTAGCAATAATCTGCGTTATGTAGATGACAAAACCATGCTGAAACTGAGGAGGACCTGAAGCACCTGCTGCAGAGGGTCAAGGACTGCAGCCTACAATATGGATTGAGGCTCAATGTCAAGAAGACAAAGATTCTCACCACTGGACCAATTGGCAGCATCAGGATGGATGGTAAAGAGATTGAGATTGTTCACAGCTTTAGTTTGCTTGGCTCCACAGTCAACACTCTTGGCACCAGTAGCAAGGAAATTAAAAGGCGCATTGCGATGGGAAAGTCTGCTGTTAGGGACCTCTCCAAAGTACTGAAGAACAATGGTGTCTCTCTGGAGACTAAGTTGAGTCTGATACAGGCCATGGTCTTCACAATCACTTGTTATGCATCAGAGAGTTGGACAATGACCAAGGAGGATAGAAGGAGAATTGATGCTTCGGGCTGTAGTGCTGGAGAAGAGTATTGAGAATACCATGGACTGCTAGGAAAACAAACAGATTCAACCTGGAAAGGGTTAAACCGGGTGGCTCCTTGGAGGCAAGGATTCTGATATACTTTGGACATGTTGTGAGAAGAGACCAGTCCTTGGAAAAGAACAACATGCTTGGGAGTGTGGAGGGACAGCGCAGGAGGGGAAGGCCCTGTACGAGGTGGATTGATTCAGTGACTGGGATAATTGGGATGGGAGTGTTGGAGACAGTGCGATTGTCACAGGACAGAGCAGAGTTTAGGGCTGTTGTGTATAGGGTTGCTATGAGTCGCAAGCGACTCGACGGCACATAACAACAACAACAGAGGATGTTGGTTCCTTAAAAAAACACGATGATCACATGTGGAATTAAAGAAAGTTGAGTAACATCATACTCCCATTATTACTTGGAGTTCTAAAGAATGTTACAGGAGGAAAAAAAGAATGTTACAGAATGTTGAGTAGCATTATAAAGTGGTGTGGTGGTGCGGTTTATTATTGTTAGGTCCTGTTGAGTTGAGTACAACTCATAGCAACCCTATGAACAAAAGATCTGAATGCTGTTTTGTCCTGCGCTATCCTCATACTTCCTGACACACAAGAGCCCATTGTAGCAGTCACCATGTCATTCCACCTAGTTAAGGGTCTTCCTCTCCTTCACCGACATTCCACTTTCCCCATCATGTCCCTCTCCAAGGAATAACCCCTCCTAGCAACATGCCTAAAGTATGTTAGGTGAAGCCTCATCATTCTTGCCTCCAAGGAGTACTCCGGCTACATCCTCTCCAAGACATCTGTGTTTTGGCTGTCCATGGGATGTTCAGTGCTCTTCTTCAACAGCACAACTCAAAAGTGTCAATTCTTTTTTTGGTTATCCTTATTCATTGTCCAGTGTTCAGATACGTATTTGTTATTTTTACAAAAATAAAAAACTGAAAGAACACCCCAAAATATTTTTGAAAATAATTATTTATCTCAGCTCTTGTACAAAGATAAAGGCAAAAAATAATCAATGTCTAATACTTTTCAGTTGGTTCAAATAGGTAGTAGCCATTGCTAGATATTTTTAGTTGTTTCCAACTCACAGAGTAAATGCTTGAATTGATAATTAAAATAACAAAAGGAGTATTCTGAAAGTGTGAACAGGGAGGAGAGCCACTTGATGGGATGGTGCCAGACCCAGGCTGAGCCAGTAGTGAGAAACAGGTGCCTTCTGAGATATGAAGGGATGAGTAGAGTGATGCGGGGAGAGAAGTGATAGGAAGCCAGGAGTCCTATGGAAAGGACTGCCTGAGAGGGCCTGGACCTTATTGTAGTTTTAGTGAAAGTTTACAGAAAAATAGTGTATTCATTCATTCATTTATGCACATTTCCTTCCCTTCCTCACTCTTCTCCCCCAGCTCACTTTGTAATGCACCTTTCTTTCCAAATTGTTGTCATACCTATAATGCCTAATCATACATTCCTTCAGACAGTCCTTCCCCTCATCTGTTCCACTGCAGTGTTCACTGTCTGCCCACTGTTTTCCTGTTCTATTCTCCCTCCAGCCCATCGATCCTGTTTTATTACAGTCTTGCAGTGTTTGTCTACTATTCTATGAGATGTGCTATAAGCAGCTTGTCCTCAGCTTTTCTTATGACTGTTACAATTTGTACAATGGTGCTATAACTACTGTTACCATATTTTCAAATTCCTTGAACCAATATAATAAAAAGAATGGCAAGTACAGATGTTTTTGAGGACATGAAGAGAGAAATGGCAAAGTTTATATCTTTTTAGTGGTTGTTAAAAGAAATTCTCAACTTTGCACCTCCATGTTCTTATTAAAGTGATATTTTCCTTTAATTGAAAATGCTAGCATTTAAACAACTTTTTTCCTAGACTTTGAGTTCTGGAAATAGCTAAGTGGTGGGCACTTGTTAGAGTGCAAGTACAGTCTTCAGGGTGAACAATGGCTGTCTGAGGCGGTGGGATGAGATGCAATGAAAGAGTGTGGATGAACACCCAGGTTAGCTTGAGCTGTTGTCAGAATGAGAAGGAATATTGGGAATTTGTACTAAGTTCCTGCCATTCCCTCTCTATCCGTCTCCCCCTCTACCTTTAAATGCATACAGGTGCTGGTTGTATTCTGCAGCTTGTATGGGAAACGAGAAAGAGAGAGTCAAGGGAGGTCTTGGGATCTGGGGTTTTTAATTGTAATTTTAGTGAAAATTTGCAGGAAGCATTCATTCATATTATTCATTTATTCATTCATTCATTCATTCATTCATTCATTCATTCATTGTTACATATTTCCCCCTCCCTCTCCCTCCCCTAGTTTGTTTTATAATGCACATCTTGTTCTGAATTGTTAATGTCCTATATACACTAATTATCCATTCTTTTCAGACAGTCCTTTTTGCCTATTCTATTGTAGTGTTCAGTATCCATTCATTCTTTTCCTGTTCCCACCACCCACTTCTCCTGTATACATCCTATTTTCATAACTTTGGTCTTATACAGTATTGTCTTTTTAAAATTTTTTTTAGTGTTTTGTCTTTTTGTGACTGAGGTATTTAACTCAGCATAATGTTTTCCAGGCTCATCCCTGTTGTGTAACGTTTTACAGGTTCATTTTTTTTCTCTGTTGCATAGTATTCCATTATGTATTTGGCAATGACATGTCTGATAAGGAACTCATAGCTGAAATTTATAGAAGACCTCAACAAGAAAAAAGGTCAAACAACCTAGTTACAAAAATGAGCAGAAAATATGAACAGACTAACTGAACTCAGATTATAACTCAGAAAATACTATTTTATTGAAGGATGTGGAGACATATTTTAGCAGGCACTGAAAAGATAGGGACTTTAATATCTTCATAAGCATCTGCACCTGCAGTTCCTTCTATTATAATGGCTCAGGGAATTTGAAAATATGGTGACAGTAATAACACTACTATCGTATAGTTTGTAACTGCAGTAAGAAAAGCTGAAGACAAAACAAGATTACAGCACATTTCATAGAGTAGGAGGGAATACCAGCAGCCTATTACCTTTTTCTCTGAAAGCAAAGAGGGACTTTTTAAGGGTTATTGAGATGGTTTTGTTTAATAGAGCAGTCAGGTGATTTTATGAATGAGAATACCCTAGTACAACACTGTCCCTGACTTATTAAAGATGTCATGGTGATCTTATGTAGTTGAGTCTTTCGATTGGCATTCAGTTAGAACGCTCCAAAGTCTTCTTGATTGTGGTTATGAATAACTTTTGCCAAAAAACAGTGGACCACATAACCCTACATGTGACTCACAAGGTCACAAGGAAAGCCGAATTATTTTTTTTCAACTTCTAATAAAATGGTGAGTCGGTTCCATGGCCACACTTTAAATACATTTACATATGGTTTGAGGCAGCATAAGATGCAGTATTTTATTTGGTATGTGGAAAACCCTTAAATGAATCAATTTTAAAATATTTCAGATCTTAGTGATCTTCACTGACACGCTGATGACAACAATGGGCATGAGCATAACAGAGATTGTGATAATGGTGAAGAATCTCCAAAGGTTCAGATCTGCTGTTCACAGGGTCGCTGGAGACTTAGTGGATTCCAGGGCACCACACTTATTTGGCCAGAATTCTTTTTTAAAATATACATTGAGTTGAGCTGGTGTTTTTCTTCCCCCTCTCCATACTGTCAACTTGAATATTAAACAGCTAAGCTTCTGTGTAATAAATAAAATTGAGAATGATAAGTCTCTGAGAATAATCACAACAGTTAATTTAGCAAGCGGTTATTATATGTCAGGGACTACTAATCATTTTATATATGTTTGATTACCAATTTTTCACAAAAAAGATAAAGTAAGCTTTAAATTTGCTCCCATTTTACATAGAGGGGTAAGAGAAAGGCTTGAGGCAGTTGTTTGATATTTTACACGTAAAACCAGTAGAACCAAGCTTTTAGTATTTTTTTTACTTTTAAATTCTTGTTTTGATTCATAAAAAATTATGGTTAACATTGAGAAGAATGAGAATTCCAGAACACTTGATTGTGCTCATGCAAAACCTATACCCAGACCAAGGACAGTTATGTCAACAGAACAAGGGAACGTGGTCAAGGTATAAATTAAGAAAAGTGTTTGTCAGGGTGTATCCTTTCTCCACACCTATTTAACCTGCATGCTGAATAAATTGCTCAAGAAGCTGGACTCTATGAAGAAAAATGTGGTAGCAGGATTGCAGCAAAACTCATCAATTACCTTCCCTATGCAGATGACACAACCTTGCTTGCTACAAGTGAGGAGGACTTGAATGTTTTGCTGCAGAAGGTTAAACACTGCAGCCTTCAATATGGGTTACATCTCAACTTTGGGAAAACAAAACTCCTTGTCACTGCACCATCATGATGGATGGAGAAAAGATTGAAACTGTCAACAACTTCATTTTACCTGGATCCACAATCAATACATTTGGTACTTCCAATTAGCAGATGTATTGCATTGGCAAAGTCTGTAGTCGGGGACCTCTCCAAATTACTGAGGAGTATTGATGTCAATTTGAAGACTAGGTGGCACAAAATTCACACCATTGTTTTTTCAATCACTTGCTATTCATCTGAGAGCTAGATAAAGAATAAAGATGAGAGATGAAGAATTAAATGCCTTTGAACTGTAGTGTTGGAGAAGAGTGCTGAAGATTCCACGGACTGCCAAAAGAACAAACAGGTATGTTTTGAAGAAGGTGCAGCCAGAGTGTTTCTTGGAGGCAAAGATGATGTTCCTTTGCCTCACATACTTCGTCATGTTACTAAGAGAGGTTATTCATTGGGAAGGGACAGCATGCTTGGGAAGGTGGAGGGATGGCGAATGAGAGGAAAACCCTGAGCAAGGTGGGTTGGCACAGTGACTGCAGCAAGTAGAGAATGCTAACAATGGTTCAGAAGAACTGATATGTATGATTTCCGACTGTCTCACAATTCAGTCTGTCTGGTTTGTCACAAAGTACAAGTTATTGCTTCAATTAAGGTATCTTCCTGCATCCTTTTGGAATATATATCTTCAATACTTAGGTTAAGGTACTTGGTCAAATCTGGAAGCTCAAGTATACGGATTATTTCTAGATCTGCTTGGCACCAGCCTTGAGCCTTAATTAATTACTTGTAGACATATTACCAAAGCCAATTACAACTTATTGATTAATTCATAGTAATAATCAATTGCAATTTATCTACATTGCAATTCATAAATTCATCACAACATATTCATTAATTCATAGCAAACATCAAACAGTTAACTGCAATTCATAAATTCATCACAACATATTCATTAATTCATAGCAAACATCAAACAGTTAACTGCAATTCATAAATTCATCACAACATATTGATTCATTAATAGTGGGAAACATTCACTAACCCCTGGGATCCCAATGGTCTCCTTCTTTTGCCCGTCATGGCCATTGGTGCAGATGGGGTCCTTGGCTAGTTCAGCTGTTCATAGTCACTAGTGTGGCTATAGTCTTCAGCTCTGAAAAGAGCCTTTGGGTCTTCGGCTCTGAAAAGAGCCCTTGGGTCTTTGGATCTGAAATATTACTTTCAAAACAAGTTGTATGACCAGTCACATTAGTCCAAAAGCAACATGGGTTTGACCAATCATGTTCTATCCTAGTTGTACGGCCATAGTCTTCAGCTCTGAAATGAGACTTTGAGTCTTTGGTTCTGAAAAGAGCCCTTGGGTCTTCAGTTCTGAAATATTAGTTTCAAAACAAGTTGTATGACCAGTCACATTCGTATCAAAGCAACATGGGTTTGACCAATCTTGTTCTATACTATTGTATTTCCTTGGCAACATGGACAGTAGCAAGTCCTATTCCCTTATCAAAGGTTCACACCTGCTGTGGCCAGTGGGGTCCTAAAAGCCACTAAGGGCCTGTTTGGGCATATCAAACTGCTTAGCATATTTTTCACAAATACTCCTAACATATTTTCTAACATATAGCACATTCCTAGCATATTTCTTATTCTTATTTCTAACATGTAACATAGCAATTTTCTAACATATATATTTCTTATTCAAACTTATCATAGCAAACTCATAATATTTTTCCATACTTAAGCCACTTATATAAGTTTATAATATGTATAACAAATTAAAAGCAAACTTATGATATTTCATTGCAAATTTATTGTTTCAAAACAAATTTATGATATTCTCTATATGTTTTACAGCAAATGATTATATTTTCTTATACTGCTTATAACATCTACTGCTTTATTCTTTTTCTCCATGGAAGTATCTCAAACAGGGCTGAGTGGTTCCATAGGATCTCATAATTGCTGGTACTTAGAAATAATATGTGCATCCCTTAAATAGCTTCAGGATACAGCTTGGCAGACACTCAGCACCTATGTCCCCCCTTTCTGTTCCCATGCCCACAGCAGGCATTGATAACTGTCAGCTTTCTTTCTGGCCAAGACTTGACTTCCACTAGTTTCTAGTTTTTATTTTGATAGACAACACATTTTTGACAACACACTGGGTGACAGGAATTGAGATGCATTCTGATAACATTGAAGTAAAATGGATATTTTATTTTCCTTTGAAGCTTTCAACTTGGGATCATATTAACATAAGAACTAAAATTCTGGAGTCACTGATGGCTCAGTGACTTCTGGTAAGGGAGAAATGTGTAAAAGGTGTGAGCTCTAGTGGCTTAATGGTAAGGAGCTTACTGCCAACCCAAAGCTACTTGATTTGAATCCATCATCTGCTTCATGGAAGAAAGATAAGCAATCTCCTCACTTTGATTAACTGCCTCTGAAAACCTGCTTGAGGGTCAGCTATGGGTATATTCTATGTCTATGGTGCATAACAACATAAAAGACTATGATGCAGTATAATATTTTCCCAAAGCCTAGATAACATATTAATCCTATAAAAATCAGTCACTAGTGAATTGATTCTGAGTCATGGACAGCCCATGTGTCATTATAGAATAGAGTCTTCAATGGCTGTGGTCATTAAAAAAATCAATTACCAAAGCGTCCTTTTGAGACATTGCTGCATGGCTTTGAATTACCAACCTTTCAATTAGAAGCTGTGTTCATCACTCTTTCCACTTATTCATCTCTTACTCAAGTTCTGTTTACATCAACAGTCAGCAAGTGGTTGACAGAGCTCTTCTGTCATGTAACTGGGCCATCTTTAATGCTCAGAATCCTGGATTGAGGTGACAGGGGAAGAGAGCACATAGAAGTCTCATGAGACCCTCTTTTCTTCTACCTAAAGTGGACAAACTGTTGGTCAGAGATAGCTCTGTTCACTCTAACAGCCTGAGGGGGATTTCCCATGGGCCCAAAAGAAGAGAACCAGATATTGGTGAGCAGTAGTAATATATACTGCATATCCATACGCTTACAAGGAAGCCCAGTGAATACCACTATCATTCAGATATATGCACCAACAACCAGAGCCAAAGAAGAAGAAATAGATGATTTCTAC
>NW_006399861.1:5893999-5901502 GCF_000299155.1 Elephantulus edwardii
AGTGTGTCAGAGGCGGTGCGTTTGGCACAGGACAGAGCAGGGTTTAGGGCTGTTGTGCATAGGGTCGCTATGAGTCGGAAACGACTCGACGGCACACAACAACAACAACAACAACAACAGAGGACATAGGAGGCTATTATAAAGCTGGCATCACCTTTCATAAAAACTTTTAAGCCCCAAAAGCATCTTTTGATGGAGATTATTTTTTTCCTCATGGATTATTTGCTTTTGTGTGAAAAAAAAAATTGCTCTTATCCCAACCCTCTATGGATGACCAAGGTGAAAGAAACTCCTCCCCTTCCTCCAAATCCTTTGCTAATGAGAGTCATTTATTCCATGTGCTGTCTTGTTAAAGCATTATAGCTCATTATCATAAAACTGTCAGACTGAGAGGCTTGGATCCCATTTTTGTGTTGAATATTTTGGACTTCTTGAAAGACATCAGATTCCCAAAGTGTCCTCCCTTTTTCAGCCTTTGCTAAGTGCACTTTGTCCAGGTAAGGCTGCTGCTGTCAGTGCAGTTACTCTTTTTTTTTTTTTTTTAATCCTGGTTTATTTACAAAGTTCAAATACACTGTTTTTCATACTGGATCTTTCCCATTTCCTTCACTACCCCTACCACTCAAATCATTTGACTCTATAATTACCATCGCCCACCTGCCTATCTTCAGTCCTCTGCTTCCACCCTCCCCACTTTGGATCCTCATACTTATTTTACAATAATGGTTTTATACAGTATTTGTCCTTATGGGACTGAGTTCATTCACTCAGCATCATGCTCTCCAGTACCTATCAAGTTAAGTAGTAACTGACAAAATCATTTCTCCTGTGTGCTGCATAGTATTCTATTGTGTGAATGGACCATAATTTGTCAATCTATTTGATTGTGGTTGGATATCTGGGTTGTTTCCATGTTCTTACAATGGTAAATAATGCTTCTATGAATATTGGTATGACTTGAGATGCTTGGTGCAGAAGATCAAAGACTACAGCCTTCAATATGGATTATGGCTGCACATTGGGAAGACAAAAATTTTCACCATTGAGCAGTCGGCCACATCATGATAGATAGAGAAAAGCTTGAAGTTGCCAAGTATTTAATTTTGCTTGGATCCACAATCAACGCCCTTGGAATCAGAAGTCAAGAAATCAAAAGATGTATTGCTTTTCGTAAATCTACTCTCAGAGACCTCTCTGAGATGTTAATGAGCAGTGATGCCAGTTTAAAGACTATGGTGCACCTGATTCAAACCATTGCCATCTCAGTTACTTGTTATACAGTGCC
Source organism: Elephantulus edwardii (assembly GCF_000299155.1). Taxonomy (NCBI): domain Eukaryota; kingdom Metazoa; phylum Chordata; class Mammalia; order Macroscelidea; family Macroscelididae; genus Elephantulus; species Elephantulus edwardii. The sequence goes on from NW_006399861.1 coordinate 5,895,285, forward strand.
TAAGGATGACAGAAGAAGAATAAATACCTTTGAGTGTGGCATTGCAGAAGCATGCTGAGGATCCCATGGACTGTCAAAAGGATAAACATAAGTCTTGGATAAAGGTCAGGCTGGGTACTCCTCAGAAGCAAGGTTTGGACATGCATTAAGAAGGACTGGTCCTTGGAAAGAAACATGATGCTTGAAAAGATAGAGGGTCAGAGAAAGAGTGGAATATTCCCAACAAGATGGATAGACACAATGACTGTAATAATAGGCTCAAGTATGTCAGAGATGATGAAGATGGCACAGGATAGGACAAGGTGCAGATCTACCATTCATAGGGCCACTATGAGTCATAGCTAACTCAACAGCATCCAACAACAACAATAATACTCTTTTTAAAAGGTGTAGAGAGCATAGGGATGGCTATGCTTGACCTCTGCTTACTACACCAAGAGGATCTGTCCACATCAACAACACTCACAGTACAGAAACAATTCACATAAGAGCAGACATGGTCTCCCTTGCTCCTGCACCTACTTCTAATCTCGACACAAATATTACTGATCTATTTGGTCTGAAATCCATTGCAATGACCACACAGGTCTGACAGAACTATACTCATGGTCATAGGGTTTATTAGGGAATTTAACTAGTTACAATTTAGGTTGGCAACAGGATGCAATTCCTCAATCCAGACAGCTTCTCAAGTGTGTTTGCAGGCCCTTTGGTCGTCAACCTCATGGTTTAGTTCAGTGTAACAAAGTCCTGCCAGTTATGACATCTTCCCTCAATCCTCTAGCAAGCTTATGAGAAGGTCCCTAGCTCTGGTCTGTCTCATGTTAGTCTCTGATTCTCTGCTGAGGCTGTTGCAGTCTAGCATTACAGGGACAGGAATCTCTGGCTGAAATCCCTACTTCTACTTCCTTGCTGGTGGAATGGGGAAAACTGACCCATCCCATAATGATTACTTTAGACACATTCTGTTCCCATTCATGTGGTTGAAGCTGATAGCTTAGCAAAGCCATTTTGAACAATCAACCCTTTTGACCACCTACTCATACTCACTCACTGCCATTGAGTTGGATGCAACTCAGAGCTGACCTTCCAACAGGTTTTCAGAAGCTCTAAATCATTATGAGAGGATGTTGTCCATCTTTCTACCTTGGAGCGGTTGGTGGATTTGAACTGCCTACCCTTTCACTGATAGTGCAACTTCCTCCTAAGTAGGCCACTAAAACTTTCTAGTAGGGGATTAACAGCTTAAAATTAAAGCTGGAAACAGGATACAATTCTGTAGTCAGGACAGGTTCTCAGGCTTCTTTGAAGGCCCTTGGCCTTTAGCTTCACAGAGCCAGTGTTACAAAGCTCTTTAATACTACCTATTATGGCTAATCCTTTACTCCTGCACTAGGAAGCCAAGGCAAAGGCTCCTGGCTCTGTGTGGTAGCAGTTCTAGATCCGCTCTGTCTCACAGTGGTCTCTGATATCCACTGCCATTAGTGCTGCTGGTGCTCCTGTGGTTGCTAATGGTCTGTCTAGATCTTTGTCTAGTCTTACTCCTGTCTTTGACAGGAATCTCTAGCCCATAATGATGCGCTCTGCTGCTTCTTTCTTGATGGTAGTGAGATACACATTTTCTGCCTTTGAGTCTACTCAACTTAATCCTGGTGGGATGACAATACTGACCAATTTCTTTATTAATAGTTCACACAACTTATTTGCATGTTCCTACCCCAAAGGCTCTGTCTACCTTATTCACATTATTAAAATCATCCAACCTAGCTATGTGGTGAAGGTCAATACCTATGACTTTCAAAACTCATTGCTTTCAAGTCAGAACTGACACATAGCTACCTTCAGCGAGTTTTTAGAGCTTTTAAATTGCATAGGAATATAATGTATATCATTCTCCTCTGGAGCCTCTGGTAGATTCAGACTAACAAGAGGTGTGCTCTCCTTGGCTTAGCAGTGCAACTCCTTATGGACTACACAATCAGAGATTCTTCAAAGGCAATGGCCAGGCAAGTCAGATTGAATAATCTGCTGAGGTATACCCTGAGAGGACAGAATAAATACTTAAGACTAAATCTAACTAGGGTTATAAAAGACTATAAAACACTACTACAGGAAACTAAAAGGGACCTACATAACCATGCATTTAACAATCAATGAGCAGAAAGATATTGTGCTCATTGATTGGTCTACTTGCTAAACAACATGCCTCTGAAAACTCTATGAACTTTGATAAATGTCAATAGTTATAGAAAGGCTCCAGGCTTTTTGTTCATAGTTTCATTATGAGTCATACTCGACTTGAAGGCAATCAACAGCAACAACATTGATTGGTAAATTAAATTTTGTGCAAATATCAGTATTATCCAAAGTAATCAATAGGTGTAATGCAATCTTGCTATAAATTCCAACAACATATTTAATGAAGTGGAAAAACTAATCTCAAATTGTATATAGGAAGGAAAGAGGCCCTGAGTAGGTAGACTGTTACTGAATGAATGAAGTAGGACCTATTGCACATTCACAATAGTAAAAAGAGTCTGATTCTGGTACAATAGTAAAAATATAGATCAATGGAATAGAACTGAGAATGCAAAAGTTAATCAATCAAAATTCTAGTAGCTGATGAGAAGGCAAGAAGGGACAGGGAAATTGTAAGGGACTGGGAAAATATAAACAAGAAATCTAGTGTGGAAACAAGAAAAGCGTTGACATATTGCAGGAAATATTGTGGGGCATGTAACAAATGTCAAGCAACAGTTTATGCATGAGTAGTTGATCAGAAACTAATTTAAATTAAGTGTAAATTTTCACCTAGTGCATGATAACTTGGAAATAGTCAGCATTTGTATTATTAGTTTCAGTGTGATTTTTGTTTATTTGGCATTAATTTTTAAAATTAATTTTCTTTTAATGCTAGTTTGAACCAACTAAAGAGCAATTACTGCTATCAAGTATAGAGAGCAGATGTTGTTGTTGTTGTTAGGTGTTATTGAATACGACTTATAGTGATCCTGTGAACAGCAGATCTGAACACTGTCTTATGCCATCCTCACAATCTCTGACATACTTCAGCCCATTGCTGCAGTCATTGTGCCAACCCACTTGGTTGAGCATCTTCCTCTCTGTCACCACTCTGCTGTCTTTCCAAACACAATGTCTCTTTCCAAGAAATAACCTCTCCTAGAAACATGTCCAAAGTATTTGAGACTAAGCTTCATCTGCCTCCAAAGAGCACTTTGGCTGTACCTTCTTTAAGATGTATTATTCTTCTGGTATTCTTTGCTTTCAGCCAGGATCCATCTGGCATAAGCAGTGATATATCGCTGTAACACAGCCTCTTCTAAATCCTGCTTGAACTTCTCAGAGTTCCCTGTCTATATACTGATCTAGCTGTTTTTAAGTGATCTTCAGGAATATTTTGCTTGCATGTGCTAGTAATGATATTGTTCAATAATTTCCACATTTTGTTTGATCCTGTTTTCTGAAATCTTGTCACAATATATTACTGCATGAAACAAACTGTACATTTGCTAGTTTAAAAAATATTTAAAGCCTTATAAAGTTGATGATACAGCTGTACTTGTTCTTAAGGGGTTACTAGAAGTCAGAATCAACTTGATGGCAATGGATTTCATTTGGTTTCAGTTATCTTAATTTGTGGATTTATAAGATTAATGTAAAAATTCTTGCCCTTACCCAACTGCCTTATTCTCTTTTGAGAGCTGAAAGAGATAAACAGATAGATAGTATGCCATTTTAAAATATATTTGGTTCATCACAAGATAGTATGGTTATTGTTTATAGGCCAATGGTTCTACACACCAGAGTAAGTAATAATCCTTGGGAATCCTTTGAAAATGCTGATGACTGTGGCCCATACCAGAGATTCTGAGGGCCTTTAACCTAGTAACCTACAATTTAAGAAATACTTCAAGTACCTTTATTGCAGATCATCCAGAAGCTTCCCTGAGAAGCTTTGGTGAATGCTATAACATATTGGGGAACCCCGTAGCAAGGTATCTGCTCTCAGGGTGCTGTAGGAGTCTCATCACTAAGCATCTGTTTGGGGCTTCATTTTTAGAAGTCTCTCAATTCTGATTTTTCTGTCCATGCTCTATACAGGTGTTCTGTTGAAAGCATGCTGGCCCACCTTATTTGTAGATTATCATGCTTCCACAGATGAATAAACTGATGTGTAAGCAGTATGTTCTTTTTCTTTCTTTTATAGCAACGCAGAATCTTCTGAAAAGAGATTCCGAATGAATAGCTTTGTGTCAGATTTTGGAAGACCTTTGGAGCCGGATAAGTTATTTTCCCGTCATGGCAATGAAGAATCCAGATCCCTCTTTCACTGTTACATCAATGAAGTGGACCACTTGGACAGGCCCAAGGCTGGTCACCAGACCACAGCCCTTGACAACAATAGCCAGTTCCAGGCCCTCCAAAGCAGCGGGAGGTCTGAGGAGGAGCTAAACAGGCTCATGAAGTTTGACATCCCCAACTTTGTGAACACAGACCAGAACTCCTCCTTTGGGGAGGATGATCTTCTGATATCTGACCCACCCATAGTTTTAGAAAATAAGCCAGTTTGCCAAACCTCACACAGAGATCTGAATTGAGCAACCAACTTTGTGAAGACCTTCCTAAAGATGTGGATTCTGTCTTTATATAGCAAGACATTATCCTTTACCAAAATTGTGTGTCTGCATGTGTATGTGTGTGTAAGAGGGAGAGAATAGAGGAGCAAGAACTGATAAAGCAGAGTAAATCGGCAATTCTGCTTTTAAACACATTTGGCATTTTAAAAAGGAAAGCTTCGACACTATTCTATTTTACTTGTTGAAAATGTAGGCAAAATGCAGTGTCAGTGTTCTGGGGCAGTCAACCTGTTGTCTTCTAGCCTGCCACTACATGGTCTGTGCCCTTTAGCAATTTGTTTCCTGTATATGGTCAGCTGTATGATGAGGTGGCTGCAGTATCCCTTGCAGCTCCAGTATTTGATGAAAACAGACTCTACATCCAGACAAGGCTGGGGCATGCATAAAGCAGCATAAGCTAAGGCATTACCTCTTGTATTTTTTAGGGTTCCCAAAGCCCTGTGCTTTCAATCTAACCTTTAACCAAGCCCATTTTTATTATCCCAGAGTCCTTGGGCTATCTATCAGCAGATGTGTCTCACACAGTCCCTGTTTATCCTCACAAAGGCCAGGATTTCTGCTATGTTATGCTAAAACTGCTCTCCTGAAAACTTTAGGTCACTCATGCTCAGACACGGGGTGGGGGGGCAGGCCCACCTCCCTCAGATTAAGTTCCAATCCATAGTATATTGTTTGCATGGCACTCTTGTCTCCAAGAACTGGGGCACTGGTGGCCTAGTGATAAGAAGCAGTGCTGCTAACTCAATGCACACGATCCTAATCCACCAGCTGCTCTGAGGGAGAAAGATGGGAAGTTTCCTGCTATGCGGTATGCTGCCTCTGAAAACCTGCTGGAGGATCAGTTATGGGTTGGTTCTGCTCGATGGTAAACAACCAGAAGAAGAAAAGAGATTAGGAGAAGTGCTGTTGTGTTTGTCTCTGCATTAGTATGCCTGTGTCTGGTCATGCTGCAGTGGCATTGACTAGAGAAAATGTGCCAATTGCCAGGCTATTTACTGTAGACCTGCAGGTGGTGGTAATCTTCATAGTGTATGGGCTTTGAGATGAGATAGTGGGGGAGTTTAAAATATCCCACCAACTGATATTCAAGATAGCCTGGGATTATGTTAATTTCATGAAGAAATCCAGTCTGCTAATCATTGTTGGAGGTAGCTGGACTTTGCACACACCCTCATTTTCATGCATGGCCAGCTGCTAACTTGTGGGTGACATTTTCATTATGAAGTTTTTCAACACGTATCTTGCTTTAACTGTAAAATAAATGTGTTTGATTGCACAGGAATTTTTCTCTGGTCCAATGCTTCAGGGAATTATTTTTCCTATTTCCTTTTAAACCCACCCTAACCCCCAACCTCCACCTTATTTATACTATGTTCAATCCTCTCTGAGTGAGCAGTGTTGATACTAGCACGCAGGGGCTCCCAGTTTGTATAGACTCGCTTTAGAAGTTAACCAACCTAAAATCTTTTCCTAGAAAAATTTCTTCTGAGGAGATATGGTCTTTTACCAACTAAACAGCAGAATAAAATACAGGATATTTCTTAATAATAAAAAAATCTG
>NW_006399861.1:5911302-5919048 GCF_000299155.1 Elephantulus edwardii
TCTCTTTTTTTTCTTTTCTTTTTAATTTCAATGAACATCTACAGAGATTTTGGATTTCCATTCATTCATTGTTGCACTTTTCTCCCCGTGCACCCCACCCCCACCCCAAGTTCACTCTTCTCTCTGAAAAGAAAAAGAAAAACTCCTTCATTGGTATACAATCCCCCGCCCACCCCCACCCTGAGTATACTCCACCTACAACCCTCATTCTGGACTCTTATTATAATCATAATGCCCTAAAATACATTATTTTTAATCTATTTTAAGTGCCCATAAAAAAACGAATGGATAGAGAACCTGTGGTATATTCACACAATGGAATACTACACTGCATTTGAAAATAAGGAATTCATGCAATATTATTAAAAATGGGTGACCCTGGAGGACATTATGCTGAGTGAAATATCTCAGTCACAAAGGGACAAGTGCTGTATGGTGCCACTGTTGTAGAATGAGGCTGACATCAGGGTGGGGGTAAGACTGAGAAAAACTGGATAAATTATGTTTACTGCGTTGAAGCCAATGAGGGAGAGAATAGAATCTTTATTTTCTTGATGTTGAGCTTTAATCCAAATGAAGGCTGCAGCCCTTGACCTTCTGCACTAAGATCTTCAGGTCCTATTCCGTTTCAGCAGTATTAAGGAGTTGAACAGAAGATTCCAAAGGGCAGCACGGGAAGACAAAGTAAATTATTAGAATGAAATGTGCAAAGAGCTGAACTTGCTCAACATTTCTTAAGCACAAGGAACTGAAGAGCAATTTCTAGCCTTGAGTTGCAATACTTAAGGATTCTTTGGGAAGAATATCAAATGATCTAGGAAGCATTAAAAGAAGATGGAAAGAGTATACAAAGTAATTGTACCAAAAGGACTTGGCAGACACACAAGAATTTTATGAAACAATGTAGGAGAAAGAGCCTGTGGTGATAAAGGGAGAAGTTCAAACTGCTCTGAAAGAATTGGAGGGGGGAAAACGGCCCCAGGAATTGATGGCATAGCAATTTTCATATTTCAACAAACAGATGCTGCCATGGATGTGTTCACCAAGTTGTGCCAAGAAATCTGGAGAACAACCACTTGGCCAGCTGACTGGAAAGATCTATATTTGTTTCCATTCCAAAGAAAGGTGACCCAACAGATTGTGGAAATTATTGAACAATATAATTGCTATCACATGCAAGCAAGATTGTGCTGAAGATTATAGAAAAATGACTGGAACTGCACATCAACAGAGAACTACCTGAAATGCAGGCTGGGTTTAGAAGAGGCTGTGGTACTAGGAATATTGTAGCTAGTGTTAGATGGATCTTGGCTGAAAGCAAGGAGTACCAGAGGAATGTCTGTGTTTCATTGACTATGCAAAGGCGTTTGACTGTGGGGATCGCAACAAACTGTGGCTGACTTTGAAAAGAATGGGCATCCTAGAAAACTTTATCATGCAAGCCTATACTTGGACCAGGAGACAATCGTCAGAAAAGAACAAGGAAACACTGCATGGTTCAAAATTGGGAAGGGCGTACACCAAGGATGTGTCCTATATCCATACTTTTTCAATATATATGCAGAACAGATTATCCGGGAGGCTGGGCTCTATAAGGAGAAATGTGGCATCAGGATTGGAAGTAGACTCATGAACAATTATGCATTATGCAGATGACACTGACATTACTGACAGTAAAGACATTGGCATACTGGTTAGTAAATGGAGATCTGATTGGGGCAGTACCAGTATCTATTACAAACGATAGTAAATACATTTTAATAAGAATTTTTAGTGGCCCAGAGAAAGATAGAGATTCTCCTCCCATGTGATTTACAGCCACTGAATGCCCACAAGAGGATCAGCTATGAAATGGTTCTGACTTAACGGAATGTCAAGTGCTAAGCAACCATTCTTCTAGATTAAGTTTTAGTTCTCATATACTCAGGGTATATTCCAAGTAGTGGAATAGCTGGGTCATATGGAATTTCTATGTTCAGCTTTTTGAGGAAGTACTAAACTGCTTTCCAGAATGATTGCATTATTTTACAATCCCACCAACAATATATGAGTTCGTTTCTAGCCACATCCTCTCGAATATCTATTATTTGCTTCCTTGTTAAACTTTGCCACTGTTACTGGAGTGAGATGGTACCTCATTATGGTTTTGATTTGCATCTCTCCTATTGACAGTGATTTGGAGTATTTCTTCATGTGTCTGTTTGTGAATATCTTGAGAATATGAGAACTGAGGTACAAACTGAGATTTGTACACCAATGTTCATAGTAGCATTATTCACCATTGCAAGATCATGGAAACAGCTCAAATGTCCAACCACAAACGAATGGATTGAGAAATTATGGTACATTCACACAATGGAATACTATGCAGCACTCAGGGGCAATAACTTTGTAAATTATTTCCTAACTTAGGAGGGACTGGAGAGCTTTATGCTGAGTGAACTAACTCAGTTCCATAAGGATAATTATTGTATAAAACCATTATTGTAGAATGAGTATAAGGATCCAGGAGGGGTGGGAGAGGCTAGAAGCAGAGGGATGTGGATGTACAGGGAGAGGGGGAGATTAATCTTTGGGTTGTACAATTTGATGGAAGGTGAGGGAAATTGAAAGAATTTGTTCAAATTTGTATTCAAATTTTGTAAATAAGCTAGTAGGAAAAAAACACCCCAAAACAAAACATTAAAAAGATAAATTGAGTTTTAGAATCCAAGCACCAGGGGTTAACAGGCTTAAATGATCCTTTAAAATGTTAGGTCAAGTCTTCTCAAAACCTTGCAAACAATGACTTCCTTCTGAAAGTCTTTACATGTTGCTAGGTGCTGTCAAGTGAAGTACAACTCATAGCAACCCTATGAACAAAAGATTTGAACCATGTTTTATCCTGTGCCATCTTCACACTTCCTGATACACAGGAGCCCATTGCAGTAGTTACTCTGTCAATCCCTCCACTCTTCCTAGCATCCTATCCTTCTACAAGGAATAGCACATAGTAGCAACATGACCAAAGTATGTGAAGCAAAACCTCATCAGTCCTACTTCCAAAGGGCACTCTGGCTACACCTCTCCAAGACATATCTGTTCTCTTGTCCATACATGGGATAGTCAGTGATCTTCTCCAACACCATAGCTTGAAGGTATCAATTATTTTCTCTCATTTCCAGCTCTCTGATGCATAGTAAGTGATTGGAAAAACTATGACCTAAATCAGTCTCACCTTAGTCCTCAAATTGACATCACTACTCCCTCCTCAGTAATTTGGAGAGGGCCCTAACTGCAGATTTACCCAATGCAATGTGTCTCCTTACTTCCTGACTGCTGGTACCAAGAGTGTTAATTGTGGATCCAAGAAAGATGACGTTTACAGGAAGACCCATTAACACTATTATTATTCAAATATATGCTCCTACATCTGGAACCAAAGAGGAAGAAATTGAGAACTTTTACAGAATCTGCAGTCTGAAATTGACGGAACATGCAATCGAGATGTGCTAATGATAATTGATGACTAAAGTCCAAAAGTGGGAAACAGTGACGAAGGAATAGTAGTCATAAAATAAGGGTTTAGTAATAGAAATAAGACTGTAAATAGAATGAATTAATTTTGTATTTACAATGATTTATTCTTGGCAAATAAATCTTTTTAAAGACATAAATGCCAACTTTACACACGGATCTCACCTGATGGGTTGCAGAGGAATGAAACTGAGTCCTTACATACTGATCATAAGTGAAGTCATCACTTAAAACTTCTCTGATTTCATTTACTGCTTTCCTAGTTTAATCTTGTCCCAGTCACAGGAGTCTGCTTGCTGGTTCTTCAAACATCAGAGATGCTCTTGCTGTAGGACTAATACCCTGGCTCGTCTCTTTCACTAGATAGTCACATGACTCACACTCTTGTTTCCTTCAAGCCTTTCCTTGAGGTTCTTAATAAGAATTACCTAGGCCATTCTGCATCTTGCCCCAACATTCCCTAGGTATCTCCCTTGTTATGATCCATTGATCTTCTTGCATAACACTTACTACCTTCATAACGTTTGTCTATCATTATTCCAAAACCATACTTCCTGATATGTTGGCTTGTTTTAGACATTCCATTCTGCCTATATTTGCCTATCATTATTCCAAGACTAATGGGACAGTACAGGAGAGGAAGACCCTGGATGAGATGGATTGACACAGTAACTGAGGCAATGGGGGTGGGTATGTCAGAAGTCAGTGAGACTGGCTCAGGACAAAGCAGGGTTCAGAGCAGTTGCACGCAGGTCACTGAGTTGCAGGTGACTCAATGGCATGTAAAAACAACATTCCAAGACCAATTTCCTGATTATTGTAACGGTAAGTCTTGAATCAGACAATGTTGCCCTCGAACTTTGTTTTTATTCTTTGAGCTATTTGGCTTCTTCCCATTTCCATATGAATTTTAGAATGTTTGCAAATTCTCTTTTAATATCTTGTGCTGTTATAATTCTAACCATTTCTCAAGATCCAGCTCCAAAAGCACATCTTCTGAAAAATACTCTCTACATGCCAATCAAAAAATCTTTCCTCTGCGCTTCATTCATATTTCCTAATGATCTTACTGCATTTGTCTATCTGTACATGTCTGTTCTTTCTTGCCAGACAGAAATAAATCATTGTAAGAAATCTTGACTTGGTTCCTTCTGTCCAAAATGTCTGGTATTGTCCAATTCCCAGGAGTGATGTCTTTTGCAATCCTTTGGTGTCCCAGGGTAGCACAAAGGGTCAACACAGTTGGCTGCTAATCAAAAGGTTGGAGGTTTAAATCTATCCCCCAAGCATCTTAGAAGAAAGGACTGGTGATACACTTTAAAAGAAACCAGCCATTGAAAGTCCTACAGTGCAATTTAATGTACATAGGATTGTCATGAATGATGATGTGGATTTGAAAAAAAATGCAGGAGTGCCCTGTGCATTAAGAAGGATCTGCAGAGAACACCTAGCTTGTTTCCCTATACATTGTCAAGGATTCCAAGAAACTTATAATTGTTTGTTCTATTGTTTGATATTTCCAAGATATCTTATCCTTTATTATTAATCTTTCAATGACTGCACTCAAAGAATAGCAGGATGATTTCTGTTTGAATATCAGATAATACTAATTGAGCTATGAAGGTAATTATATACAGCCTGGTTTTAACAATATATTTATCAATCACACGCTGCTCTCATTAAACTCCTGGAGAAACAGCATACTCTTAAAGCTATCAATGATTTTGGCTTCCCAGGCAATGCATCTCAATTCAGATCTGTTAGTAGCTTATTTCCACTGATCCAGCCCCACTGTTGCCTTCTACTGGAAGAACTGAGCTTATGACTGTGCCCTTAGGAAGAATGACTGTGGTTTAAGCATACTGTTCTTATTGGGAGAAACCAGCTCAGTAACCTGATGTTATGGGAACATGTTTAGTCTTCCCCCCCCCCAGAGCCTAAATTGCTATACTCTGTTTCTTATTATAAATAAACACAAGGATGAAATTGTTTTCACACCTAATAAATTAGCGCCACAACTATATGAGTAGGGCACTCAGCTTTCCCATCACACTCCTGTGCTGCTGTGACATTCATATTGGGTAATGACTTTTCTTGTGAGCAATTTAAACCTCAAGAAATAGATGAATGCTTTTTTGTTTGCCCTCAGTCATTTCACATTGTTACACGAGGTGAGATTAGATGAGATGATTTGCAGCACAGCATTAATCTTTATTACAGCATTAAGTATTTAAAAAACTATTAAATAATTTGTTAAAAGGCATAACTACTTTTAGAGTTTTGTTCTAACTGAAATCTTGGCTAGTGGTTAAAGAAAATTAATATTCAAAACTTAAATTTAGAGGTAATAATCTCAGAAATGATGAGCAATTAGATAATTCCATTAAACAGTAGAGCAGTTTATGTTTAAGCCTATTTCTGTGAGCTTTGTAATTATCTCCTAAAAGTCTCTAGTGATTTATTGTCAATATCATTATCATCATTATTACCAAAATTATTCTTTTGGAATATTCCAGGGGAATAAAGAGATGAACACACAGGGCAAGTGGGATGTGTGTGTGTGTGTGTGTGTGTGTGTGTGTGTGTGTGTGTGTTAATGAGAAAAAGAGAAAGTTGTGAAACAGAAAATGTGTCATTTAGAGAAAAAAGTAATCTGGTGTGATAAAAAAAAGTAGTGATAAGAGATCTGGCTAGATGGAAAGGAGGTGGGCATAAACAAAATAGTTTTAGACAGCACAAGTAGAATATTAGGGTTTGAATGGGTTTGAAATGAAGGTGGTATTGTAGGCAGAATAAAAACGTCTACCTGGGTTGTGCAAGGATACAAAGAATATTATTCATAAAGACTGCAAACAGCCAGACCAAGATGGATGTCAGAAAAGACTAAATATTACACTACAATGCTGATAAGCCAAAGCAAAGAGAAGAAATCAAGAAGTTAAGGAGCTAAACAGAAGATTTCAAAAGGCAGCTGGGGAAGGCAAAGTAAAGTTTTATAATAAAACGTACAAGGAGCTGGAGTCAAAAAATCAAAAGGCATGAACTCGCTCAACATTTCTTTAGCAGAAGGAACTGAAGAATAAGGGCAAGCCTCGAGTTGCAATACTTGAAGATGCTGTGGGCAGAATGCTGAATGACTCAGGAAGCATCAAAAGAAGATGGAAAGATGATTGCAATGGTTCTTTGTAACGTAAAAGATTTCCTTAAATAGTAAAAAAAAATTTAAAAAAATTTGAAAGTTGGAAAGAATATACAGAGTGACTAAGCCACAAAAAGTTGGCTGATACAGAAGAATTTCATCAAACAACATATGATCAAGAGGCAATGGTGATGAGGGAGGAAATGTAGGCTGATCTGAAGGAAATGGCAAAAAAACAAGACCCCAGGAATTGATGGAATATCAACTGACATATTCCAACAAACAGATGCTCCCTGGATGTGCTCACCAGGTTATGCCAAGAAGCCTGGAGGACAACTACCTGGCCAACTGACTGGAAAAGTATTTGTATTTATTCCTATTACAAAAAAGGATGATTCAATAGAGTGTGGAAATTATCAAATAATATCACTAATATCACCTGCAAGCAAGATCCTGCTGAATTTTATCCAGAAACGACTGAAACAGTATATCAGCAGAGAACTGCCAGATGTGCAGGCTAGATTTAGAAGAGACCATAGCATAGGGATATCATAGCCTAAGTTAGGTGGATCTTGGCTGAAAGTAAAGACTACCTACCAGAGATATGTTTATATCTGTGTTTCATTGACTACGCAAAGGCATTTGACTGTGTGGATCACAACAAATTGTGGCTAACCTTGAGAAAAATGGGGATCCTAGAACACTTAATTGTGCTCATACAAAACCTATAGTTGGACCAGGAAGCAGTCCTCAGAACAGAGCAAGGAAACCCGGCATGGTTCAGGATCAGGAAAGGAGTGTATCAGGAATGCATCCTACTTCCACACCTTTTCAATCTAAATGCAGAACAGATCTTTTGGGAATGTGGCACCAGGATAAGGCAGGTTTCAGAGCTATTTTATGCAGGGTGGCTGTGAGTCAGAGTTGACTTGATGGCACATAACAACAACCACGTAAATGTTGCCGGATATAGAAAAAAAGATTTTGTAAATCTGTCTGAGTTACAGACTTTGAAGATGGACAGTTCACCTGTATTTTTTTTAATTTTTATTATTATTATTTTTTTTAATTTAGGTTGTTTATTTTTCATT
>NW_006399861.1:5919148-5956151 GCF_000299155.1 Elephantulus edwardii
CCCCCCCCATTTGCTCCTCTCCTTGAAAAGCAAAAGAAAAACTCCCTCATTGGTACACAATTTGTGTGCGTGTACCGTCAAATCAAATCTGACTGGTACAGGAGGAAATTGTCCCTCCTTCTCTGGCAGAGCATCTGGTGGATTCGAACCGTGCGCCTCTGGGATTGTAGTTGCAGGTCCTTGCCACTAGGCCACCAGAGCTCCACTCAACCTGTATTTTTGATGTGGGCATAATTTAATCATAGCTGTTGTAAGGTGCCATCAAGTCACCTGCAACTCATAGCGACCCTATGTAATAAGGTCATTAAAATCAGGGACCCTTTTGCAGCAGTTTAAAGTCAGCAAGTGCAGTAGGACAAATAATACTCTCAGAGACACAATGCAGCTGCTGTTAAGACAGAAGAAGGGATGGCTTCTCGGCCTTTTGGCTAAGGTCAAGTGAAGACAGAGGAAGGGATGTGGACCAAGGATAGTGGGCAGCTTCTAGAAAGGATAAAAACAAGGAAAAAATTGTCCCTAAGAGACCCCAGGAAGGAAGCAGTCTAATAGTGTCAGAGATCAGGGCTAGAGAACCCTAAGAAGATCATTTATTTTGCTTTAAACTATTAAGTTCACAGTAAATTTTTTTTTGTCAGCAGTAAATAGAAAATTAGTATGTGTTAGAGAATATATTAGTCTGTATAAGGGATTAGAGGTCTGATTGGAGTATAAGAGGCTGAAGAAGGACTTTCAGAGTAGACTAATGAGTGATTTTTCTGTCTAAAAAAGGAGGACTCAGGTGGAAGGTGATAGGTGTCAAAGAGAGCTTTAGGGAAAATTACCTCGTTATTCTGTCCGAGATTATATAGACTGAGTAAAAGATTAACGTGGGAGAACTAGGCCGTTGGTGGAAAAGCAAGAGTAAAATGGTCACAAGGCTTCAGATGTAGCATTAACTATGGAAATAAACTATTAAATGGCTTTATTTTTGAAACAAACTTGTTGTTATATGCTGTTGAGTCACCTGTAACCCATATGGACCCTATGTACAGCAGCTGTGAAGCCTGCTGTGTCCTGAGCCAGTATCACTGATTCTGACACACCTACCCCATTACTCCAGTCACTGTATCAATCCATCTCATCCAGAGTCTTCCCTTCCTGTGCTATACCTCCACCCTTGCCAGCATGATGTCCTTCTCAAGGCTTGAATTTGTTCTTTAGTTCCCTTAGCTTAAGAAATGCCAAGCGAGTTTGGCCCTTTTGATTTTGACTCCAGCTTCTTGCACATTTCCTTTTCTTCCTGAACGGCCCTTGAAATCTTCTATTCAGCTCCTTAACTTCTTGATTTCTTCCCTTTGCTTTGGCTTCTCAGCACTCTAGTGCAATATTCCAAGTCTTATCTGACATCCACGTTGGTCTTGTCTTCTTCTTCCATCTTTGTAATGACCTTTTGCATTCTTCATGGAACGTATTCTTGATATCCTCCCACAGCTCATCTGATCTTTGTTCATTAGTGTTCAAGGTCTCAAACCTGTTCCTGAGTTGGTTTCTAAATTCAGAGAGGGTAGACTCAAGATCAAATTTTTATTCCTACGGATATGGTTTGACCTTTAGTTTTAATTTGAACTTGCATGTGAGTAGTTTTGGTCTGTTTCAAAATCAGCACCTGTCCTAGTTTTCACTGCTGATATTGAATTTCTCCAATGATTCTTTCCACAAATGTAATTGCTCTGATTCCTGTGCATACCATCAGGTGAAATCCATGTGTATAGCCTGTGTTTATATTTCTTATAAAAAAAGGTATTCGCTGTGTATAAATCATTGATTGTGCAGAATTCTATCATTCTATACCCAACCTCATTTCCGTCACCAAGTCTATATTTTCCAACTACTGATCCTTCTTCCTGGCTCTCAACTTTCACATTCCAGTCACCCATCATTTTTAATTGTTTACATGTTCGATCAAGTTCTGACTCCCACAGTTGGTAGAAAACGTCTATTTCCTCCTTTTTGGCTCTGGTTGCAGGTGCATAAATTTGAATGATAGTGGTATTGTACGCATATGGATATTATCCTGTCATTCACAATATTGTATTTCACGATGTATCTAGAAACAGCCTTTTTCATTGAGAAAGCAACCCCGTTTTTTCTTACCTTTTCATCTCCAGTATAGATCATATGATCATTTGATTCAAACTATCCCATGCCAATCCATCTTATTTCGTTAATACGTCAATATTTATGCATTCCATTTCTTTCATAACAATTTCCAGTTTTCCTACATTCATGCTTCTCACATTCTATGTTCCAATTATGAGTTTCTGCTTGCAATTATTCCTTCTCCTTTGGGTTTCTGAATTGTAGGGCTCTGACTCAGTTGCTATATCTGTTAGTATTCTCTAAGTGTGCTGGAGTGCCATCCACTTACTAAAACTCCATGAACTTTGAGAAATGATGATAGTTATAGAAAGGCTTCAGGTTTTTTGCTCATTGGGTAGCTATAAATCATGCTCAACTTGACGGCAATCAACAACAACAGCAGCTTTAAATTAGTAGCAGATCAAAAAACTAGCTACAGTTTTTATGAACTCCTCATAGGTGAAGGTTAGTTAAGGTCTCAAAGGTTAGAAGAGGATGGCTAACAGACCTAGGGGAGTGGTTGGCTGGTTTATGAGGGTAGAATGTAGGATGGGAAGGAAGAATTAGCTTTAGACATACTGAAATTTATAATGAGTGATTGGAATGGTCACGCCAGTAGGAATTGTGAATACATGCTGGCATTTTGGAAAGAGAAAATGTAGAGATGCAGTATCCTACTAGATCTTGCTAGAAGTGGGATTGGTAAGGAGTGGAGGAGTATTGCATTTGTAGATGAAATTCAAGGGGAAAAAGGAAGGTAGTTAATAGATCACAACTGTCATTCTCCCCACCCAGAGCAAAAAGTAGGGAAGAAGAGCAAAGACATATAGGAACAATTAGTCCAAAAGATTAAGCAGCTGTTCAAATTTCACTCTTCTACGACCAGAAGAACTAGATTGTACCCACCTACTACTACTTGGTTTTCATTGCAAATTGTTATGTGCCATCAAGTCATCTGCAACTCATAGGCACCCTATGTACAGCAGTCCTGTACCCTGTTCTATCCTGTGCCAATCTTATTGTTTCTGACACACGAGTCCCATTACCCCAGTCACTGAATCAATCCATCTCATGAAGGGTCTTCCTCTCTTTACTGTCCCTCTACTCTCCCAAGCATGACATCCCTCTCCAAGGACTGGTCCCTCCTTGCACCATGACCAAAGTATGTCAGACAAAGCTTCAGCATCCTTGCCTCCAAGAAGCAGCCTGGTTTTATCCTCTGTAGGAAGAACCTGTTGCAAATACCTTTTCTAAAAAACATTTCCAAAAAAGTACAACTTTACACATGGACTCACAGGAATCATATTGACTACAATTGTGGATGAAATCATTGCAGAAGTTCAATATCAACTGTCAAAACCAAACCAGAACTGTGGAACAAAACATCTCATGTGCAAGTTCAGACTGACACTGAAGAAAATTAAAACAAGCCCACGAGAACCAAAATATGTTCTTAAGCCTATTTTAACTGAATTTAAAAAAATAACTCTTAAGTTTAGGTTTGAGGCATTGAGTATCAATGATTGAAGACCAGATGATTGTGGGATGAGATTAAAGATATTACCCATGAAGAGAGCAAAAAGTTACTAAAAAGACAGAGGAGAAAGGGGAAAAAATGGATTTCATATGAGACCCTGAAAATTACACTGGAGCACCAAAAATAAAGGGAAGATATGATGAAATAAAAGAGCTCAATAGATTTTAAAGGGTAGCTCAAGAAAACAAAATTACTATAACAGAGTGTGCAGAGAATACGAATTGGAGACTTAAGAACTCACTCAGTATTTCTCAATCTGAAGGAACTAAAAAACGAACTCAAGCCTAGAGTTATAATACTTAGGGATGATGTGGTAAAATGGGTGAATGACCCAGAAAACACTGAAAGAAGATGGAGGGAATACACAGTCACTGAATCAAAAGAATTTGCAGACACTGAAATATTTCAGGAAATACCATATGATCAAAAGCCAAAGATAATGAAGGAAGAAATGCAAGATGCTCTGAAGGCACTGTTGTTGTTATGTGTTATTGAGTCATTTGTGACTCATAGCGACCCTATGTACAAGAGCCCTAAACGCTATTCTATCTTGTGCCAACCTCACCGTCTCTGACACACTCATTCCCACCACCCCAATCACAGAATCGATCCATCTCATCGAGGGTCTTTCTCTCCTCTGCCATCCCTCCACTATCCCAAACATGATGTCCCTCTTCAAGGACTAGTCCCTCCTCGTAACATGCCCAAAGTATGTCAGATGGAGCTTCAGAATCCTTGATTTCAAGAAGTAGCCTGGCTTCACCCTCTCCAGGACAAACCTGTTTGTTCTCCTAGCAGTCCATGGTATATTCAACACTCTTCTCCAGCATCACAACTCAAAGGTATCAATTCTTTTTCTATCATCCCTAGTCACTGTTCAAATCTCCGATGTATAACACATAATTGTGAAGACTATGGCTCAGATCAGGTGCACCGTAGTCTCTAGCCTGATGTCGTTTCTCTTCAGTACGCTTGAGAGGTCCTTCACAGCTGACTTCCAGTGCAATTTGGTGTGTGTGTGTGGGGGGGCAGGGGAAGCTCCAGGAATCAATAGGATACCAATTGAAATGTTTTAAATGACAGATGCAGCCCAGGTTGTGTTCACCAGTCTATGACAGGAAATTTGGAGGACTAGTGTCTGGCTGACTGAACGGAAGAGATCCAAGTCTGTTCCCATTCCCAAGAAAAGTGGTCCAAAAGAATGCAGAAATTATTGAAATATATCATCAATATCACATATATGCTAAATACTCCTGAAGGCCATTCAGAAACTGAACAGTACACAGAGAACTGCCAGATATTCAAGCTGGATTTAGAAGAGGCTGTGGAACTAGGGATACCATTTCTGATGTCAGATAGAACCTGGCTGAAAGAAAAGAATACCAAGTGAATGTCTATTTGTGCTTTATTGACTATGCAAAAGCATCTAACTGTGTGGGTCATAACAAATTATGGCTAATGTTGAGAAGAATGTGAATTCCAGAACACTTGATTGTGCTCAGGTGGAACCTCTAACTAAATCAAGAAAATGTTGAATGAACAGAGCAAGGGAACACAGCATGGTGTAAGATTAGGAAAGTATGTATCAGGGTTATATCCTTTCTCCTCATCTATTTAACCTGTATACTGAGCAAATTATTTAAGAAGCTGGAATCTGTGAAGAAAAAAAGTGGCATCATGATTTAAGAAACACGTTATCAGTAACCTTCGTTATGTGGATGATATAGCCTTGCTTGCTGAAAGTGAAGAGGACTTGAAGCACTTGCTGCAGAGGTAAAATGTTGTAGTCTTTAACATGGATTGGTGGCATCTCAATGTCAAAACCCAAAAAACCTTTCCCCTGTACTACAGATAACATCATGCTGGAAAAGAAAGACTGAGAGTGTCAATGACTTCATCTTACTTGGATCCACACTCAATACTCTTGGTGCCAGCAATCAGGATATCAAGTGACACTGGGAAAATCTGTAGTTAGGGACCTCTTCAAATTATTGAGGAGCAATGATGCCAGTTTGAAGACTAAGGTGTGTCTGATTCAGATCATGGTCTTCAGTCACTTGCTATACATCTGAGAGATGGATAGTGACTAAGAATGACAGAAGAAGAACTTTATGCCTTTGGACTGTGGTGTTGGAGAAGAGTGCTGAAGATCCTATAGATTGTTAAAAGAACAAACAGATACATTTTGAAGAAGGTACAGCCAGAGTGTTCCTTGTAGACAAAGATAATGAAGCTGTTGTACATAGGGTTGCTATGAGTCGCAAGCGACTAGACGGCACATAATAACAACATCAGGAGGGGCCAGTCCTTGGTAAAAGACGTCATGCTGGGAAAGCTGGAGGGTCAGAGAAAGAGGATGAGACACAGTGACAGTAACAAAGGGCTCGAGCATGTCAGATAAAGACGATGGTTCAGATCTGGTGTTCACCCGGTTGCTATGAGCCATCCCCTGGACAGCACAAAACACAGTATGTCCTCAATTATTTATTTGCTTCTCTGCAAAGTCCTGACCATTTCTCTGAACGTATTAGCAACCTATTTTATTCTATGAAAATTGAGGCTTTTCTCCCTTCTGTAATTTCTCCTTCTCCTTAATGCTTTTCCTCTAACCAGTCTAGTTCTTAACAGCAAAAAGGAAGTAGATATGGGTAGGAAATAAGTATTGGCTTTGCCTTACTACACAGAACTACTTATGTAGCTGTGATTAAAGTTTTCAGCAAATCTAGAAAGAGAAAAAGGATCTATTATGTTTTAGGCTAAAGGGAGAAAATAGGTTAATTAGGGCTATGATTTCATCTCTTCCAAGCTGGACATGTGTTGAGTGCGAATACATATGTTTTTGATTAGTCTTTTATAGAAAATGAAAGGAAAGGTTATTATTAATCAGATGGATCTCAATACTAAAATAGAATTGTCAGTGAAGTTGGAAAGCCAGAAAACTTCGCTCTTTTCATTGTTCATTGCCAGGAAGTTCTTCAAAGCAGTCAGCATCCAAATAGCCAAGTTACCATAAAGTGTCCTTGTACTATGTAAGAATACGTATGTTAAAGATGCCTGTGGATATAGCTGTTTTCCCTACAGGGTATATAAAACCTCAAGTTTAGGATTTCTGTAATGAGCTCCAGTGTTAAAGCCTAGACTTATCAGGTTTATGAATAAATGCTGTCATGAAATCCCTGCATGGATACTTGACTACTAGCTGGAATATACTATTCCATCACTCAGAGATGTGTAGGAAGAGAGGCCCTGTGATCCGCTCCTGAAAGGCCACACCTTGAAACGCTGTGGAGCAATTCTGTGCTGCACACATAGGATGACCAGCAGTTAGAATTGACCCTATGGTAACTGACAAGAAGTTGGCATGCAGTAGGCTCTTAAATCCATCTATTCAAAATTGCTGCAACAAAGTAGTCGTGTCAATCACCTGCTTCTTGGTATAAGGTTCTTGAAGGGAAAAGCCCTAGGGTTGCCTCAATCCTGAGTGGGATAGAATTGGTGGGAGGACACGGACCTTAAGAAATTTTCCCACAAATTTTCCTTCTTGTAGAAAAAAGCCTAAAGGTGTCTCTATTTTGTGCTCTTACTCATCATGAACACTAAAGCTGGTGACTAAGGTGTGGGGAATGGCTCATGACATTTTTAGTTACAACAGCTTTGCCACTACTTAAACATCTTTCATGTAAACAGAATGGACGATCTGCTGTGTATACAACTTATCCCTAAATGTTGACTCTCACCAAAATAGGATGCACTATTTTTCAGTCAAAATCTAGTTGATGTTTTCATTCCCTTGTGCTTCAGCATCAGTCACATTTGTACTTGGAATGAATAATCTATGAAGACAGTTAATCAAGAGAATCGAGACAGAGGTGGATGCAACTATGTATTAATATGTAGGCATGTAGACAATACAAAAAAAGCACACTCATATAATAACCAAAATAGAATATTTATATTATAACTTAAGTTTTTCCACATAAAAAATAACAAACTTTAATGCTTTTTTACCTTCTTAGAAAAATGATATTAAAAAGTGCTGTACATCAAGATAATAATTGAACTCCTTATATTTAGCAAATTACTACATCTCACATCCATAATTTTACTAAGACTTATTTCACTAGTGCTTTGAAATGATTCTCTCTAATCTATATTCTGGAACTGTACTGTAATGCAAAATATATTTAGATTTCAAAAAAATAAAAAAATATATACTTTAGATTTCAAAGATTAGTATGAATAAAAGAATGTAAAATTACAAATTTTACATACATACTGATATTTTATATTAGAAAACATAAACTTTATTAGTTTAATTTTACCTCGTTGATATTTTTTAAGGATAATAACTGAAAAATTAAAAATTACACCTGTAGCTCACATTTCTTTTCTGTGTGGGACTAGAAATTGGAAAACAAAGGGTTAAACTATCTATAAATTCTATATGTTATTTGTCTTTAGAAATGGGAAATATAAGAACTAACAATCCAGTCTGTAATTTTTCTAATGGATCATATTACTTTTAAAACAAAGTATAAATCTTAACCTCTGTTTATAATTTTCAAAGGTACCGAAAAATATGACTGGCATTTAAGATATACACCTTATGCCACATTTTAAATTAAGACTAAAACAATGGATAAACTAAATCTCCCTATTGTTTATTTTTACAAATAGCTGCAATAGAGAGTTAAGGGAAGAGGAGTGGAAAAGTGGAGGATATCAACAGGATTAACTGTCTACTTGAGCAGAAATAAGAACTCGTGTGTAAATTAGGACACTCTACATTCAGTGACCTCCCACCCACTGCACTCATATTCCACTGCACTTTTCCACAAGATGGAGAAAAAAGAGAGCTGCTCTTGTGGCAAAAATAAAGTTAATATAGACTTGGTCAATAAAAACAACATAACATTTAGTGTGGGGGGATTTCCTTTTCTTTGCATTTCTACCATATAAGTAAGGTGTTTTATCGTGAACCTCTTTAGTCATAATAATTTACTACAAAATATGAATTAAAATATGACTGGATAATTATTTTCAGGAAAATATACCTTGATGGTTGGTTTTTAGTTTGTTTGTTTTTTAACTCTTAGAAGTTCAGGATAATTTTTATTGTTTGGTTTCTGACAACAAAAAGGACTAGTTCTTCTGGAAAACTATAGATAGTAGCATAAGCCATGTATCAGCACTTCCTGTGAAGTGAGACTTCTACTAATACTCTAGTGCATTCGCTTCATTTGAAAAAGTGACAGGAACAACTAGGCCCTGTCGGTGCAGCTCTCGGAGAACATCTAAGATTGAGTCTAGTTCCGTGCGAAACTTGTCCAGCTCTCGGTTCTTTAACTGTGCAAGCCGTTTCCATTTTTCCACTTCCTTGTTTTGCTCAGTTTCTACTACTTGGCGAGTTTGCTGTATTATCTGAAAATTAAAAAAACGAAAAACAAAAAACAAAAACATATTACTACTACAATTCACCCTGTGGCTGAACAACAATTACCACTTTCAAGAGTTGAGATGGACAATGGTGAGTGTGACAGGACTGACTGTTAGAGGGAGGAAGAGTGGCAGCCGTAACAAACGGGCGAGACTCTGCCCAGCAAATAAGCTTTGTAGGTTAAGAGGTGGAAAATTTATAATCTAAAAACTTTATTATATAAAGTTTTCTAGTTAATTTTTTAAATAATGTGAATAAAACACTACCACCATTTAAAATAAGAATATCTAATCGCTTGCTATGAATCTGAACATCCAAATAATGTCTCCTCAGGATAGCAACGTAGGTATAGTGTACAAAAGAAAACCCAAAGCTTATATAAACAGAGAAAACAAAACACAAAGATTTTCCACTAATAGAAAACTGGTAAGACTGAACCCTGTCAAAGGGGAAGAACTTGTGGGGCCTACAAAAGAGAGGAAGTTCCATCGAGTTCTGACTCTCACAGGGTTCATCATAATGCTTCTGTTGTTGTTAGGTGCCACCAAGTCGAGTATGACTCACAGTGACCCTATGAACAGATCCAAACCCTGTCCTATGCTTATTATTTCTGACATACTCGAGCCCATTGTAGAAGTCACTGTCAATTCATCTCATTGAGGGTCATCTTCTTTTTTGTTGATTCTTTATCTTTCTAAGTATGATGTCCCTCTCCAACGAGCACTCAGGCTGTACTTTCTCCAAGACATATCTGTTTATTCTTTTGGTGGTCTATGGGATATTCAGTGCTGTTCTCCAACACCATAACTCAAAGCCATCAATTCGTCTGTAAACCTTATTAATTGTTCAGCTCTCAGAGGAACAACAAGTGAGGGAAAAAACTAAATGGCATCTTAGTCTTCTAACTGACATCATTGCTCCTCAATAATTGGAGAAGTCCCTGACTACAGACTTTTCCAATGCAATACGCTTCCTGATTTCCTGACTGCTGATATCAAGGGCGTTGCTTGTGGATCCAAGTAAGATGAAATTGTTGACAATTTCAGTCTTTTCTCCATCCATGTGATTCAGATACACAAACTGCTTTGAGGGAGAAAGATGAGCAATCTCCTCACAGGTGATTTACTGCCTATGAAAACCCACTGGAGGGCCAGCTATGGGTGCATTATTACTTGATGGTACACAACAAAAAGTATTCCTTTGCTCTGTTCAGACAACAGTCTCTTGGTTCAGGCAAAATGAATAGGTTTCGCATTAGCACAATTAAGTGTCGCGACATATGATTAATCATACAGCATAACAGTAAAAATAGTAAGAACAAACATCCATAGCATGCATCAAGTGCCAGGCCCTGTTTTATATATTTTACGTAAGTTAACTCATTCAACACTATCAACACAGTAGGGGGCAGGTGCTATGATTTATCACCATTTGATAGATAAGAAAGTTGAGCAACTAAAGCTCAAGCCCAATGGCATTTAGTGTGTCTGCCTCACAGTGACCCCACATGGCAGGGTGGTTATTGGGTTCGAATTGTTGATAGTTTGGTTAGCAGTCAACACGTGAACCACTATGCCACCAGTAGTTACATTATGTATGTGTACTACATAAATGATACTGATACACAGATATCAATATACACATATAAATGATATTAAATTATAAATATATATATAAATTTTATGTGTATCAATAAGCATGTATCAGTAAATTTTATCTTTATTGATACACACAATAATTTCTTCCACCCACTTGTGTATAAGACTAGAAAACAACTATTTGTAATAAGGTCTTAACACAGTATAAACCTATTGTAAGTTAGGATATAATCATAAATATAGTTGTGGACAACTTATATGGGTACATTCTAGTGAAACAGTGGTACATTTTGATGCCTTAATTCTACTACCGTTGATTTGCAGTGAGTTTAGAATATGGTTTTTGAAAGACTTTCATAAGTAGGTGAGCTCTGGTGGCCTAGAGGCAGGAAGCTGCACTGCAATTGCAGAGATATGTGGTTCAAACCCACCAGACGCTCTGCCAGAGAAGGAGAGGCAATCACCTCCTGTACCAGTCAGATCCGATTTGATGGAACACACACACACACACACACACACACACACACACACAAAATAATAAAATAAAAAAAATTTTAAAAAATGACTTTCACAAGTATAATAGTAGAAATGAAAAATCTATCACATTATTCTCATTAATCTATTAATCTCTCAAAAATCTATTAATCATTGCCCATTTCAAACTCATTTCTTAATTCCCTAATGAGAATCTTGATATGTTTACATACAGCTGGTATTTCCCTGTGGCATTCGAGTTAACAATAAAGCCTGCAAGTCAATAATATTATCAGTTTTCAAATTTTATATAAATT
The DNA here is from genome assembly GCF_000299155.1 of Elephantulus edwardii. Lineage (NCBI taxonomy): Eukaryota > Metazoa > Chordata > Mammalia > Macroscelidea > Macroscelididae > Elephantulus > Elephantulus edwardii. The sequence goes on from NW_006399861.1 coordinate 5,930,630, forward strand.
CACCTTGGTCAAGCAAAGATAAATACCAGCACCAAGGCGGCTATAAACTCTTTTGTCATTTTAAATGTCTATTATTTTATGTTTGTAATTAAGGATAATAATCCTATTACTAGTGCTAGATATATAGTTGTTGTTAAATGCCGTTGAGTCGCAGGTGACTCATAGTGACCCTATGAAGGAGAGTCCTCGATGCTTGGGTGCCTTTCATCCTTCCTCCAGGTTCACAGAGTGTCCCGGAGGCAAGCTATTATGGAAGTGGATGGATATATATTACATACTAGAAATTTATTTCTTATATTCATTCATTGAAATAATTTAGAAGAATGGAACATTGTTCTCCATGTGTTCCCAGAACAAATATGGATAAATTTTAAGCCACCTAGCAATAGATAAGAACATGATAGACATTCAAACCATGTACTTTTAAGATTCCAGCACAGATTCTTACCACTAGGCAACCAGAGCTACATATGACATACGGTATTTTTTCATTTCATTTCATTAGACAAGACAAACCAATCCTGAGGTATTTGAAATTAAAGTCATTTATACAAAAGGTATAAATTGTCAAGATTCAAATACAGTGGATATACTTTAAGAAAGAACTTTTTTTGGAGAGATGTCAAAATCATAGGAAATTAGATACAGTGAAAATAGAGTACTATACAAATATATAAATATGGTCTACTCTTTTACCTGTTGAAGTTCCTGCTCTCTTTGCTCATGCCTCTTTTCCATCTGTTTTATTTTCGTTTCTAAGCCCATGAAGTGCTTCATCTCTGGTGTATGATTTTCTTTGGCTTCTCTCAATTCTTCTAAGAGTTTTGTAACCTAACATTGAGAACATTATATAAATCAAAAGAGAAGATTAAAATGCAGTAATTTTATAAAGAGGTTGGTTTGAAAACCAGGAACATTCATCATCTCTATGAAATGTTCCTCATTAAGGCGCATCCTGGGTATGACAAGTTATCCTGAGTTATTAGCGTAAGAAATAGCTTTCATTTCCTATGCCCAAAAGAAAAGCTCACCTTATCTCTGAGATGACCCACTATTTCAAGAAGATCTTGACGACTGGACAATTTTCTCCCCATTAAGGCTCAAAAGAAGTTGGGTAAGATCTATTTTGGGGCATTTTCTTAGGTGCATGCAGTTTTGCTACAAGAACGTACTGGTCAAGGATTATATTTAGGATTACATGACAATGCATTTAAAACACACAGCACAGTATAGTACCCAAAACACAGAATATTTTGAATAAATATGGATTCCTGTTCTTTAGTCAGCTCTGTGTAATTCTAGTAGTAATTTTTTTCCACCTGTTATCACTTGTGGCTTTATTGTAATTTATTTAACAAATGAAAGAGGCATAGAAAGCAGAGATAACTGAGCACTGAGTCCTGTGCTGGTAGCTGCCTTGGGCCCTCTCGTGTGAGTTTTCCCGGAGTAGATTCCAGTACCAAACTGGCTGAAGCCATTCTCTTTTGCTGGAATGGCCTTGCCACTGATCAGGTATTAACATGGCTCAGGGGCAAATTCTGATCAGTTTAGACTCATTATAGGCTGTCCAGTTTTTCCTGCCAATGACTGCTTTAAAAGTGGGCATGTGACTTACCTTTAATGCAAAGGTAGCTAGCTGGGAGACAGTACAATCTCTTTGTATTTGTTTATTTGAGTACTTTCCTGTCCCATCCACCATAATGCAAGATCTTTGACGGCGAAGATGTTGAGTATGTTATTTATCACTATATCCCAAAAGCCTACATACAATATGGTCTGGTATCTGCTAACTATGCATTCAATTAATAAATAAAGGAATGTGATGAAGTAGATGCCATACTTCTCATTCACTGGAAAATATCAGTCTTAGAATTCAAGAAGTTGTACTGCCTACTCTAAGGTAGGTGTTTTTGCTCCAAAGGAGAAATTCACAAGGCAATCTCCTCCCATGCTGTTAACAGCCTCTGAAAACTCAACTTCAGGGCCAGCTATGAGTTGGTTCTGACTTGACAACAATGTGTTTTCAACAGAGAATTGGAGTCTGGGGAACATTATCAGTTTTTTCTTCTGCATGAAGAACTGGCCTTGAGTTGAAGTAACCTACCTCTGATCCTCCCTGGATAAAGACTGAAATGTCAGCTGTGATGGCAGACACACTGCCCGTGGTGAAAAGCACTGCTGACTGATAGACTTCATCTGGGCTCAGAAGACTTTGTATGAACTGAAATACTTGGTCGGAAGCTGCGGCTCTGGGCTATCCAGCGTGAAGTGACTTGCAACAGGTCATGTCCCTTATAGGACTCATGGAAGGTTTGCACACGAGTTATAATTATTCTAAGAAACACTGCTTTTGTAAGCTTGGGGTATCTAAAACAGGGTGGTGCCTTAATTTCCCTGGTGTGTTTTATTTCCAACAGCTGGTGGATTCAAATCTTGGGTCTTGGCATTGGCAGCACAATTCTATACCACTAAGCCATCAGAACTCCCTTCAGACTACACTTAGAACTGCATTAGCCCTAGACTGAGGCTGCTCTGGCACCACCATAAAAAAGGGTATTTAAAAGGGTGACACTGATCCCAAGTAACTACTTGGCAGAACAAAGCCTACTATGATTTAAAAGAAAAATAAAATTCACTTGACAGCATAAAATCCATAATGCCAAAACCTAATAAAAAAATTAACAGGCAAGAGTCAGAAGGAAACCAGAAGAGAAACTAATAAGACTCAGAAATAACAGAGATGATAGTATTGAAGGAAAAGAATGTTAAAATAATTATCCTTAACATACCTTATGTTCTCAAGAAAATAGAGATGAACATGAACATGGAAATAAGAGAAATGGAATACTAAAAAGGATGGGATAAGAATTTAAGATGAAATATATGATTACTGAAATTAAAAAATATTTTGGATGGAAGCAACAACGTAATAGGCAAAGTGGAGGAACAGACCAGTGAGCTGGAAGATGTAGTAATGCACACCATCAAAAAGAATTTTTGAGAAAAAAGATGAGTCTAAGTGTTCTAAGGCATGTCTCTTAGAATGTTACTTGTTCTGAAATCCACTTTGTCTTATGTTTTTATCAGATTTTTTTCTGGAGAACTAGAAAAAAGAGGAAAAAAAAAACCCCAGGGATACAGAAAAAAAAAATATTTAAATAATGTTCAACAATTCGCAAATTGATGAAAACTATAAATTCAGGATGTAAGAAGCTCAATAAACTCCAAGTGTAAAACCCAGAAAACCACCCTGAAGTAAAGGCACTAAAACTTGGGTATAAACAGAAAATCACCTTAAAATCATCCAGTGAGAAAAGAAATATATACAGAGAAATGAGAAAACAAATAGACACTATGTTCTGTACATCAGAATCTATCCAGTGTATATGCAGAATATGTCCTTTATATCAGAAACTATGAACTTAGGCAACTGTGATGTCTTTTTGGTTTTGTCCAAACATTTCCCCTCATTTTAAAAAATTAATATTTGTATGAAGGACATCATGTTCAGAAGGGTGGATGGACAGCACAAGACAGGGAGATCCTGGAAGAGATGCATTGATACAGTCACTGGGGCAATGGGGGTTGATGTGTCAGAATTTGTGAGACTGGCTCAGGACAGGGAAGGGTTCAAAGCTGCTGTACACAGAGTAGCTATACATTGCAGGCAACTCAACAGCATGTAACAATAACGTACTATGACAGGTTTTAGAAACAGGAGTGGCATCTACTTCCTAAATAACATGCCTCCAGAAACTTTATGAACTTTGATAAATGTTGATAGATGTAAAGGGGCTTCAGGCCTTTAGTTCATAGGATCGCTATGAATCGTGTTGACTCAAATACAATAGACAACAACACATATGTTTCATGCATTTACACTAGGTTTTATACAGTTGTTATTTACACTATATTTCATTTATTTATATTGTGGATTCCCCTCCTTACAATCATCTTCCTAATAACTTTTGTGAAGGCGTGTAAGCCAGCTACTTCATGCCTTATGCTCTAATATCCTCCTTTTATTTTATTTTATTTTATTTTATTATTTTTTGTGCAAGTACCATCAAATCAGATCTGACTGGTACAGGAGGAAACTGTCCCTCCTCCGGCAGAGCATCTGGTGGATTCAAACTGTGTACCTTTGGGATTGCAGTACAGCTTCTTGACACTAGGCCACCAGAGCTCCCCTCCTTTTATTTTTTTAAACATAGAAAACATTTTAATTTTCCCCTATTTTTGCACATTTTCTTCCCCCTCCCCCCTCTCCAGATCCTTATCGCAATGCATCCCTTGTTCCAGATTGCTGTCATGCATATTATGACTAGTCATATATTCCTTTCATTCTTCCTCTCATCTGATATAATGCAGTGTTCATTATCTATCCACTCTTTTTCCCATTCTATATGCAACACCTCTATGTCTGTCCAATTTAATAACAACATTGTTTTGCAGTATTTGTCCTTTTGTGATTGAGAATTTTACTCAGCATAATGTCCTCCAGGCTTTCCCATGTTGTGTGAAGCTTTATGAGTTCATTATTTTTCATTGCTGAATAATATTCCATTGGGTGAACCTACAGTAATTTTCCTATCCATTCATTTGTTAATGGGCACTTGGGTGGCTTCCATCTCTTTGCTACTGTGAATAATGGAGCAATAAACATGGGTGTACATACATGTGTTTAAGCTGTGGTTCTGGTTTCTTTAGGGTATATTCTCAATGGTGGAATTGCTGGGTCAAATAGTGCTTCTATTTCTAACATTTTGAGAAAGTGCCAGACAACCTTCTGTAGTGGCTGTACCATTTCACATTCCCACCAGGAATGAATAAAAGTTTCAATCTCTCCACCTAACCAGCACTTGTTGTTTGCCGGCCTGCTGAACTTTGCCATTGTTGCTGGGATGAGATAGTATTTCCTAGTTGTTTTGAATATCCTCCTTTTAGATAGCCAATTTATGATCTGCCCGTCCCTATCACACCAGTACTCTGAGGGAACAAGCATGTCCTTTTAGCTGAAGAATCCTCTATCCAACTTGGAAATTTAGAGCATATGCATCCACAAGCAAAGACTAGTCCAGAGCAAGCCATCATGGTGCAACAATCAAGCCTAGCTAACATCATAGTTCTCTTCATCTGGATGGGTTCTGGTCAATGCATTCCTAGGCATCCATGGTTACGTTCAAATGGTTATCAGCTGCAAGGCCATGAGTCCACACTCCTTGCATTCCAGACCTGATGGTGTCAGCCCCAGCCCCAACATGGGGTTGAGTCAATCAGCCAGGGTTCTTCTTGACTGTCTGCTCCATAAGGCAACAACCCTTCCCTGCTCGTCCACACAACTGTGCATACTAGGTGGGCAGCATTGAAGGAGCACGTTCCAAGCTCACTCCGTTTCTTTACTGTTTTATTCCTCCCATTTCCACTTTTATGGGGATTAGCTTATGCTCATGCACAGTAACAGACATCTTTATATTGACAAAACCAAACTAAATCAAAACAAACAAACAAAAAAATCCCCATAAGCTGTCAAGAGTTCTACACTTTTTGAAAAGCTTTTCCAAAAATGGTAAAGATGATTTTCAGACAAATATAAAAGCTGAGATAATCCACTGGCAGAAGATATCTACAACAAAAATGTTAATGGAAATACTTGAGACAGAAGGAAAATTATGCCAGTCAGGAATATCTTGTTGCTGTTAGGTGTTGTCAAGTATGATCATAGTTACTCTATGAACAGATCTGAACCCTGTGCCATCCTCATCATCTGAGTCACTTGAACCCATTGCTGCGGTCACTATGTCAATCCATTTTAAGGGTCTTCCTCTCTTGCTGATCCTGGACCTTTACAAGCATGATGTCACTCTCCAAAGAACAGCCTTTTTTAGAAACATGCCCAGAGTATGTGAGACAAAGTTTTTCTATCCCTACTTTAAGGAGCATTTTTACTTTAAGGCTGCACTTTTTCCAAGACATACTGATATGTTCTTTTGACAGTCCATGGGACATTTAGTGCCCTCTCCAACACCACAATGTAAATAAAGGCATCAATTCTTATTCTGTCATAATTATTTTCTGTCAACCTGAATCAGATGCACCTTAGTTTTCAAACTGATATCAATATTCCCCAGTAATTTGAAGAAGTCCCTGACAAGTAGACTTTTCCATTGCAATATGTCTCCTGATTCCTGACTGCTGGCACCAAGGGTGTTGACTGTGGATCCAAGAAGGACAAAATAGATTTACACAAAGGAATAAAGCGCCCAAACAGTAAATGCATAGCTATTTGGAAAAGACAGTTTTGAAAATACTTAATCTTTTTAAACTATTTACATGACTTATAGCAAAAGAAAGAGTGTAAGGTTATTAAGAGACATGGGAATACAATGTAACACAATAACGAGGAAGGAAAAATAGAAATATACACATAGCTTCATTACACCTAGAGTGGTATAATATTATCTGAATTGCAGAGTGGGATAAATGACAGATGTATACTACAAAGCAAAGGGAACAAAATGAAAAGGTATAAAGTAAAAAAAAAAAAAAAGCAAGCTAGCAAGTCAACCAAAAACATCCCAAACCCTCTGTCACCTAAGGATAATAAAAATGGAGAGTTTTCAGAAAAACCTACTGCCTGATATTACTGTTGATCCAATCATGCTATAACTATTTTCTCACCAAACTAGCAACATTAGTACTTACTATAAAAAGAGCTGTACATCTAAATTACTGTCTAGCATAATTAAACAATTGCCCCTTGCCATTTTTTGCGAGGGATGGAAACATAACTATTTCCATTTAAAACCTGAACATAAGTAAAAACAATTTCTAAATAATACTGGAGTTTCATCTAGGCAGGTATATTCTCCATACGTAAGTTAAAAAATATGCTTGGTATGTGACTGTCATTTTCATCTGTCCATTTCTTAAGTTAAAAAAATTTATACCAAAATATGAATGATAGACTTCAATTAAAAAAAAAAAATCCGTTCTTCTTTACCTCATTCTGTAGGATTTCTTCTCGAACTTGAGAAACTGCAAGTGATTCTTGCTTACCCTGCAGCTCATGAACTTGATTTTGGAAATGTTTTATAAGTACCTGAAAAATGAGTAGAACTGAGTTAATAATATTCTACTTCCTTTGAAGAAATTGACCTTATTTAAAAATCGAAATAAAGTCAATTCATTACTTTTATTTACTAATTTAAAAACCCTTGACATTGAAACATCACTTGTTAAACAAATGACTGCTACAGGAACAAGTTCATTAAGGGGTTATATTAGGTTTCTCCTAGGATTTAAAATTGAAATACTAAAAATAAATTGACTCTAGAACTAGCTGGCCTCTTTCACTATAGTGGGTTCCCTCTGAAAGCCTGAAAAATCTTTTATAAAGAAACAGTTCTAAGTCCTAAGCCACCATCGTGGGTCAGTTATTTGTCCTGGAGGGGTTAACATGTGACTGTGATGGTGGAACCTGTCACAGGCGTTTAACCAGCAGCGTCACCCACGGGGACCAGGTTTCAGTGGAGCTTTCTCTGAACATGAGTAACCAAAGGCTAGATGAATTGTGAAATGACAACAAAGATTCTAGATGTGAGAAAATCAAAAGGTCAGGAAAAGACAGCAAAATCGGTATCAGAAGAGACTTTGAAACTTTCTTTTGAATGTAAAGTTGCTAAAGCAAGTGAAAAAAAAATGCTGATGAACAAGAGCTCCACAGGACATTCTGAAAGGTGGCATTTTGTCAAAAGTGGCCAATATTACCTTTAGACTTTGTAATGAAATAATAGTTTTTTTAAGAGGTTATTAACTAGTATGATTTATATTGTTTTGTTGTTTAGGAAGATTACACAAGCTTAATATAATTCATGACATCAATGTTAGTTTCCTATTTTTAGATATTGAAATATATGAACATATATTCAAGTAAAGTATTTGAATTTAGTAATAACTCAATGCTTTTAGTGTTCTAATGATCAGAGTGTGCTGAATTATATCTAACTCATAATTTATTAAGTTACCCTTATAATTCTGAGACTATCGCATATTTATTGCACCAGACATTAAGAAATTAGCTTTCTCATGAGAAACTGATAAAATGCTCTTATTGCCTACTGGTATCCCATTCATGAAGGAAGAATAGCAAGTTATTTGTAAGTTAAATTAAAATGACTATAGAAATTGAAATTTTTCTGTTCTGTGCCATCAAGTTGGAACCAACTCATAGCTGACCCTCCAGTAAGTATTTAGAGGCTATGAATCACACAGGAAAAGGCTGTACATCTTTCTCACAGAGCAGTTAGTGTATCTGAACTGCATGCTTGTAAGCTGGCAGCATAACTCCTTATCACTAGGCCACCAGAGCTCCCTAAATGTAAAGAGCATTTCATTTTTTTTTGGGGGGGGGTGTATAAAGATTAAATCAAAATTCTTTTTATGCTCATTTCTTTTTCTCACCAACATTTTATTTTGCAAAGGACAGTACAGTAGGCATTTTAGATTCAGTAACTGTTTACATTTCTTTTCTTTGTATATACATGTGCATGGATGTATGCATTGTGTGAGCATGTGTGTGCATGCTTTTTCTCCATTGAACTGTTTTAATTTGAATTACAGAACTGACGTTTCATCCTTAAGTACTTCAATCTGCATCTGCCTCTCAATATACGTGCAGATGTGTACATTTTGCCATTTGATTGCTTGCTCTTTTCTTTATACTATTTAAAATCACTCTGTAGATAAAAGTTTCATATGACTGCTGTTTTTCAGTCAAGTAACTCTACAGAGAAAATGGATCAGACAGTAAATATTCACAGATATTCCAAATAGATATAAACTATATTCAATAAGGAGCATTCATTCCAGAAAACGATGAGTTGTCAGCCTTCTCAGTAATAATTTTTCTAAGTCTATATGCTTTGTAAAAGCTAAAGCTGTGTGTGTCTCTCATTTATTTTATCCCAGGTGCTTGATGCCTATAAACCATAAATCATTATTTGTTTAATGAATGAAAGGTAATGGGCAGGAAGAACTAAGATAATTACTTGCTGTTTGGGTCTGAGTTGGTGGGAAAGGGCTCAATGTTCAAGTTCAACTACTCCTTAGAAAGTTTCTAGTCTTCTTGATATATCCTTTAACTATTTTCTAAAATCAACTTGTTATTGTTCTTAGGTGCCACTGAGCTGAGTACACTGCATAGTGACCCTATGAACAACAGACTTGAACCCTGCCTGATTCTGTGCCATTCTCACCATCTCTGATACACTTGAGCCCACTGCTGCAGTACCATTCTCACAATTGCTGACACACATGAGCCCCTTGCTACAATCGCTGTGTCCATCCATCTCGTTGAGGATCTTCCTCTCTTTTGCTGATCCTACATCGCACCTTTCCAAGAATGATGCCACTTTCCAAGGAACAACTTCTCCTAGCAACATGTCCAAAGTATGAGAGACAAAACTTTGCCATCTTTGCCTCCAAGGAGCACCTTAGCTGCACTTTTCTAAGACCTATCTATCTGTTCTTTTGGCAGTTCATGAAATAGTAAGTATTCTTCTCCAATACTACAGCTCAAAGGTATCAATTCTTTTTTGGCATCCTTATTCACTGTCCAGCTATCAGATGCATAGCAGATGAATGAAAAGATCAATAACTGAATCATGTGTATTCTCATCGTCAGATTGACATCATTGCTCTGCAGTATTTTGGAGAGATCACTGATAGTAGATTTGCAGTAATTCTCCTTATATCGTGACTACTGGTACCAAGGTTTTGACTGCTGATCTAAGCATGATGAAATCACTGACAACTTCAATCCTTTCTCCATCAATCATAGTGTTGCCTACAGGCCCAGAGGTGAGGAGTTTTGTCTTCTTAATGTTGAGATGTAATCCATATTAAAGAATGTAGTTCTTGATCTGCAGAAAGTGTCTGAAGTCCTCCTCATTTTCAGTAAGCAAGGTTGTGCTATCTGTGTAACCCAAGTTGTGGATGAATCTCCTTCCCATCTTGATGCCACATTCTACTTCACAGAGTCCAGCTTCAAAGATCTGATCAGCAAACAGACTGAACAGGTATGGATAAAGAATGCATTTGTGGCATACACCTTCTTGATTTTAAACATTATTTTGTCTGGTCAACAGGTTTTCGGTCTAGGTATAGATTTTGCATGAGCCTAAGTAGGTGTTCTGGGATTCCCATTCTTCTCAATGTTAGATATAATTTGTTATGATCCACATAGTCAAATGCCTTTGCACAGTCAATAAAACACAGAGAAACATTCTTCTAGTATTCTCTGCTTTCAGCCAGAATCCATGTGACATTAGCAATGATAAATAAACATGGAGCTGTAGCCTCTTTTAAACCCTAATTTAAACTTCTGGCAGTTCCCTGTTAATGTACTATTCTAAGCATATTTGGATGATATTCAGCAATATTTTGCTTGCATATGATTTTAATGTTATTGTTTACTAATTTCCACATTCTGTTGGATCACCCTTATTGGTAATGGGAACAAATATGGATCTCTTTCAGATAGTAGAGCTGTCCTCTAAATTTCCTGGCATAATCTGGTGAGCCTGTCCAGGGTTGCATCTGTTAGTTCAAACATGTCAACTGGTATCTCATCAATTTCTGGGCTCATGCCCAGCACCAGCACCACCAAAGATCCAGTTGAGCCACTGTCAGTGCCAAATACCTCTATCCAGGACCTCATCCTACCATGCTGCCAAAGACCTCTGTTGAAGCCAGAGAAGGGCTTTCTGCACCATGATATTTGTATGCCTGATTGTATGCTTTGTTGTTGGAGGTAAACCACCTACCTGTTAGTTTATTGTATTAGGGAATGATTTGCATGTTACTAGTTATTTACAATGTATGTAGAGGAAGGTATATCTGAGAAATGTACGGAAAAAATGGTATAAACACTTACCTACAAGGTGTAATTTAAAACAGAAAAATTAAACATGAATTCTAATTAAAAAAAGAAAACACAAATAACTTTTCATTTCTAACACTAACCTCAAAATTAAAAAAAGACATATATTCACATCAAAGAGAGATTAAAAAGCATTTTGTCATTTACCTCTTGAGTTGCTATTTTACGATTTAGTTCAGCTACTTTGGAAGAGGAATTTTCTATTGCATTTTGGCAAAGGAGTTTCTCTAACTCTCTCTGATGAGATGCTTTGAGAGATGTGATTCGTGCTGTGGTATCTTCCTTGATCCTATGGAGAAAATGAAAGAAAATAACAAATAAAAGTGACATTTCAACCTGTAATTTAGGGTGGAAATTAAGGAAGCAAAGGGAGAGAGGGCACCAGTATTTACTGTGTCAATTACTTTATACAAGCTTTCATATCAGTTCTTCATTGCTCAATGAGTTTACTATTATTATTTATTAATCACTGGAGGAAGGAGTTCTGGTGACCTAGTGGTTAAGGAGTTGTGCTGCTAAAAAAAAATAATACACTAACAGAGAAATGCCAGAAATTCAAACTGGGTTTAAAAGAGGCTCTGGAATCAAGGATATCATTGCTGATGTCAGACAGATCCTGGCTGAAAGCAGAGGATACCAGCAGCATGCTTATCTGTGTTTTATTAACTAGGCAGAGGCATTTGACTGCATGGATCATAACAAATTATGACTAATACTGAGAAGAATGGGAAACCCAGAACACTGAATAGTGCTCATGCAAAACCTATACTTAGACCAAGAAGCTGTTGTGCGAACAGAGAAAGGGAATACAGCACGATTTAAAATCAGGAAAGGTGTATGTCAGTGTTGTATCTTTTCTCCATTAACTATCCGTATGCTAAACAAATCACTTGAGAGGCTGGATTCTATCAGACCTGGAAGAAAGCTCAACAATAACCTATACTAGGGAGCTCTGGTGGCCTAGTGGCAAAAAGCTGTGCTGCAATCCTGAAGGTTCACAGTTTGAATCCATCAGATGCTCTGCTCAAGAAGGAGGGGCAATCTCCTCATATGCCAGTTGGATCTGATTTGACAGCACACAACAAGTAAAAATAAATAAATAAAAATAACTTGTACTATGCAGATGACACAAGTTTGCTTGTTGGAAGTAACCTGACATACTTTACTGGAGAGGATCAAAGACTACAGCCTTCAATATAAATTACATCTCAACATCAAGAAGACAAAAATCCTCACCACTGGCAACGTTGTGAAAGATGGAGAAAGGGCTGGAAATCAATTATTTAATTTTATTTGGATCTACAATCAACACTCCCAGTACCAGCAGTAAGCAGATCAAGAGAGGAATTGCACTGGAAAAATCCACTGTCAGGGATCTCACCGAAATACTAAGGAGCAATGATGTCAGTGTGAAGACTATGATGCATCAGATTCAGGCCATGGTCTTTTAAATCATTTGCTATGGATCTGAAAGTTGGACAATAATTAAGGGTAACAGAAGAATTCATGTCTTTGAGTTGTGGAGTTGCTGAATATCCCACTGACTGCCAAGAAACCATCTGATAGGTCTTGGAGTAAGTACAGCCAGAGGGCTCTCTGAAGCCAAAGATGGTGAAACCTGGCCTCCCCTATTTTGCTTGGAAGAGTAGAGAGTGAAGATAAGAGAGGAGGACCTCAACAAGATAGACCAACACAGTGACTGCAGCAAAAGGCTCCAGGTGTGTCGGAGATGATCAGAATGGGTAGGGCAGGGTTCAGAATTGCTGTAAACTGGGTTGCTTGAAGGTCCCTAACAAAAACAGTAACATATGTTCTGAATCTCTACTTGAAAGTGCCTAACATAACAACAATAACATATGTATGACATATAACAATAACAAATAGGAAAATGTATAGAAAATTGAGACTTAAAATTATTTCTGGCAAAGAATGTGACCTTTTCTAAGTAGTTGCCAGGAAGATTCATGACACGATGGACAGTCAGTATTTGCTGGTTGTTTTCTGTTTTTATTTTGCTCTCACAGCACACTGTCATTGGGAAGCAAGAGAGGCATACATTTATATCAGTTCTCAAGGAACATGTTTATGTGCACACATTATAAGATATATAGGATTTGAGGTAGGAGCAGAAAATTTCCTGAAAGTTTCAGGAAATGTGTGTGGAGAAGGCAGAAGTTAAAAAATGAAGGTGCAAAAGGTAATGAGTAAATGATGCAACTGAAGCTTGTTGTTGTTAGGTGCCCTCAAGTCAAGTATGAATCATAGTGACCCTATGAACAAAAGATCTGAACCTTGCATTATCCTACATCATCCTCACACTTCCTAATACACAAGAGCCCACTGCAGCAGTCACCATGTCAGTCCACCTCGTTGAGGGTCTTCCTCTCCTTTGCCGACCCTCCACCCTTCCCAACATCATGTCCCTCTCCAAGGAATAGCCCCTGCTAGCAACATGCCCAAAGTATGTGAGGCAAAGCCTCATCATTCCTGCCTCTGAAGAACACTCCAGTTGCACCCTCTCCAAGTTGTATGTTTGTTCTCTTCTCCAACACCACAGCTCAAAGGTGTCAATTCTTTTTCTATTATACTCATTCATTTTCCACCTTTTAGGTACACAGCAAGTACCCGGAAAGATTATGACCTGAATCAGATGCACCTTAGTCCTCAAACGGACATAATTACTCATCAATAATTTGGAAAGGTCCTAACTGTAGATTTTCCCAGTGCAATGTGTCTCCTTATTTCCTGACTGCTGGTACCAAAGATGCTAAGTGTGGATTCAAGTGAGATGAAGCTGTTGACAGTTCCAATCTCCTCTCCATCCATCATGAAACTACTTATCGGTCCAGTGGTAAGAATCTTTGTTTTCTTGATATTGAGACGCAATCCATACTGAAGGCTGCATTCCTTGATCTTCAGCAACAAGTGCTGAGGCATGTAGTAAAATAAGACTTGAAATTCCAGGCAGAGAAAATGAGTTCTGATAACAAAAGAATCTGAAGTGAGTAGATGCAGAATTAGTGGTTTTTAAGACAGATAGTTGGAAAGGTAGAATTAAAGTCAGGGAGATTAGGAAAATTATGTACTAACCCAGGGAGTTGGCAGTGATTTACTACGTTAAGAAGACAGCAAAATGTGAAACATTTGTAAGAAGGCATGTATGGGCTGCACACCCAAGGAATAAAGTAAAGCCAGACCCAGCAATAGAAAAATACATTCATAGGCAGAAGAGGGAAGTTGGGAAAGAATTGGTTTAAGGTACTAACTTGAGGCACTGCTGATTCCAAAAGGTATAATCTATTAAGTGTCTGAAGGCCTAACTTCTGGGTTCAGGAAGGAGAAAAAGCCTTGGCAAGTAAATATTATTGTGGTTCATGGGACCATACAAATGGATGGAGTTCTCAATGGAGAAACACAGAAGAGAGAGAGAAATAAAACAAAAAACCAAAAAACCCAACAAAAACACCAATACCAGAATGTAAAAACATTAACCAAAAATTAGTAGAAAGCTAAATTTGTAGGACAGGCCTATCACGAAAGTCATGAAGAAACAGATGTTTTGGTTAGGGCTGTCATGTCATGGAGGTTAAGAGGGGAAATCACTTCAGAAGGGCAATGTGTTAACTCTGACAAGGAAAATGAGGATGGAGTAGGAGTTTCTTGCTGGACTTGGGAAAAAGAACAGGTTTATTAGGAGTGCTGTGTATGAAAGCCATATTTAGGAGGAAATGTGGTGGAAATGAAATGACTAACTATAGAACAGTGGCCCTGAAAAATGTAAAGAAGACTAGAATTTGGGTGAAAGAATCATCTGTGGATGTCAGAAGGCTCAGGGGAGAGTGTGTCCTCTGCAGCTGGAGACAGAGAGAGGAGAAAGATTGAAAGAGCTTGGAGGTCCATGAGCACAGAACCAGTCTGACAGTACAATAGAAAAGAGAAGGCTTTTTCTTCTTCAGCAGTCATCTGATTTTACTAATCGCTGGATTAAAGTCCACTTTATAGAAATCACAGATGATGACATTTCTTTGTAAGAAAGATGCAGTGGGTCAATTTATTACTGCTAAGAGAATGAACAGGTTCATCCTGGACGGAGTTAAACCAGGCTGCTCCTTGGAGGCAAGGATTCTGAAGCTTTGTCTGACAGACTTTGGACATTTTGTAAGGAGGGACCAGTCCTTGGAGAGGGACATCATGCTTGGGAGGGTGGAGGGACAGCACAGGAGATGAAGACCTCGATGAGATGGATTAATTCAGTGATGACAATAAGATTGACACAGGATAGAGCAGGGTTTAGGGCTGTTGTACACAGTGTCACTATGAATCACAGGTGACTCGACAGCACATAACAACATATCCAGAAAGGCAGGGCTGATGGTCTGGCCCAAGGACATAATTTGGATTGAAATGGATCAAATTCCTCAGTCTAAACTACTAGCAAGTAGGCAACCTTACCATAAAATAGATCAATGCCCACCAATGTAAAGCAATTTCTCAGTTATGAATGTAGTTCAGACTCAAGTTAAGCATTCAGAGAGTATGGATTATAATTTTTCAATTTCTATCTCTTTTATGTCCCTGCATTTCTAAAAAAAAGTTTCATGGTTTACCTTTTGATGGAATTTTCAAACTGATTTGATGCTGCTTCAGATTTCATCTTGAGTTCATTCCTCTCCAAAATGACTCTCTGTAGCTCATTTTTCAGTGTGAGGTTTTCCTGTAGAACTTCTGACGTATGGGAATCAGAGAAAGCATGTGGTTGGTAAAGCTCGTCACCCAGGGCTCTTGCAGACCTGGCATTCCCTTTACCTGCATGCACAATGTCTTTCTTCGTCTTTCTGGTGGATGTTTCCTCTCTACCTTTTGGGTTCTGATTAGTCAGCATCATTCTTCTCTCCTTCTGCAATCTCTCCACAGTTTTTGAAAGGTCCTGTATCTCCCTTGTTTTTGTAGCCAGTTCCTCATTGAGCCGTACCAGTTTAGCTTTGGCATGAGCCTGTTCTACCTGGAATTCTATAGACTCAAAGTCTTTATCCTCTTTATTGTTCTTCTTCAGTTCAAACTCAGCATTCTGTTGTTTCAGAGTGCTGATTTCAGCTTCAAGGCTTCTTACAGTGACCTGATGGGCTTCCTTCACATCGCTGAGCTCCTTCTCAAGAGCTTTCACCACAGAGGAGCTGTCATGCAGGTTCTGGGCTGCTTCCTCTGACTTGGAGGCGAGTAGCTGATCCTGTTCCTCTAGTCGGCATTCATACTGAATCTGAGGGGGTAAAAAAAAATCCATAAAATGTCAAAACACAGCTAAACATATCATTAGTTACAGAAGGTCTGAATTTTAGAGAGTCCAGTCTGCTCCTTTATTGAGGTTTGTTGATGCCTCTAAGTAACTATGGACTCTCAGTCAGTCTATGTCCTACTCTGTGAAGGGCATAATGTATACATTGTTGATGTGGTGGATAACCTCCTAATTGGTATTCTGCTTTGTAAATATTAAATTATTTTTTCTCATATACTCCTAATATTGTTTTAAACTTCACAATAAAACCCATTATTATGCATTTTTAAAATACAAATTGGTTAACTATGTTCACTTAGGACAGGTAAAGTAGCTGGGAATATTGAGGTCTCTGAGAAACACATTTTTTCCCTTCTGCTGTCAGTTCATGGAGCTCAGGTGGCCTAGTGGTAATGTGCTGCACTGCTGATCCAGAAGCACATGGCTCAGTGATCAGCTGCTCCTCAGGAGAAGATGGGCAATGTCCCTGGAGAGATCGACGGCCTCTGTAAATTGGCTGGAGGGCCAGCTGTGAGTCAGTTCCAACTTGATGCCACATAACAACAACAATATCAATTCAGTAATTTTTTAGGAAGCATATCAGCTTGCAATTTACACACTGGGATTTTAGTATTAAGAAAGCAATTTACTCTGTAAAAAAAAAGCAGTTTACTCTGGATACAAAGGCATTGATTTGTGTTTGCTCATGTATTCAATGAATATTTATTTAGTTACAATTGCCTGTCAGGCACAGTGCCAAGGTCTAGAGATGGAAGAGCTCAGATCAGCTTTTGTTTTCAAATAGCTCAGAGCTTAGTTAGGCGCGAATGGCGATAGTCATAACATATTGTAACCATAAGGGGCCTATGAATGTGGTGAATAGGTGCGGAAGGGTCAGGGCACCCCGAATGTCTGGAGGACTGAAAAGAGGTAGCAGAGCTGTATAAAAGGCAGCACATTTAAGTTCAGGCTAAAGGGATGAGTATGAATTTGGGGATAAGTGGGATTTAGATGTAGGAAGAACACCTGTGAAGTGTTCTAGGCTTGACCTGTCACCTAATTACAGGGTCAAGGAAACGGATGAAGAGGTGAGTGGAATGGAGAAGAGGAATTGCAAAGGGAAGAGATAGTCTTGATCAATCTAAAGCCAGAAAAATGGGGAAGAGGCTGGAATTCATGCCTGAGAACCTCAAACTGGTCAACAAAATAGTAATAATCATAATTTAAAGGCTAACTGTTAAAAGGTACAAGTATGGCTCTCAATCCTCCTCATATCATGTGTTAGGGATTAACTAATGAAACTAGTTCTTGAACATTATTCTGTGTGAGGCACTATGCTTAACAACAGAATCCAACAGCGAAAGAAAGCACAACAGTCCCTGACACCCCAAGGTCCGCAGACATATGGGAAGACAGGAAGAGAAAGACTATCAAAGATCCAACCAAAAAGTCAGAAAACGTGTGGAGCTATCAGAGTCCCTATTGAGGTAATACACTAGGTAGCTGTGGAAGGTTTCACCCACCAGAACAAAGAAGGGACACAAATTCCTGCTGTTGTAGGAAAAAAGGCAGCAGGAGAAATGGGCTAGTATAGACACAGTGATAGAAAATGCGGGAGGCAGGGGGGAGCTGGCCAGCCATACCTTTAGAGAATATTTATTCTAAGAGGAAAACAAAGTTACTAGAGCAGTATAAACAAAAGAATGTGTGTATATGTCTGTGTGAAAGTAGTGAGAACATATAAGTTTGCCTGTGGTGTACCAAGTTGATAAATTGTTGTTACCTACTGTCAAGTTGGAACTCATAGCTGACCCTTTAGCGGATTATCAGAGGCAGTAAGTCACACTGGAGATTGCCCATCTCTCACCCATGGAGCAGCTGGTGGACTCAAACTGTGTGTCTTCAGGTTAGCAGTGTAGCTCCTTATCACTGGGCCACCGGCATTCCAGTTAGAGGATGGGGCAAAATGAGTGTATAGGTCAGTTAGGTCCTAGATTCAGACATCCAAGCTAGACTCCTAAAATTATCAACATCAGGTGTTAGAAGATGGCAGTATAGTGATACGGTGTTGAAGAAAAACAGGAATTGTCTGATATTTTAGAAGCAGAAGTTGCATATTAAAGTCAGTTATCTCTTGTTTAATATGGGAAAACTGAGGCCCAGAGAGAATAAGTAATTAAATATAAGTCATGAAGTGGTGAATTTCAGGTTAGTGTGACTCTAAAGTCTGTATATTTTCCATTTTGTTAGTTTCCTATTAACAAAGAGCAGAGTGCATTCTGTTAAAAGTAGAGCACAGAGGTAGAGGCGGGGCAAGATGAAGCTGAAGACTGGAAGTGAATGGTGGTGAATGGAAGCAGCAGGTAAGCAATTACACTGCTGTAACAGGCTTACCAAGAAGCACCGAGAGAATCAATGCTGGCCAGGCCATCCTCACAACTGTGCCATTTCCTTCAGAAAGGACAAAGAGGCATGAGTAGAGAGGAGGAGCAGACAGGTAAACTGAGGCTGAGCATGAGAAAGGAATAGTTGGGAATGGATTGGTTCACGGAGTACACCTTGGATTTCAGGGGAAGTCAGTCAGGGAGGTGGCAGGGAACTTGAGGAAAAGGGTGGAGTTAGGAGGATTCTACTCTTCTATTTTGTGGCTGTATCTGTACTATTTCTAATATCGTTGAAAGTATCTAATATAAAGATTATTTGATGTCTAATAAGAAGTTGCTGAAGGAAGGCACAAAGAGAATGTTTCTAGGGGTGATGAGGTTTGTTTTGTTTGTTTTTGTTTTGTTTTTGTACCTTTGATACCTCTGGGAAAGGTTTCGTGGGAAAGGATGTTGAGAGCTATTTGTTAAAGTGAGAGCCCAGGCTCCCCCTTCACAGTATAGTTAATTTTGCCTGTAATGACACTCTATTCCCATGGTTACCTGACATTTACCTTCATTTTCTGAAACTGCTGTTCCATGGTACGAAGGCTCTTTTTTGCTTCTTCATCTTTGCCCTCAAGATCAGCTTCAAGCTTTTTAATCCTTTTTTCCATAAATTCCACCGTATTTCTATTCACTGTATCACCTGCTGCTGATGCAGCCAATATTAAAGCAGGTAAAGAATTGGGATATCTTCTCTTCAGAATTCCTTCCATTTCCTTAACCTATTAAAAATATTTTTGTATATGAGTAAAGACCAAACTATATGTAAAATGACAGTTGAATATATACATTTAATTTCTCCAAACAAACATCTAGGCCTTAAAGAGATGTTTTTATCAAGCTTCTGGACTGAATCAACTACCAGCAGAAATGAAGAGAAACAGATGAGGTGAATGTCTATATCCCTTCCTTCTGGGCACTGTCAGGTTGGTGCTGACTCAGAGCAAAGGGAGCACTGCCTGGCCCATGCCGTTCTCCCCATCAGTGTCACCTCAGCCCACAGCTGCAGCCACTGCATTCATTCGTCCAGCTCACGGAGGCCTTCCCTCTTCCTTGCTGACTCTATTTTACCAAGCATGATGTCTCTTTTCAGAGGCTTGTCCCTCCTGACAATGGGCCCAAAATGAAGTTATATTATTTACAGCATTCTACAGTTCTGTCTGGAGCCCTGGTAGTGTTGTGGCAACATGCTGGGCTTATTAACAAAAAAGGACATAAGTTTGAATCCACTA
This sequence comes from Elephantulus edwardii, assembly GCF_000299155.1. Lineage (NCBI taxonomy): Eukaryota > Metazoa > Chordata > Mammalia > Macroscelidea > Macroscelididae > Elephantulus > Elephantulus edwardii. The sequence goes on from NW_006399861.1 coordinate 5,950,502, forward strand.
ACGGCTCTGTGTGAGAAACATGAGCAGTTTCCTCCCGCAAAGATTTTTCAGCATCAGAAACCCATGATCAGGGTCACCATGAGTTGGACTCAGCATGAGTGATTTGGTTTCTAGTTCTGTTTAACCACTAATTTGCAAAAGTCCTCCTCATTGAATTGAAACACATCTTGAGACTTTATAAAATATTAGCAATAACCAGTTTTCTTTTTTTCCACAGATGAAATGCATTCCTTATATGTTAATGCTTATACTGATGACTGGAAAAATTACTTAAATGCACATAAATATTAAAACATTTTGAAATAAACATACAACTTCTTAAGTACCATCCCTCGCCTGCAGCAATCCCCACTCCATTTTCCAAATGAAGTTTAATCTATTTTAAAATGACTTATTCCACATGGGATCCAAGGAGGATTGGATGACATTTAATGGGAGTCTTCATAAAACTAAGTAACATTTTTTCATTTGGTGAGTTTGTTTGGCTCCACAGTCAACACTCTTAGCACCAGCAGCCAGGAAATTAAAAGACGTATTGTGTTGGGAAAGTCTCCGTTAGGGACCTCTCCAAAGTACTGAAGGGCAATGGTGTCACTCTGGAGACTAAGGTGTGTCTGATACAGTCCATGGTCTTTGCAATCACTTGTTATGCGTCAGAAAGTTGGACAATGACTAGGGAGGATAGAAGGAGAATTGATGCCTTTGAGCTGTGGTGCTGGAGAAAAGTATTGAATGTACCATAAAGTGCTAAGAAAACAAATAGATTCATCCTGGAGAAGGTTAAATCGAGCTGCTCTTTGGAGGCAAGGATTCTGAGATTTTGTCTGACATACTATGGCCATGTTGTAAGGAGGGACCAATCCTTGGAGAGAGACATCATGCTTGGGAGGGTGGAGGGACAGCGCAGGAGGGGAAGACCCTCTATGAGGTGGATTGATTCAGTGACTGGGGTAATCAGGGTGGGTATCAGAGACAGTGCAATTGGCACAGGGAAGAGCAGAGTTTAGGTCTGTTGTACATAGGGTCGCTATGAGTCGCAAACGACTCGACAGCACATAACAACAACAACAGCTATAATATATGTTATATAGTTTTTCTGTAAGATGAAAGAACTGTACTCAATGTCCTAAAAATTAAAGCTTGAAAACATATATACACACACATCAGATGTGTGTATATCTGCCTTTTCTTTTCTTCTTGTTGTTAGGCACTATCAAGTGGAGTATGACCCTCAGTGACCCTACGAACAACAGATCTGAACCCTGCCACAGGGCATCCTCACAATCTCTGAGATAGTCTAGCCCATTGCCGCAGTTACTGTGTCAATCCATCCGGGTGAACAACTTCCTCTCTTTTCCTATAGTTGAAGGATTTAATGATATAAAAGACCTAAAATATCCAAGTCCCAAAAGACTGATAACAGAAGATCAGCTCCCAGGGGCTGATCCACCAGGAAGGAGGGGTAAGCAGTGACGGTCATGGGTCTAGGTTTCCTTTTGGGGCTTATGAACATGTGCTGGAATAAGATAGGGAGGGGTGAAGTGGGGTAGGCGGGGAGAAGGGTGCAACAATGAATGAATGGAATGCCAAAATCTCTGTAGATGTTCATTGAAATGAAAAATAAATAAATTTAAAAAAAAAAGATAGGGATGATGATTGTGCTATGTTATTTTGGGGGTTTTTTGATTGCTGTGCTTTGTAAACATAATAATAATCACAGAGTCCTCCCATTTAAAAGGGTAATTTTGTGGCATGTGAATAACATCTCTAATAAAAAAATTATGCACAAAAGAAGGCAGAAATAAAGCCACTTTACAGAACAGCAACTCTTGAAGCTAGTTAAAATTTATGTCTTCTATATACTGGTCTGTGCGTTGCTGTACAGAGGTAACTCATGGTTGCTGTGATGCTGAAGCCTGTGACAGTGATGTGCCAAGTAATGGGCACCCATGGTGGACAGTGTTGGCTGGAGCTTCCCAACTAAATCAAGCCTGGAAGCAGGAGCGGCATCCATTTCCAACATGGCTTGCCTCCGGAAACTCTATGTATGAACAGTGCTCAGGCTGTTCATTCATAGGGTCGCTATGAGTCATCTACAACTCGACAGCATTAAACAACAACAACAACATATACGCATCTGTAAGTTGGATCATGAATAAGAGAGACTGAAGAAGTTATTCCTTTGAATTATGGTGTTAGAGAAAAGTATCAGATGTCGAGCACGACTCATAGTGACCCTATGAACAAAAGACCTGAAGTCTTTCTGTAACTATCATTTCTCAAGGTTTATAGAGTCTCCAGAGGCATGTTGTTTAGGAACTGGATGCCATTCCTGCTTCCACAATCAGATATATTATGGAGTGCCAGAAGAACAGTCTGTCTTGGAGGAAGTGCAATAAGGATACTTCTCAGATGAAAGGACAGTGAAACATTATCTCACACACATTGAGCTTGCTGTCAGGAGGGACCAGTCCTCAAAGACAGACATGCTGGGAAACGTGGAAAGTCAGTGAAAAAGAGGAAGCTGTTCAAAGAATGGATTGACAGTGACTGCCACAGTGGGCTTGAACACTGCGGAGACTGTGACGGTGGTGGAGGACAGGGCAAGGTTCAGATTTGTTATTCCCAGGGCTGAGTGGCAGTCAACTCCAGGACACCTAAAAATAGCATTAACACTTAACATAATGGATAGGGAGTTGAGTTGATGACCAAAGGCCACACTTTTCTGCCAGGATGAATCCAGCTGTGGCTCTGAGGAAGAAAGATGGGTAGTATCTTCTCATGTGACTTAACAGCCTCAAAAGTTAATGGAGGGTCAGCTATGAGTCAGTTCTGGCTTGATGGCAATACATTCAAGGTTTATTTAAACTGATAGTAATTTAAAAGAAATTCCAGGTTCTTCACTATACATAATATAGTTCCAATACCCAATGATTAAGAAAACATGTTGTTGTTGACTGCCTTAGAGACGAGCTCAACTTACAGAGACCCTATGAACGAAAAGCCTGAAGCCCCTCTAAAACTACTAACATGTATCATAAGTTTCTGGAGGCATGTTATTTAGGAAGTGGATGCCACTCCTGCTTCCAAACCTGACACAGTATGTTACTGTTTCTATGTTCCATTGTGTCGCCTGCGATATCCAGCATCGATGAAAGCATAATGCTAATCAAATCAATCTGTTGAGATCATTGTTATGTGCTGTCGAGTCACCTGTGACTCATAGCAACCCTATGTACAGCAGTTCTGAACCCTGCCGTGTCCTGAGCCAATCTCACTTATTCTGACACACCAAACCCCACTGCACCAGTCACTGTCAAAGCATCTCATCTGGGGTCTTCCTTTCCTGTGCTGTCCCTCCACTTTCCCAAGCATTATGTCCTTCTCCAAGGACCAGTGTCTCCTGGCCGTGTGCCCAAATTATGTGAGATGGAGTTTCAAAATCCTAGCCTCCAAGGAGAAACCTGGTTTCACCCTCTCCAAGACAGACCTATTTGTTTTCATGGTGGTCCATGGTATGTTTAAGACTCTTCTCCAGCACCACAATTCAAAGATACCGATTCTTCTTCTGTCATCTTTAGTCATTGTGCAACTCTTTGAAGCATAACAAGTAATTGTGAAGACCATGGCCTGGATTAGGTGCACCTTAGTCTTTAGATTGACATCTTAACTTTTCAGCACTCTGGAGAGGTCCCTGGCAGCAGACTTTGCTAATGCAATTGTCTTTTGATTTCCTGACTGCTGGTTTAAGAGTGTTGACTATGGAGCCGAGTAAGCTGTAAAAGTTAATAACCTCAATCTCTTCTCCATCCATCTATCATGGTGCTGCCCACTGGCCCAATAGTATGAATTTTTGTTTTCTTTATGTTAAGCTTCAATCCATATTGAAGAATATAGTCCTTGACTTTCTGCATCAAACACTTCAGATCCTCCTCGGTTTCAGAAAGCAAGGTTGTGTTATCTGCATAATGTAGGTTGTTGATGAGTCTACATTCAATCCTGATGCCACATTCCTTCTTATAAAGCCCTGCTTCCCGAATGATCTGTTCTGCATTATAGATTGAAAAGGTATGGAGACAGGATGCCTCCCTGATGCACTCCTTTTCTGATTTTGAACCAAAGTGTTTCCTTGCTCTGTTCTGAGGATTGCTTCCTGGTCCAAGTATAGGTTTCACAAAAGCACAATAAAGGTTCTGAGATTACCATTTGCCTCAAGTTTAGCCACAATTTGTTGTGATCCACATAGTCAAATGACTTTGCATAGTTGAAGAAACACAGACAGACATTTTTCTGGTGCTCTCTGCTTTCTGCCAAGACCCATCTGACATTGGCAATAATATATTTTGAGATTGTTTTTGTTGTTATATATCACTGAGTTGCCTGAGACTCACAGCGACCCTATGTACAAGAGCCCTAAATCCTGCTCTATCCTGTGCCAACCTCACTGTCTCCAACACACCTACTCCCACCACCCCAATCACTGGATCCATCTATCTCATCAAGGGTCTTCCTCTCCTGTGCTGTCCCTCCACTCTCCCAAACATGATGTTCCTCTCCAAGGACTGGTTCCTCCTTGCAACATGCCCAAAGTATGTCAAACAAAGCTTCAGAATCCTTGACTCCAAAGAGCAGCCCAGTTTCACACTCTCCAGGACAAACCTGTTTGTTCTCCTAGCAGTCCATGGTATATTCAACACTATTCTCCAGCACACCAGCTCAAAGGCATCAATTCTCTAGTCAATCCCTAGTCACTATCCAGCTCTCCAATGCATAGCATGCAACTGTGAAAACTATAGCTCGGATCAAGTGCACCTTAGTCTCCAGCCTAATGTTGTTGCTCTTCAGTACTCTGGAGAGGTCCCTGACAGCTGACTTTCCCAATGCAATTCATCTCTTGATTACCTGGCTGCTGGTACCAAGAGTTTTGAGATTAGGGGGGAAAAATTATTTACGCACAATTTACTGTTAAAGCCTACAACACACTTGCACTTGCAAATACCACAAGTGAAGATGATTATGAAAAGGAATTTGTTTCTGATTCAATTGTTTCAAAGTTAGGTTCAATCTACCTAACAGGAAAGGGCTACAAGGTCTTTGCTGGGCAGCCATTCTTAATTCAGGGATTGCCTTTATTTCCATAAATACTGCTTGCACATTCATAGATAAATCAGGATATATTCAGATAGAAATAGTTCATCTTACACTTAAAATTTTTTAAAGTTTGGTATTTTCCTAGCATAAGTGTATACGTGCAGACACACACATGTTAAAGTGAACTATTGTTGTTTGTTCTTAGGTGCCATCGAGTCACTTGCAACTCATAGCGACCCTATGTACAGCAGCCCTAAACCCTGCTCTATCCTGTGCCAATCACACTGTCTCTGACACACCCATCATGATCACCCCAGTCACTGAATCAATCCACCTCATAGAGGGTCTTCCCCTCCTCCGCTATCCCTCCACCCTCCCAAGAATAATATCTTTCTCCAAGGACCAGTCTCTCCTTACAACATGTCCAAAGTATGTTAGATGGGGCCTCAGAATCCTTGCCTCCAAGGAGTCACCCGGTTTAACCCTTTCCAGGATGAATCTGTTTGTTTTCCTAGCAGTCCATGGTACCCTCAATACTCTTCTCCAGCACCACAGCTCA
>NW_006399861.1:5956736-5989563 GCF_000299155.1 Elephantulus edwardii
TAAAATTCTAAGAAGTATATTCAATCTAATTTTGATAATTTGGGATGTATATTACATTTTTAAAAATTAGAACAATTACAATCTAAGTGTGTAAACCTGTAAATGTTTAATGAAAAATATTGAAAAAACATAGAGACACTTTCAAAAATGTTATCTTTCTGCTCAGTGTGTATCACCATTTTGAGTCTTAAATTTGGTTTACTTTTTTAATTCTTCTATAGTCAGTTTTTCATGCTTTCTCTTAAAAGCCTATCATATAACGGAGAAAACTGTCCCTTTGGCCTTTTATTATCTGCAATTCTGTATAGTTTATCCTTTATTGGCTAATATAAAAGCCAAGCAATTATGGACTATCCTCATTTCAAAATAGTGCTGATTCTTTAAACCACCTGTTCTTTTCTGTGCACTGAACTAAATGGCCATCTCATACCTTAAAATATAAGAACAGTTGCAGGAAAAGCAACAATCCTTTTCCTCAGTTTTCATTCTCATATCACTAGAGTAATAACCCTGAGATGACCTCACAAGGTTGGGTCTGTGATGAAATAATAGCAATTTTTATGTGTCTTAACTTGACTTTAGAAACATGGTGCCTTGTGAACATAGATAAAAATGAGCGCTTCATTTTGCTATTTAGCTTTGAATACAAATACTACCTTACAGAATATTTTAAAAGTAAAAGGGAAAAAGTTAATGATAACCCTGCCCCCACAACTACTTTAATAGAAGAAAAACTAATAGACTTCCCTATATGGTTTTAGAAGTCTCCTACTTCCACTGGCCATGAAATGAGTATTTTAAGTTTAAACAAAGAGAAAAAATGAGGATTATGATCTTCGTTTAGGGAAAGGGAATGTTCTGGTTATGGGAAGTGTAGGTAACATATCCTAAGCATTAGAAACTCTATTGTTTTTTTTTTTCATCTATCTTTGCTCAGTTGAAGGAATCTTAACTCTATACCATTTCAAATTCTGCTTTCCTCTTTCTGGGTGTCTACTAGAACTAGGAGGTACTATTGTAAACAACCAACCACCTTTCATCAATAGTTTGAAAAGTCTTTATGTATAAAGGTATACATTATGTAAAAAGATAGTATTTTATTAATATTACTTGAAATAGAATTTATCAAGCATATTTAAAGAAGAGGCAGTTTTATGTATTAAAATATATGAATAACACCAAAAATTTCTAGGTTCTTGTGAGAAGTCCTGAGCAAATAAAAATGCACTGTATATAAAATATCTTAAAAAATTTTACCCTTAAAACATACTTGCCGTTCCAGATCCTGAATTTTCTTGGCATCAACTGTTCTATCTTTTATACGCATCTTCTGCTGAAAAGATGGATTTCCAGATTCAGCTTTCAGTTTCTCAACCTGTCAATAAAAAAAAGACCATGTTAAGACATATGCGCTTTAAACATGCCAAGAAATAAAGGTTGGGGCAACTTAACATTAGTTGATCGATGAATTCTTCCAACACTCATTTATTGAGCTTCTCTCATGTCCTGAGTATTTTCCAGAGACAGCCCGGGGCTGGCAAACTAGGGCTCTACTCTTATGGCAGTGTCATTTTGGTGAAGTGAGACAGGTGATAAACTAGAAAGTAAATCTGTAAGTACATAACTTAAGTGAGTGGTGAGTTTTATGGAGAAAATACAGAGTGAAGGAAGAGTACGAAAGAGAGGAAGGAATAGGGTTGGCAACTATATCAGATAAAGGAGCCAGTAAAAGTGCTCTTTCTAGGGATAGAAATATGAGCAAGAACATGAACAAGAAGTAAAATATTAATAACAACTAAGACCAGAGTGTTACAGGCCAAGAGAGAAAGTATGTAAGTGGTCAGCATGTTGAAAAATCGCAGGAGCATTTGGTGGCTTACAGGAGAGTGCCCTCGAAAGTGCAGGCTCAAGACGAGGCTGCAGAGGAAGGTGGTTCAGATCACAAGGGACGTACCTTGATAGCCTGTGCTAAGAAGTTTGGATTCATTCTCAACCTGATGTGGAATAGATTATACACCTAAAAGTAAACTGAACTCAAACCCAAACGAAATCCAAATCAGTAATACTACCTCCTATTAGAGAAAAGGCAGGGAAACAGCAGCAGGCCTACTGAGTGCTGGCTCTCGCAGGTTTTGCCAAAGTAGAGTTTACGGTATCTATGCAATACATGCCATATAAGGCTGTGCTAAACTAGTTTATAGCTACTGCTGACATCAACTATCTCATCATCCCACATTTCACATTCATTTAATAAGTAAATAGTTGGGGGGGGATTTCTCCCAACTATTTTTTGTATTAATGAGGTGGTGGGCAAAGTGGCAATAGCTGAGGTGCTCCCTTCCTCAAAGAGCCTGGCGTGGCCTCTGAGAAGCCGGGCCACACTATCTTGACTGCTCAGTCGAGCCCTCCTGAGAGGAGAGTGAGTACTGTGTGATGGGGCTGCTCTCCTCTGTGGCAACACTCTCAGGAGATAGCAGGAGTCTGTCTATTCTGGGTTTCCAGGGGTCTGAAGCTCTGAAGAAATCAAAATTGCTGTGGGGTGGGAAAGAAGAAAATAAAGAAGCCTGGTGTGTAGAGGAATTGTGTGCAAAATTAGTGCATCTTAAAGTGATATAAACTAGGCCTGAAGCTGAAGCCTGAGCAGCACCAGGTGCTTGGTCCTACTCCTAGCACCTTTCCGAAGCCTCCCCAGACCTCAAGACAGAACAGGCATCCCTGAAGAGGAAGCACTCAGGGATGGGAGTGAGCCCTGGAGGAGTTCCTCTGTAGTAGGGTGGTTCTGACTTAGCACAGGAGGACAGTGAGGGGGTTAAGCCCTGGCCCTTCAGTCATGGAATGACTTTATCAAGCTTTGTCTCTTCCATTTTTTCCTTCTATGCAGAGGTGCAACTAGACTTGGCTCAGGCACAGTGATGAATACATCAGGAAATCAAAGCGTATTTCTTTCTATGATTATATTTTGTGAAGAAAAAACCAATTACAGACAAATTATCTGAAATCAGATTGTATCAAAAACTCAAGCTCACTTCCATCAATGTGGAACCATCTCACAGCAGGTTTTCAGAGGCTGAACACCGCACAGGAGGAACTTACCTGTCTCCATTGGAACAGCTGGGGGACTCGCGCCACCTTTATGTGGTGGCCCAACTCCTTAGCTACTAGGTCACCATTTCTGCATATGATGATTTTCATATCATCTCTGAAGCCAACCCATGCTAATAAATGAGATGTGAGTCACTGAGGACAATAAGGTTTGTCGGCAGTAATATATATATATCTGAAATCATAATATACCTCAAGTTTGAGTTTCTTGATTTCTTCATTTGCTTCTTTTAGCCGGACTGTATCTTTATCTAGAAGCTCCTGATTTTCAGCATACCACTGTAGTCTTTTCTGTAAACGACTGATTTCTTGTTTATGTGTTTCCTCTAAAATTTTTATTTCATACAACTTTTCACCTAGAAGATAAAGTAACTGAATACTCTGATTTTTCAACTATTGAAGTTAAACTGAATACTGAGATTCTAATCAAAACTGATGCTTACTTCATGGAAGGAAGCATTATGAAAACACACAGCATAAAGTAGTTCCTATTGCTGTGCCCAACGAGTCAAAGAGACATATATCTCAGGATTAGAAGTCAAGTCCTTTATTAGCTGTGCAGTGGAAGGGGCCCAGCAATGACGCAGGACTCTCCCCTCAGTTTCTGCTAAGAGAATTTATATATATATATTTACTCACTCCAGGTGCAGAGTTATTAGCTACAGCAGTCTACTGTTAAAAACACTTTAAGGGAATAGAGATACATGGACATTTTGCAGTTGAAACATTTCAAGAACACACTGAGTTCACAACATAATGGACAACAGCAGTTACTGCTTTGTGAAGCATTTCGAGGCACAACTCTGAAGCTTGGGGCAAAACAATTTAAAATGGAGTCTGTCTGGCTTCTCACTGTATACAATGTCTTGTTTATTGGTAAAGGAAAACAGAAGAATGTGCTCACATGTTCAAACTCACAGCAAACTTGGCTTAAAGCCATTTTTTAAATTTTGTTTTCCCTCTTGTTCCTAATATTGTGTTTCCACTTCCAGCTTTCATTATATAAGTCGTTTCCATGGGAAAACAAGTGTTTACACTCATGAGACAATAGTACAAATGTAAGGATGCATATCATAGTAAAGAGTAACAATGGTAAATATTAGTGAATGCTTAAGATGGTAGTATTTTATTTAATACAACAAACTTATAAAGTTGGTCCTATTATTGTTATATTTTACAGATGAGGAAAATAAAATTTTCTTACAAATAGTTAAGAATAAATTTGAACATGCAGATTATAACACTGATTACTCACTCCCTCATTATGTGGTAGAGGAAAAAGGCTAACTTTGGAAAACAAGGCCTCCTGTGATCTACCTGTCAGGCCCACGCTTAGCCATCCTAAGCTCCCATCGACATGCATACTCAACAACATATCCCCGGGACACACTTGACCAACCAGCTCTCTTTATTTCTTTATTTTCAAGTCTTATCCACAATAACCCAGCACAAATGCCATTCCCTTTGAATCTTATTTAGCCAATTCAGCATCCCGTCTTACTCTCATGTCTCTAACTTTTTGTCTTATTTTAAAGTGTCTGCATTGGTGTGTTACTCCCCTTTGTTTTTTCTCATAGAGACCAGACCCTTTTTGTCTTAACACTCTTTACAGAAACACAGCACAGTGCCATGTGTTCTTTCAGCAAACATTTGACAGTTCACAGTATTTTAGCTCCTACAAATATTGCCCAAAGTTAAGGTCAGAGTTTAATCAAAAGGAAGACATATAAACCACAAAACAAAAAACTGAATGAACTCAAAATAATCTTTGGTTATGTGGCATTCCTTGCTAAAACAAATCAACTCTACATGCTTATTATGAAACTTAGAAAATGTTTCTATGACTACAAAATACTTTAAATAGTATTCAGTTGCTACCAGTTAAACTTAAGATATGAGTATAAAATGGAGAGTATAAACTTGGTGTCTTACCTGTAGTATAAACAATTTGATCTATGGCTTGGTCTTTCTCTTTTCTCATCTTTTCCAAATCTACTTCGAGAGCTTGTTTGTCTTGCTTCAGTCTTTTGATATCTTCTAATAAATTGTTTTTTTCTTTCTTGATATTCAGAGAGATAGAAAAGCAAACGATTTCCAATTACAAAAAATGTAGTACAATCTCTTCTTCATCCCGTTTACCATAGTACCTCTAGATATTTTCCCTAAATTTTGAAAACCTTGAGGTATATTCCACACCTTGACAAAAGACGTACTTATCCTTCAAAGTTAGTTCAAATGAGGAAATCAGCACCACCACCATCACTTACTTTATTGAACTTAAAATACATGGCAGGTACTCAACAAACACGCTGCACTGAACTAACTGCTGAAGAAATGCTGGGACTTGGTAGATTTGGTATTGTTTATTTTAAAAGAAAGAAAACTGTTACACATTTAATATGTCATCTTACACTTATTCTGTCTAAAAGGGAAAATAATCTCAATTACAAAACCTTATACAATCTTTGTTTCTAGCTTCATCACAGATTTAATTGCATTAATTCACAGTTTAATCTTCTATGTGATCTCTTGTAACTTTCTTTTCAGGACTGTATGAGTTTGTTTTTGGATATTTAGTTATCTTTCTACAAATACCGCTTATCTAAACAAATCCGGGTAGGACTGTCCCCTATGCCAGCAATGACTATGGATGGTATGGCATTATAGATAAAAGGACTGAGAACCTTAGCTTTTATTATGCTTCCAGCCAAACTTTATAAAGAGCCATATAATAAGTTAAGAACATACTAAATGTGTGCAATGTTATTAACAGGACATGAATTATGGAATGAATAGAGAGGAATCTCAAAAAAAAATGAATGCATGAAAACCCATTTCTTTGTAAATTTTACAGTAACAATAAAAAAATTAGCAGGATGTTCTCCAAAGCTACAATACTTTTTCTAACAGTAAATATCTCTATTAGCAACTTGATGCCAGTTGGCTAATTCTATCTCAGTAAAGCTTTTAAAGTAAGTAAACCAGTATATAATTTACAGTAAGTAATTTAAATACAGAACAAGGAAACACTGCATGGTTCAAAATTGGGAAGAGCATATGCCAGAAATGTGTCCTGTTTCCATACCTTTTCAACATGTATGCAGAACAGATCATCTGGGAGGCTGGGCTCTATGAGGAGGACTGTGGGGTCAAGATTGGTGGAAGACCTATCAACAATTTGCGTTATGCAGATGACACAACCCTGCTTGCTGAAAATGAGGAAGACCTGAAACACTTACTGCAGAGGGCCAAGGACTGCAGCCTCCAATATGGATTGAGGCTCAATGTCAAGAAGACAAAGATTCTCACCACTAGACCAATTGGAAGCATCAGGAAGAATGGTGAAGAGATTGAGTTTGTTCACAGCTTTAGTCTACTTGGCTCCACAGTCAACACTCTTGGCACCAGCAGCCAGGAAATTAAAAGATGCATTGCCATGGGAAAGTCTGCTGTTAGGGACCTCTCCAAAGTACTGAAGAGCAATGGTGTCTCACTGGAGACTAAGGTGCACCTGATACAGGCCATGGTCTTTTCAATCACTTGTTATGCATCAGAGAGTTGGACAATGACCAGGGAGGATAGAAGGAGAATTGATGCCTTTGAGCTGTGGTGCTGGCGAAGAGTATTGAGGGTACCATGGACTGCTAAGAGAACCAACAGGTTCATCCTGGAGAGGGTTAAACTGGGCTGCTGCTTGGAGGCAAGGATTCTGAGGCTCCATCTGACATACTTTGGACATGTTGTAAGGAGGGACCGGTCCTTGGAGAGGGACATCATGCTTTGAAGGGTGGAGGGACAGCACAGGAGGAGAAGGCCCTCTATGAGGTGGACTGATTCAGTGACTGGGGTAATTGGGATGGGTGTGTCAGAGGCAGTGAGAGTGGCACAAGACAGAGCAGAGTTTAGGGCTGTTGTACATAGGGTCGCTATGAGTCACAGCGACTCAACCGCACATAACAACAACAACAACAAACCAGTATATAATAAAAACTTTATTTCAATTTATAAATAAAAGAAATATACTAATTGATGAGTGGTGGTGGCAGAGCACATGGGGAGCTGCACTGCTAGGCTACAGATAGTGCCCTTATTTTCTAGTGGTTCAAATCCAGCAGCCGCTCTGTGGGAGAAGGATGGGCAATCTCTTCCCTTGCAATTTTTGCTGCTCTTGTTGTTAGGCGCTGACTACGAGTCATAGCAACACTATGAACAACAGATGGTGCCCTGCACCACCATCCTTATGATCTCTGATATCCTCAAGCTTATTGTTACAGACATCTGGTTCCAATTCAGTGGCAATGAGGGAGGGTTGTTTTTTTGTTGTTGGGGTTGTTTTTTTTGGTTTTTTTTTAGAATCAATCAATTAATCAAGTCTGTTGCTGTTGTTAAGTGCTGTCGAGTCATAGGCGACTCATAGAGACCCTATGAATGAAAGTCCTGGACACCTGTATAGCTTTCGTCCTCTCTCCAGGTTCACAGGATTTCTAGAGGTAAGCTGTTATGGAAATGGATGTCACTCCTACTTCCAAGCTTGCTTTAATTGGGGAGCTCCACCACACACTGTCCACCATGGGTAACCATTCTCGCATATGACTCATAAGTGTCACAGTGTTCGGCTTCACAGCAACCACTTGATATAAATATTATTACAGATTTATCTCAGTATAGCTAAATTTTGCTCTAAAATGTAACCTCAAAATTTCAAAGGATACACGAATATCTGTACTCTAGTTTTCAATATTTACACAAAACCACAAAATTTCAAACAATAATTTATCTTAAACACCTCTTTTTTTTGTTTTGTTTTGATCTAAGTTTCATATGTTAAAATGTGTATTTTAATTATTTATCCTGCTTAGGACACCCTATGCTTCTTGAATCTAAAAAGATATCTCTGATCATTTTTAGAACGTTCTCAGTCATTATCTTTTTAAATATATAAATGTACATTAGAATGTCTCATATTTCTTAATATTCAATATTTCCCATTGCTCTATTTTCTGTTTCACTGTTACGTTATTTATACCTATATTAACTGACTTTTTTCTATTTGCATATAATTATCCATTTAATTATTTGACTGAGTTTAAATATACAGTATTTTTTCCCAGGGAACTATTTCTTTTTCTCTGAATTTGCCTAGCATGCTGTTGACAATTTTCTTGTATCTCCTCTCATTTATTTTATATCTTCAGTCATTTGAAACCTGTTGACCTTTTTGTCTCTGTTCAACAGTTCTACTGGGGCTCTAATCCTGCTGTTTGTTATATCTTCTAAGAATATTCATGCTTGCTGTCTCCTGAAGTTTTATAACTTTGTATTGTGAGCACTTGCTCAGTGTGATATTAACTGTGGACATTATGCAGTGAGCTGGACTAAGGGTGTAAGCCTCTCAAAGCTGTTGTGCATTTCTTTCTCCTAGATATGCTGGAGGTTGCCACTGACTCAGGATTATTGTTTATGCTCTTTATTCAGTTTGAGAATGATTAGCCCTTACAAACTGTGCTGATTCAAATCCTAACACAAATAAATAAATATTGGTTGTTCGTTTATATTGAGCACCCAGTTCTCTGTCTACTTGAGTATGTCAGAAATGATGAGGATGGCACAAGTTAGGACAGCAGAGTTCACATCTGGGAGTTTCTATGAGTTGTACTCGACTCGATGGCACCTAACCACAGCAACTACTATTCAGATACCACATTAAGGCAGGCAATCTTTTGTGGCCCTTCTGCCCTCTAGCAAGGTGGCTGGGTTGTTTTCTACAGCTTTACTGATGGGTGTGCACATGAAGTCAGGTATCCTGTCCCCATTCTGGTGGTAAAGCCCAACCCCTAGGTTACCGACCTGGAAATCAGAGGAACAGAAATTTACTATTGGTATTCTCCTCTACTATATTTTTACCTAATGTATAAAATCTTGTTGTCCACTCCTTGTTAAAATATGAAACAAACCCAAATCCATGACCAGTTGATTATGACTCAAAGAGCCTCTATTGGGTTTATGAGTTGGTAAATCTTTCTTAGTGGAGACTGCCTACTTTTCTTCAAACCCATGACCTTTTGGTTAGCAGTTCAATGCATAACACCTACCACCAGGACACCTTTGTTAAAGTATGGTTGGTATAATTCATGTAACGTAACTCTAAATAATAAAGTATTAGTAAAACTCATGGTTCTTGAGCTGGCACCACTCGAGCAGGTATCTAAGTCTGTAAACTGCATGACTGGCCACCTTTCTTTCTTGGAGCAAGGGTGGATCTGAACCACCTGGGAAGCGCCACCTTTGAGTCAGCAGCACAACCCCCTGTGCCTGTGCCATCAGTGACAGCAGAAGAGAAGACACAACTGCCTGCCCACGGGCCATCTGGAAATACAGGGAGGGCCAGCAGTACACAGTCCCTCAGGGCAAAGAGAACAAAATCATGCTTAAAACAAATGGAAAATTCCAGACCAAACACCTGGAAATTAAAAAGAAAAACTTAAAAAAGTTATGGGGTAGCCATTACATTATGTCTTTGTGTTGAGTAGTTGGGTACACTACATGTAAGGCACAGTCTCTCTCTGTCGATCAGCAATGCGCAATCCACTTTGAAGTCAGACACCAATCCCAACAACTCTGGGTGTATAAACAACTCTCAACACACTGCCACTGAGTAGGAACTGACTCACAGTGATGCTCTAGCAGGTTTTCAGAGGCTTAAAGTGCATGGGAGGAGCCTGCCCATCTTTTTAATAAGGAGCAGCTGGTAGATTTGAACTGCAAAGTGTAAGTGAAGTGTTGGATTGCAAACCAAATCTCTTCATTTTGTTGTTGCTGTTGTTATGTGCTGATGAGACACCTGTGAGTCATGGCGACCTTATGTACAACAGCTCTGAAGCCTGCCCTGTCCTGAGCCAGTCTCACTGACTCTGATACACCTAATTCCATAGCTGCAGTTACCATGTCAATTCATCTCATCTGGGGTCTTCCTCTCCTACGCTGTCACTTCACAATTCCAAGCATGATATCCTTCTCCAAGAATCGGTCCCTCTTGGCCACGTGTTCAAAGTATGTGAGAGGGATCTTAAAAATCTTAGTCTCCAAGGAGAAACTTGGTTTCACTCTCTCCATAACCTATTTGTTCTCTTGGCTGTCTACTGTATGTTAAATATTCTTCTCCAGCATCACAACCCAAAAGAACCTTTTTCTATCATCCTTAACGCTGTCCAGCTATCTGATATATACCAAATAATTGTGAAGATGATGGCCTGGTTCAGGTGTACCTGAGTCTCTATATTGACAACATTGCTCTTCAGCACTTTAGGATATACTTTACAGCCTTGGAAATTTGATGTAGGATGGCTAAGAGTTGGAACTGACTCTATTGTGGTAAGTTTTTAGTCACCTCCAAGTATCTTCTAACTTTAGTGAACATTTACTACAAGAATTTATTTGAAATAAGTTATATGTGCTAGATATGAAGCTTCCTATGCAGCTCCAGGAAGAAATTTTTGAAGTCATGTTGGAATACAAAGAGGATGCCATTTAAAACCAGTGTAACATAGGGTTCTCTATTGTGGTTGTTTTGTGCCATCGAGTCGCTTGCGACTTATAGCGACCCTATGTACAACAGCCCTAACTCTGCTCTGTCCTGTGCCAATCGCACCATCTCCGACACACCCGTCCCGATTATCCCAGTCACTGAATCAATCCGCCTTCCCCTCCTGCGCTGTCCCTCCACCCTCCCAAGCACAATGACCCTCTCCAAGGACCGGTCCCTCCTTACAACATATCCAAAGTATGTCAGACTGAGCCTCAGAACCGTTGCCGCCAAGGAGCCGCCTGGTTTGACTCTTTCCAGGATGAATCTGTTTTCCTAGCAGTCCATGGTACCCTCAATACTACTCTCCAGCACCACAGCTCAAAGTCATCAATTCTCCTTCTATCCTCCTTGGTCATTGTCCAACTCTCTGATGCATAACAAGTGATTGCAAAGACCATGGCCTGTATCAGACGCACCTTAGTCTCCAGAGAGACACCATTGCTCTTCAGTACTTTGGAGAGGTACCTAACAGCAGACTTTCCCATGGCAATAAACCTTTTAATTTCCTGGCTGCTGGTGCCAAGAATGTTGACTGTGGAGCCAAGCAGACTAAAGCTGTGAACAAACTCAATCTCTTCACCATCTGTCCTGATGCTTCCAATTGGTCCAGTGGTGAGAATCTTTGTCTTCTTGACATTGAGCCTCAATCCATATTGAAGGCTGCAGTCCTTGACCCTCTGCAGCAAGTGCTTCAGGTCCTCCACAGCTTCAGCAAGCAGGGCTGTGTCATCTGCATATTGCACACTGTTGATAGATCTTCCACAAATCTTGACCCCACATTCCTCCTCATAGAGCCCAGCCTCCTGGATAATCTGTTCTGCATACAGGTTGAAAAGCTTTGGAGACAGGACACATCCCTGGCATAAGCCCTTCCCAATTTTGAACCATGCAGTGTTTCCTTGCTTTGTTCTGACAACTGCCTCTTGGTCCAAGTATAGGTTTCGCATTAGCATGATCAAGTGTTATGGGATTCCCGTTCTTCTCAGAGTCAGCCATAGTTTGTTATGATCCACACAGTCAAACATCTTTGCATACTCAATGAAACACAGATAGACATTCCTCTGGTATTCCCTGCTTTCAGCTACGATCCATCTAACATCAGCTACAATATCCCTAGTACCACGACCCCTTCTAAACCCAGCCTGGACTTCTGGCAGCTCTCTGCTGATGTGCTGTTCCAGTTGTTTTTGGATCTTGCTTGCATGTGAAATCAATGACACTGTTCTGTAGTTTCCACACTCAGTTGGGTCACCTTTCTTTGGGATGGGAACAAATAAAGATCTCTTCCAGTCAGTTGGCCAAGTGGTTGTTCTCCAGATTTCTTGGCACAACTTGGTGAGCACATTCAGGGCAGTATCTGTTAGCTGAAATATGTCAACTGGTATACCGTCTATTCCTGGGGCCTTATTTTTTGCTATTTCCTTCAAAGCAGCTTCTATTAGGGGCACATATATACTATATATGGTGCTCTGGTGGCCTAGTGGCAAGAAGCTGCGCTGCAATCCAGAAGGCATGCAGTTCAAGGCCACCAGCTGCTCCACAGGAGAAATGGGCCGTCTACTCCTGTGGATTTACTGCCTCTGAAAACCTGCGAGAGAGTCTGCTATGGGTTGGCTGCGATTCTACAGTTCACAACACCAACATATACTATTTAACAATTATATTCATTAATATGTTCTATCAATATATATATACACTAAATTCTAATCTTGGATATATAATTTGAGTTTTTAAATGATGTGAAATGTAAAAACATTATATTCATAAATTACAAAAACAGATTTTTCACATACATGGGGATTTTTATAATAAATTTTAATTGTTAAAGTCACAGCTTTACCTGTGCCAAGCGGAGTTCTGCTAACAGTTCTGTGAAACTCTGATTTCTGGAGTGTTCGGAGTCCTCCACTGTTCGAGTCAGGAGGTGACTTTTATGCATTTGTTCTCTGAATTATTTTGGAAACAAAAAAGTGGTTTAAAAGATTCTTTTAACATAAAATATCTACATATTAAAAATGAAAAAATGCTAATGAACTGAAACTATGAGTTATTGAAGACAAAAACTTTAGTTAACCTAAAAATTAAAATACTGTAAGAAAAGTATTATAACCATTGACGATGCAGTGCGTTACATGTCAGTTGCTAGCTGGAAAAGTCAAGGGTTCAAATCCACCAACTTCTCTGTGGGAAGGGAGAAGTCTACCTATAAAGGTTTCAGCCCTGGGAAGCTGGCAGAAGGCTGCTAATAATCAGAACTGACAGGATACCAGATAGCAGCAGGCTTGGGTGTTTTTTGGGGTTTTTTTTGGTAAGGCAGCATGTTGTTGTGTTCGTGATTGCCATCGAGTTGAGCACGAATCACAGAGACCTTATGAACAAAAGACCTGAAGTCTTTCTATAACTGTCATCGTTTCTCAAAGTTCATAGAGTTTCCAGAGGCATGTTGTTTAGGAAGTGGATGCCACTCCTGCTTCCAAACCTAAGATAGTATTGTTGTTGTCTGTTATTGTTATGTTATGTGCCGTCAAGTTGCTTGCGACTCACAGCGGCCCTATGTACAAGAGCCCTAAACACCGTTCTATCCTGTGCCAACCTTGCTGTCTCAAACACACTCATTCCCACCACTCCACTCACAGAATCGATCCATCTCATCGAGGGTCTTCCTCTCCTGCACCGTCCTTCCACTCTCCCAAACATGATGTCCCTTTCCAAGGATAAGTCCCTCCTTACAACATGTCCAAAGTATGTCAGATGAAGCTTCAGAATCCTTGACTCCAAGGAGCATTCCAGCTTCACCTTCTCTAGGACAAACCTGTTTGTTCTCCTAGCAGTCCATGGTATATTACACACTCTTCTCCAGCACCACAGCTCAAAAGCATCAATTCTCCTTCTATCATTCCTATTCACTGTCCAACTCTCTGATGCATAGCACGTAATTGCAAAGACCATAGCCTGGATCAGGCGCACCTTAGTCTCCATCCTGATGTTGTTGTTCTTCAGTACTCTTGAGAGGTCCCGCACAGCTAACTTTCTCAATGCAATTTGTCTCCTGATTTCCTGGCTGCTCTTAACAAGGGTGTTGACTGTGGAACCAAGTAAACTAAAAGTGTTAACAATCTCAATCTCTTCACAATCCACTGATGCTGCCATTTGGCCCAGTGGTGAGAATCTTTGTTTTCTTGATGTTGAGCTTCAATCCATATTGAAGGCTGCAGTCCTTCACACTTAAATATTTATGTTTTATATAAAAGAATTAAAAGCTTAAGAATATAATGTGTTGGTTTAAGTGGAATATAAAAATATTTCTTCCTAAATATGAGAAAAAATGTCCTACAAAGATGTCCTATTGTGCTGTCACATCACCTTAGATGGCTCCCTAATTTTTTTTCCAATCTTACATATGAAGCTAACAAAATAAGCATAGTCTGTTACATGTACATTGCTGTTAGGTACTGTTATGCTGAATTCTCTGTAGGGGTTTCTAGGCTTGTAAGCTTTATTTCTAGGTTATAACCTTTCAGTTAGTAGCTGAAAGCAAAACCATTGCACCACCTGGGCTTTATTTTGTTGTTTGTTTGTCCCCCTAGCCCCTGAGACATCATACAAGGAGTTTAGGAGTCTATGAAAGATGGTCTTATCACAATATATCAAAGAATAATTTCTTTCATTGTTGAAAGTTCATTTAGACACTTAAGTTTTGCATCTTGGAACACACATTTTAATGGCCAGGCAGTATAAAAATGCAATATCTGAAAATACTTTTTGAAATACTTAAAAAGAAAGTAAATGCTTGCATCAAAAATGATGCGTCATAAATTACCACAATGGCCTGGTGCAGCACCAAGCTGCAGGGTCTCTTCTGCAATACCCCTAAGTCGAGTCTGTCAGATGCTGTGCCCTTTTTCTATTTGGCATAAGAGAGATCAGTATGCATGAGTGGTAGGCTTGCCTCTTAGTGTATAAATTATCACATAAGGACTGGAATAATTATGTGAATAATATGTTAACATTCACTGTCAAGGAAGCTACTCCTGACAAAACAGCTATCAGAGATTAGGCATTTATATGAAATGATGCTCATTTAGTCATTCTCTACAAGAAGTATCCTAGCTTTTCTGTGCATGAACTCCGCTCTTTTACTTCACTTACACACTGGAACAATTAACAGCCAAAGCACCTCTTAAATACAAGCCATGATTCTTCATTATGTGCCAGTGTCTCACTCTTCTGCTACAGAAAGACTCAGGTGGCTGCAGATCACAGCTCACCAGTTCTCTGGAGAAATGCGCTCAAAGGAAGTCCTTACATCTCCTAGCCCAGAAATATATCCTTCACCGGTTGCACATGGCAGGAGAGTCCTGGTGTCTAATCTGTAAGGAGGTGCACTGACAACCCCAAGGCCATGCCTCTCTGGTTTAAATCCACCAGGAGCTCAGGGTGAGAAGGATGGCAATCGCCTCCTATGCCATTTATAGTCTCAGCAACTCAATGAAGGCTCAGCTATAAGTGGGTTCCACATCAACAGCAATGAGTGGGTTTCACAGGGCACATCTCAGCTGGTGATTATCTAGATTAGTATAACAAACAGCCTCAAAAAGGAACCAAACTTAGTGATTCTGTTCTTCAGAGCTTCCTCCTGGAGCAGAGAGCAGCTAGTAACTAGCAGAGACCACATTCTTGCCTCATTTTCCCCTTGCCCTATAGTCTGCTAGCAGCATCATTATGGATGGTGAAGAGATTGAGATAGTTAACAGTTTTCGTTTGCTTGGCTCAACAGTCAACACTCTTGGTAACAGCAGCCAGGAAATCAGGAGATGAATTGCATTGGGAAAGTGAGCTGTCAGGGACCTCTCAAGAGTACTGAAGTGCAACGACGTCAGGCTGGAGACTAAGGTGTGCCTGAACCAGGCTATTGTCTTCGCAATTGCATGCTATGCATCAGAGAGCTGGACAGTGAGTAGGAATGATAGAAAGAGAATTGATGCCTTTGAGCTGTGGTGCTAGAGAAGTGTTGAATATACATTATGGACTGCTAGGAGAACAAACAGGTTTGTCCTGGAGAGGGTGAAACTGGGCTGCTCCTTGGAGTCAAGGATTCTGAAGCTTCGTCTGACATACTTCGGGCATATTGCAAGGAGGGATCATTCCTTGGAGAGGGACATGACATTTGGGAGACTGGAGGGACAGCGCAAGATAGGAAGACCCTCGATGAGATGGATTGATTCAGTTACTGGGGTAATGGGAGTAGGTGTGTCAGACACAGTGAAGTTGGCACAAGACAGAGCAGTGTTTAGGTCTCTTGTACACAGGGTGGCTATGAGTCACAAGCAACTCGACGGCACATAACAACAACCAAGTAGATTCTGCCTCTACGGAATCTGATCTAAAACTATAATTGATGTTATACGATAGTCCTTTTAACAAATATTAATCATGTGGTTTCTGAAGAGATGGTTAAGTAGCTGAGGCTTAATGCTGGATAATAAGAATTTTGTATAGTCAGTTTTCTGAATCTGATGTCAAACTATATGAGCATGCCAAAAAGCAGAAAGAATGTAAGTCATTTAATGCCAGTCAAAAGAAAAATTCATTGAATCCTAAAAAGACAAGGTATAAAGATACACTTTATATACTTTTTCTACACCTCAGTGTGCAAATGTTTTTAATTCTGAATAAAATGAAATAATAAATTAATAAAATGCCTGGAGTATTTAAAATGTATTTGATTGTAAGAATTAAAAAGGACTTACTTTAAGGAAGCTAGCTCACTCAATAAACTCTGGTTTTCCTTAAACATTAGCTCCTCATTTTTCTTGTTTTGTTCTTGGAGATCTTTCATTTGATTATACAGTTTCTCGTTTTCCTTTTTTAAAACAGAAAATGACGTTAAGTACATCTTTGGTGGATTCAAACTGACGAAGTTTCAGTTAGCTGCCACCAGGGCTCTTTCAAAAGTCAGCCAAAATCTCAAATGTTCTTTTATTAAGTTCCTACTCACAGCGACACTTTACAGCCAAGGCTACAAATGGGAAGAGGAGACTGTCCATCTTTCTTCCCTCAGAAAGCCCAGCCCTTTGGTTATCAGCGAAGCTCACTCTGGACTACACCCCCACCCCCTCCCCAGAGCTCCCTTCAAAGTCTGTAGTACTTACACAGAGAATAGGTACTTAAACTGTTCTTCAGATACTTTAAAGACTTTTTAAATTTCTGCAGTGTCCGAATAAAAGAAATCTCTTCAAACACTGTATCATCTCAAGAGAAAACTTTTCATCTAAAAAGGATTCTTGGTATTTACTTTGTCAATATGGTGAATTACGTTGTTTTTATTATGTTGAACCATCTTTTACATACCTGTTATGAAATCACTTGGTATGATGAAAGCAAATAACAAAATCCACATGCTCCCAGCAATTGATGCAGAAAAGGCATTTGATAAAATCTAACACCCTTTCCTGATTAAAACACTAAGCAAAATAGTAATAGAAGGAAATTTTCTCAACATAGTGAAAAGTCTATGCATAAACCCAAAAGCCAATGCCATTCTCAATGGAGCAAGACTAAAAGCATGTTCCTTGTGAACAGGAACCAGACCAGGATGTCCACTCCGATCACTCCTATTCAATATCGTATTGGAAGTATTTCCTAGGGCAATATGATAAGAGAAGGAAATAAAAGGCATCCAGATCAGAGAGAAGTGGTTAAACTGTCTCTATAAGCAGATGGTATGAGAGTGTACACAGAAAACCCCAAGGACTAGTGGACCATTTTAGTTGAGTGGTATGATTTACAGATAAGGAAACTAAGAAAGCAATATCATTTACAATAGTCAACCACAAATTAAGATACTTGGGAGTGAACCTAACAAGAGACCAAAAGATCTTTACAAAGAAAACTACAAAACACTTTTGTGGAAACAATAAGAGACCCAAATAAATGGGAAAATGTTCCCTGTTCATGGACAGGAAGACTCAATAGAGTGAAAATGACAAACAATCCTACCAAAAGCGATTGGCATGTTTAATGTGAACCAAATACAGATACCAAATTCATTTTTAAAGGAGATCGAAAAGGCAACCGTCAGCTGCCCAGGAAACCTTGCTAAAGTGTTAATTCCCATTGCCACCATGTTGAAGAAAACAGTCTCCTAAAGAGCCCCAACAGAGGTGGAAACTACTCATCAGAGGGTGGAGCTTTGAAACGACAGACAAAAGTCTAAGGAGACATGTATTTTTTAAAAATTTTATATTTGTTTGCTCACAAAGTTCATACACATTGTGTTTCACACTATTCTTCATTCATATTGTGCTTCATATAATCATTCCCATGCATTATGTTTTATAAAATCAATCACCACTGGACCTTGCCCATAATTACTCAATCTTTTCAGGTCCCCGCTGGATCCTTCCTTCACCGATCATGGTTTCGCCCCTACCCAACCTCACCCTTCCACTCCCACCCCTTCCCCATTTGGGTCCCTACAGATGTTTTATTGGTTTTCCTTCTACTTTTTACAATAATGATCTTATGCAGTACTTGTCCTTCTGAGACTGAGTTAGGTCATTCAGCATAATACTCTCCAGTCTCTCTCAAGTTATGCATTATTTTTTGAAATCATTGCTCCTGAGTGCTGCATTGTATTACACTGTGTGAATGTACCACAATTTTTCAATCCATTCAGGTGTGGTTGGACATTTCGGCTGTTTCCATGTTCTTCCTTTTTTTAATTTTCTTTTGTTTCCATGTTCTTGTGATAGTGAATAATACTGCTATGAACACTGATATACAAATCTCCATTTGGGTCTCAGCTCTAATTTCCTTGAGGTATATTCCTAGTAGTGGAATAGCTGGGTCAAACGGAGTTTCTATGTTCAACTTTTTGAGAAAACGTCCAGAGTGGCTGTACCTTTTAAAAATCCCAACAGCAGTGTATGAGCATTCCCACCTCTCTACATCTAAGGAAACGCTTACAGACTGTGTAGTAATGTTGTTGTTACGTTCTGTTGAGTCACTTGTGACTCATAGCGACCCTATGTACAACAGCCGTAAAGCCTGCTCTATCCTGTGCAAATTGCACTGCCTCTGACACACCCATCCCAATTACCCCAGTCACTGAGTCAATCTACCTCATAGAGGGCCTTCCCCTCTTGCGGTGTCTCTTCACCCTCCCAAGCATGATGTCCCTCTCCAAGGACCGGAGCCCTCCTTACAACATGTCCAAAGTATGTCAGACGAAGCCCCAGAATCCTTGCCTCCAAGGAATAGCCCCGTTTAACCCTCTCAGGGATGAATCTGTTTGTTTTCTTAGCAGTCTATGATACCCTAAATACTCTTCTTCAACACCAAAGCTCAAAAGCATCAATTCTCCTTCTATCCTCCCTAATCATTGTCCAACGCTCTGATGCATAAGAAGTGATTGCAAAGACCATGGCCTCTATCAGACGCACCCTAATTTCCAGAGTGACACCATTGCTCTTCAGTACTTTGGAGAGGTTCCTAATAGCAGACTTTCCAATCACAATACATTTTTTGATTTCCTGGCTACTTGTGCCAAGAGGGTTGACCATGGAGCCCAGCAAACTAAAGTTGTTAACAATCTCAATCTCTTCACCATTCATCTTGATGCTTCCAAATGGTCCAGTGGTGAGAATCTTTCTCTTCTTGACACTGAGCCTCAATCCATACTGAAGGCTGTAGTCCTTGACCCTCTGCAGCAATCGTTTCAGGTCCTTCTCAGTTTAAGCAAGCAGAGTTTTGTCATCTGCATAATGCAGATTGTTAATAGATCTTCCACCAATCCTGACCCCACATTTCTCCTCAGAGAGCCCAGCCTCTCAGATAATCTGTTCTGCATACAGGTGGAAAAGGTATGGAGACAGGATGCATCCCTGGCATACACCCTTCCCAATTTTGAACCATGCAGTGTTTCCCTGCTCTGTTCCGACAACTGCCTCTTGGTCCAAGTATAGGTTTCACATTAGCACAATCAAGTGTTCTGGGATTCCCATTCTTCTCAGAGTCAGCCAGTTTGTTATGATTCACACAGTCAAATGCCTTTGCATAATCAATGAAACACAGATAGACATTCCTCTGGTACTCCCTGCTTTCAGCCAAGATCCATCTAACGTCAGCTACAATATCCCTAGTACCACGACCCCTTCTAAACCCAGCCTAGACTTCTGGCAGTTCTCTGCTGATGTGTTGCTGCAGTCGTTTTTGGATAATCTTCAGTAGAATCTTGCTTGCATGTGATATCAATGATATTGTTTTATCATTTTCACACACTGTTGGGTCACCCAGCTCTCTTCCAGTCAGTTGGCCAAGTGGTTATTCTCCAGATTTCTTGGCACAACTTGGTGAGCACGTCCAGGGCAGCATCCCTGGTAATGAGAGAGCCAAATACCAAGTGCTTCAGAAACTTTGGGCTTGTCACATACTCAACTGTGGAAGAGGTGGGTGCAGCCATGTATGCAAGGCCCTACAAGGTGGACGGAAGGATTGTAGAATCTCTTGGACTATCTCAAGAAAAGATTCTCAAACACCAGGTACCCATTTATCTGTGAAAAAGATATTTGTTGGTGGAATGAAAGAAGACAACTGAAAAATATGACTTATGAGATTATTTTGAATAGTACAGGAAAACTGAAGTGACTGAAATCATGACTGACCAAGGCAGTGGCAAGAAGAGGAGCTTTGATTTTGTAACTTTTGATGGCCATGACCCAGTAGATAAAATCGTTATTCAGAAATATCATACTGTGAATGATCACAACTGTGAAGTAAGGACAGTCCCATCAAAGCAAAAGATGGCCAGTGCTTCTTTTAGCCAAAGTGGTCGAAGTGGTTCTAGAAACTCTGGTGGTGGGAGTAGAGGTGGCTTTGGTGGGAATGACGACTTTGATCTTGAAGGAAAGTTCAGTGGATGAGGTGGCTTTGGTGGCACCCGAGGTGGAGAATGTGGAGGCAGTGGAGATGGCTAAAATGGATTTAGTAATGATGGAAGCATCTATAGAGGTTTTGGAAGCTACAATGATTTTGGCGATTATCACAATCAGTCTTCAAATTTTGGACCCATGAAATGAGGAAACTTTAGAGAAAGTTCTGGTCCTTATGGTGGTGGAGTTCAATACTGGACCAAACCACTAAATCCTGCAGTAGCTACGGCAGGGGCCGATGGTTTTAATAACTGCCAGGAAACAAGGCTTAGAAGGAATGCAGAGGCAGAGAAGTGATAGGGAAGCTACAGGTTATGACAGATTTGTCAACTCAGCCACACACAGTGGTGGCAGGGCCTCACTGCTACAAAGACTACATGTTTTAGAAAATACTCTTATGTACAGGCAAAAAAACCTCAAGGACTGTATTTGGGACTAATTTTATAATAAGTTCTTTTAGCTTCTGTT
Organism: Elephantulus edwardii; assembly: GCF_000299155.1. Taxonomy (NCBI): domain Eukaryota; kingdom Metazoa; phylum Chordata; class Mammalia; order Macroscelidea; family Macroscelididae; genus Elephantulus; species Elephantulus edwardii. The sequence goes on from NW_006399861.1 coordinate 5,977,824, forward strand.
CTGTGGAAAGTGTAAAGCATCTGGTGTACAAATCTTAAACGGCTTTTAATGTAGACTGGGGTTTTTTTGCATCCATGCTGCTGACTGCTAAATGTAATAGTTTGATCATAACATTGATAAATAATTTTTTTTTTAAAAAAAGGAAAGGCAACTGTCAAATTTACTTGGAGAGGAAAGAGATCCTAAACAGGCAAAGCACTTCTGAACAACAAGAATGAAGTGGGAAGTAGCATTTTCTGTTCTCAAAACTACAGCAGTAGTAACCAAAACAGCATGGTACTGGTACAATGAAAGGCACATAGACCAATCAAGAACAGAATCGAGAACCCAGATATGAACTCATCTACTAACAGTTAACTGATAATTTGACAAGGAAACAAAACATATCAAATGGAGAAATGACAGCCTCTTCAACCAACGGTGCTGGCAAAACTGGGCTGTTACCTTCAGAAAGCTGAAACAGGATACACATCTCACACCATACACAAAAATCAACTCAAAGTGGATCAGGGACCTGGGTGAGTAAAGCCCAAAACCATAAAGATCATAAAAGACTAACTGGGACCATGCTTAGATGGCCTATTCTGTGGTATAAAGAGAGTGACAAATATAGCCAGAAACACTCAACCAGGAGAGGTTAAAATTGATGAATGGGACATTCTTAAGATTAAATTCCTGTATGGATCAAAAACTTTTCCAGGAAGGTGAAAAGAAAATCTACTAAGTAGGAAAAAACACACTTGGCAATACCATCTGAGACAAAGGTCTTATAACAAAAGTGTACAGAATCCTACAGGGTCTCCAGAAGAAAAAGACTGACAAGCCAATTACAAAATGGGAAAAAGATATGGAAAGACCTTTTCACAGAGGAAGTCATTTGGATGACCAACAGACATATTCTCAGAATCACTGGAAGTAAGACAGATGCAAATCAGAACCACAAAGAGATACCATCTTATCCCAATAGTGGTAGCCAAGTTTAGCAGAGTAGCAAGCAATAAATGCTGGAGAGGATGTGGAAAGATTGGAACTCTCATTTACCATTGATGGGATTATAAAATGGTACAATCACTCTGGAAGGCAGTTCGGCATTTCCTCAAAAAACTGAACAAAAAAATCTCCTTATGACCTAGCTATTCTACTACCAGGAATACACCCCAAAGAAATTAGAACTGAGAAACAGAGATACGTACACCAATGTTCATAGCAGGGTTATTCACAATTGCAAGAACATGAAAATAGCCCAAATGCCTAACTACAATTACATGGATTGAGAAACTGTAGTATATTCACATGACAGACTAGTACGCACCACTCATGAGCAATGATTAAAAAAAAAAACTACTACATAACTTGGGAGAGACTGGAGAACATTATTCTGAGTAATCTAACCCAGTCTCATAAGGACAAATACTACATAAAACCATTACTGTAAAAATAGAAGGATCACTAGTTAAATGTGTACAGGAGGCAAGGAGTGGGAGCAGAGCAGTGAGGGCAGGCAAGGAGTAATCAGAGGGTCACACAATTTGATGCGTGGAGGGAGAGGATAAAGGAAATAAAAATGATCTGGTGGGCACCTGATAAAACAGGATAATGGGAGGCATAGTTCAATGGTCATTAATTTTATAAACTACAATATATGGGAATAATTATACGAAACACAATGTGAACGAAGAAAAGTGTGAAACACAATGTATGTGAATTAGAGATGCAAACCAATGTTTAAAAAAAAAGTTAAATAAAAAGGGAGCTCTGGTGGCCTAGTGGCAAGAAGCTGAACTTTAATACCTAAGGCATGAGGTTTGAGGCCACCAGCTGCTCCACAGGAGAAGGATAGGCAATCTCTTCCCAAGTGATTAGCTGGCTCTGAAAATCCACCAGAGGGTCAGCTATGGGTCGGTCTGACTCTACGGTACACAACAACATCAACAAATAAAAAGGATTCTTTCCAAAATGCTTGTTTATTTAAAAAAAAATTATGAATATTTCCTAGTGTCAGTAAAAGGCACTGGATTTCACAGGAATAAATGGGTAATAAGCTGCAAGAATAACCACATCCTGTTTGCACAGAACAGGGCAGAAGGGCCTGGTGAGACCATTTGCTCTTTCTTATGTCTGACTGGAGAAAGCAAACTGATGGCTGGAGGGACACTCCAGAAGCCAGGCTTTCAGTAGTGAAGTAACTAGATTTAGCCACAGTTAGTGTTCATGTGTGTTTCTTCTAATAGCTCCAGTTCTGGAAATCCTTGGTAAAGGACCAAAGATTGATAAATTCCAGGGTGAAACCTGAGTATTCATGTGTGTTTCTGAAATCTAAACTAAATTAAAGAGCAGATGTTTCTGCCAGGGGTAGGCAGAGAGACTTCAGCCTGTTCCCTGTGAGGCTGGATGACTCAGGCAATAGAGACCTGAGGGAGAAGATATACTTAACAATTCCTCACTTTTTCCTCATGTTAATTTGTTAAAATGAAGTGGACATTGCTTTTTTAGTTTTTTATTGTGATCACACACAATATGTATGTGATGCAAGTTTACAAAAAGGAAATGGCTATTATTTAAATAATACTGATGGCTATTCTAAAAGGGCCTTTATATTTTAATAGAAAAGGAATAATTGTGTGGAGCATGTGCTAACTATTCTACCTTCTAAAAATCACTTTTAAAAATACTTGTTCTGTAGGTAAGATGAGAATGCCAGGCCAAAGATTTTAAAATCTCCACTAACTTTAGGGCAACGTATCCTGTAAGTAATGTAGCACTATTTCACTTAAATGTCGTAGTCACAGATGGTAATGCTTTCTGTGGATGTCACTGGGTGACAATATTTGCCAACAGGCTCAATGGGATCGCTGTGATTGTCAAAGGAGGAAAATGGGATGAGAGAAGAAAGAAAAGAGGGAGGGAAGTAAGAAGCAAGGGAGTGAGGGATCTGAGAGGAAGTTTTAACAGACTTCTGAGGAGACCATGAGCCCTGGCTGACTGTCAGGTTACCAACACTGATAATGAACCACACGTAGCTCCCTTCTTTCTGTAGGACCAATTTTTTAAATATTTAATTCCATTTTTACTTCATTTCCAGGGCACTGACAATTGATTTCAATTCCATATTTCAGCATATAATGTTAAAATTAGCCAATTTTATCTATTCAAAAGTACTTGAGGAAACCAAGTCAGCTGCTAAGGACCATGGCTATTAAAAACTTAAACTGGTAATAGTCACTGATGAGTACTGCCGTGTCAGGCCCTGGCTGAGAGGTCAGTTTGCCCTGTTTCACTTTAATTTCACTACTAACATAAAAGGGAGCTATTAATACTGATATTCACATTTCACAGATAAGGAGAATATCTCAGAGCAGTGAAGTACTGGAGCACAGCAGGTGATGGAGCCAAGCCTCAAAGCCCGATTCTTTTTAGTCCAGAATTCATCCACCTAACACTTTAACTCTGCCTATGAGGATGTGTACACTAGCTCAATGATTACTTCCTCCTGTTCACCAGAACTCCTATTTCCTACAAAAGAAACCCAGAAGTATTTTAATGGACCTCACTTTTATGATCAAAAGGGTCTCAGGAACAAGGTCCCAAAGTGGTCAGGAGTGAACATACCTGTTGATATCCTTGAAGAAGTGTTTCTTGTTCTTGGATTTCTTTTTGGATTTCCTTCAATTTTTCATCAGTGACGGGATCAGCTGATTCTCCAAAATGCAACCATCTTTGTTTTTTGCTTGCTTCTTCAAAGCTACTTAACTGAGGAGATGCAGAAATTGTTTCAATTAGGAAGGTAATCAAGAAGGGAAAAGTGAGAAAGAACAGAAAAACTCAAGGTGTACAGACCTAAAGCCCTTTTAAAGTATGTACCACTGGAAGTTCATGTAATGCTACCTGGAGCTTATCAATGGTGTGATGTTTTGTGCTGGTGGTTTGTTTATGGACATAACTCAGAAATGCTAAACAAGGTCACTGAGTCTAAATATTCTATAACAGCTTCCCTTGAAATGCTAGTTCCTTTGAAGATCACAATGAACTGAGAGATTTGTTTAAAGAAGAACTGCTATCTGAAGAAAACTATCAAAATGAGCCTATATATATATATATGTACATGTATAACTATATCTCTATTATCTTTTCCTCCCCAGGGATTTCAATTTATGCTCTTCTGCAAGGCTGCACAATCAGAATCACATCCATATTTACACAACAAATATGTCAAATTATCCAACTCCACAACAGACCAGCAAGGCATTCAGCAAATTCTTTTTTAATCAACAAAAGAAAAAAAAGAGAGCAACAAGTTTAATACCTTTGCTTGAAGAATATAATTGTCTTGATTTAGTCTGAAGAGTTCTTTTTCTTGTTGTATCTTTAGTTCTTCCATCTTATTTTCCAGCTCACGTTCTTTATTTGAGAATGTGACTTTAATTTGATCAATTAGTTCCTGTGCACCCCTCCATTTTTCCTCTGCTTCCTGAGCTCTTTTAAACAAAAATAATTCTGTCTCCTTCCCACCAGGATATCCTGCAGAATCCTTTTAAGGAAATGCATTACACCTCATTGTTAGATTTACAGGTAACATTAAAACACTAGTCATTAGAGGAAAAAAAATCTTCACAATTAAAATGTTATAGTTAATGTTCTGTATACACTAAAAAAATTTTCACTCACTACTGTCAAATTGAAACTGATCCATGACTGACCTTTCACTGGGTCTCTGGGGCTTTAAATTGCATGTGAGGAGAACTGCCCATCTTTCTCCCTCAGAGCCAGTAGTGGATTTGAACTGTTAGAGAGGGGTGGGCTTTGGGTTAGCAATGCAACTCCCTCCTACGTTACCAGAGCTCTTGTTCTACGTTGTGAAAGATCATAAATGTTCAGTATTAGTGACCAGAATGTCACTATGGAGAGAGGAGAAATCTCATACATTTGTTCCATTTCATTATTTATAATTTCACTGAAACAGTAGTTTAGAAGAGGCTATTCCTTTGAAAGGGACATCATGCTTGGAAAGGCAGAGGGTCAGCAAAAAAAAAAGATCCTTAATGAGATGGATTGATGCAGTTAATGTGGCAATGGGTTCAAGAGTGTCATGGATGGTAAGGATAGAATAGGACAGGACAGACTTGAGATATGTTGGTCTTAAGATTGATATGAATTGTACTTGACTTGATGGCACCTAACAAGAGTAATCAGAAATAGAATACCTACATTCTGAAACTGAGCACAGGATTCAATCTGTGTGGGATCTTCTGACTTCTTTGGAGTAGTCAGGCAATTTTCTAGTTTTGGAGTTGGTGTTCCCAAAGCTGCAGACTTGAGGACTTTTGTTCCAGATAAAATCTCTAAATATCAGAAAGAGTAAAGAAAAGCAAACAAAGCTGAAAGGGAGTTAGCAATTAAGTAACAATAAATATAATACAATGGGTACCCTAAGATAAAATGAAGATCTCCCAACAGGGTAGATGTAAAATAGCAGGGCTTAACTACTTCACAGTGACAATCAATAGCGCATTCTGAGAATCACCACTCACGATCAATATACCATTCAAACTAACAGACCCAAGATGCACAACAAATGGCTCATGGAACTGGACGAATGTGATGAGAATGTAGATTCAGATAACCCGAGGCATTATTACTTCAAGTAAAATTTTATTTTAAATGTTCATATCATTAATAGGTAAGCAATCCTAAATAGCTAATCAAAAGTAGCTGGTAACATTCTGAAGCATTTCAGTTCAGATTTAATGTACTTTCAAAGCATAATTTTGCAAACAATTTCTTTATCAAGATGTAGTATCAATGGAATAATACAAATTTCAAGGAAATTTTTTACTGTAATTTGACTTTTTTAAATTATTATTATTATTAATTTTAATGAAAATTTACAGAGATTTTTGATTTCTATTCATTCATTGTTGTACTTTTCTCCCTGCCCACCCCTCCCCACAAGAAAACTTTTTAACAGCTAATAGGAATTTCATTTTACAGAAATGAAATGCTAGTGCTGCTATAAAACTCTGGTAAGGAATTAAGCTGTCAACTCAAAGGCAGGCAGATCAAATCCACTAGCTGCTCCATGGGAGAAAGATGGGTTATCTCCTCCTATGTGATTTGTAGCTTCTGAAAATCTGCTGGTGGGTCAGCTATGAGATAGTTTTTACTCCATGACAATAGAGTAGTAGAGAGTAGTAGTATTATGATGACAGCATAAATTAGGAAAATCTATGAATAATACATAGTCAAGTCGTCAGCTTTTAAGGTACTGTACAAACTTCCAAAGCAGTAGAGATATTTCTAAGGCGAAAATGTCTTTCAGCTAATAATAAAGAGTTGTTATTATGTGCCGTGGAGTCGCTTGCAACTCATAGCGACCCTATGTACAACAGCCCTAAACCCTGCTCTATCCTGTGCCAATCTCACTGGCTCTGACAGACCCATCCTGATTACCCCAGTCACTGAATCAATCCACCTCATAGAGGGTCTTTCCCTTCTGCACCATCCCTCCACACTACCAAGCATGATGTTCCTCTCCAAGGACCGGATCCCTCCTTACAACATGTCCAAAGTATGTCAGACGAAGCCTCAGAATCTTTGCCTCCAAGGAATAGCCCTGTTTAACCCTCTCCAGGATGAATCTGTTTGTTTTCTTGGCAGTCCAGGGTACATTCAATACTCTTCTCCAGCATCACAGCTCAAAGGCATCAATTCTCCTTCTATCCTCCTTAGTCACTGTCCAACTCTCTGATGCATAACAAGTGATTGCAAAGACCAAAGCCTGTATCAGACACACCTTAGTCTCCAAAGAGACACCATTGCTCTTCAGTACCCTGGAGAGGTGCCTAACAGCAGACTTTCCCATTGCAATATGTTTTTGGATTTCCTGTCTACTGGTGCCAAAAGTACTGACCGTGGAGCCAAGCAGACTAAAGTTGTTAACAGTCTCAATCTCTTCACAATCCATCCTGATGCTGCCAGTTGGTCCAGTGGTGAGAATCTTTGTCTTCTTGACATTGAGCCTCAATCCATACTGAAGGCTGCAGTCCTTGACCCTCTGCAGCAAGCATTTCAGGTCCTCCTCAGTTTCAGCAAGGGTTGTGTCATCTGCATAACGCAGATTGTTAATAGATCTTCCAATAATCCTGACGCCATACTTCTCCTCATAGAGCCCAGCCTCTCAGATAATCTGTTCTGCATACAGGTTGAAAAGGTATGGAAATAGGACACATCCCTGGCGTACGCCTTTCCCAATTTTGAACTATGCAGTGTTTCCTTGCTCTGTTCTGACGACTGCCTCTTGGTCCAAGTATAGGTTTCGCATTAGAATGATCAAGTGATCTGGGATTCCCATTCTTCTCAGAGTCAGCCACAGTTTGTTATGATCCACACAGTCAAAAGCCTTTGCATAATCAATGAAACACAAATAGACATTCTTCTGGTATTCTCTGCTTTCAGCCAAGATCCATCTAACATCAGCAACAATATCCCTAGTACCACGACCCCTTCTAAAAACCCAGCCTGGACTTCCGGCAGTTCTCTGCTTAAGTGCTGTCCCAGTAATTTTTTTATAATCTTCGGCAGAATCTTGCTTGTGTGTGAAATCAATGATATTGTTCTACAGTTTCCACACTCTGTTGAGTCACCTTTCTTTGGAATGGGAACAAATATAGATCTCTTCCAGTCAGTTGGCCAAGTGGTTGTTCTCCAGATTTCTTGGCACAACTTGGTGAGCATATCCAGGGCAGCATCTGTGAGCTGAAATATGTCAACTGGTATACCATCTATTCCTGGGGACTTATTTTTTTGCTATTTCCTTCAAAGCAGCTTGAACTTCTTCCTTCATCACCAAAGGCTCTTGCTCATACATGATTTCATTAAATTCTTCTGTGTCTGCCAGTTCCTTTTGATACAGTAATTCCGTATATTCTTTCCATCTTCTTTTAATACTTCCTGGATCATTTAATATTCTTCCTAAAGCATCCTTGATTATAGCAACTCGAGGTTTGAATTTGTTCTTTAGTTCCTTGAGCTTAAGAAATGCTGAGCAAGTTCGGCCCTTTTGATTTTCCGACTCCAGCTCCTTGCACATTTCATTGTAATATTTTGTTTTGTCATGCCGTGCTGCCTTTTGGAATCTTCTGTTCAGCTCTTTAGTATCTTGAAATCTTCCTTGTGCTTTGGCTTCTGTACACTCCAGTCCAATATTCAGAGTTTCTTCTGACATCCATTTTGGTCTTTTCTTCCTCTTCTATCTTTGTAATGACCATCTGTACTTTTCCTGGATGATACATTTGACATCCTCCCACAACTCACCAGGTCTTCGCTCATTAGTGTTCAAGGCTTCAAACCTGTTTCTGAGATGGTTCTGAAATTCAGGTGGGATGAACTCAAAGTCATATTTTGGTTCCCGTAGATTCGATTTAATTCTCCTCAGCTTCAGCTTGAACTTGCATATGAGTAGCTGGTGGTGTGTTCCAAAATCAGCTCCTGGCCTTGTTTTCACATAATAAGGAATATTTAAGAAAAACATCTTGAGAGGAAACCCGTTGGAGGGTTCCTGTTTAACAGCACACAACAATGACCACCTGGATGAGAATTTAAGGCTGATAGTCAAATAGTACAGGACCTAATTAAAACCTCAATAAGCATGACCTAACTACCTCAGTCTTAAAAGTAAATGGAGAACCTCAAAATTTACACTTTTACTATATTTTCTTGAAAATGAGAACTTTTAAAAGGCCAAGTTTTTTTTAAAAAAAATAATAAAAATGCCAAATTTTTAAATATAATAATTTTAATTTAAAAATAAAATAATTTAAAATTTAATACTCAGAAAATATATGAAAGTATAAATCATCACTAATCTGTCACCCAAAGGTTTCTTTTCAATCTTTTCTCCAGGCATGGAGACGTTCTCCTTACACAGCTGTAGTCATGTTTAATTGATGCATTTAATACAAATGTCTAAGATAAAGTTCTTAAAACATTCAAAAGAAATTTTAAGAGTAATTGTAACGGAAGGTATTAACTGTCCAGATTATAGGTGTCTCATGAATTTGGTCATTAAACAGGTGTGATCTGCTAATGAGAGAACTCTCTCAAGAAGTCAACGGTTGAGTGGTGGGCAGTTTCCATTAACAGTGGTAGCCTGCTAGACATTTTATCCTGGAATCTCTTCCTGAACTCTTAACTGGGATTTATCCCAGTATTTCATAAGTCATGGCACCTGGGCAATATCAAACTATTATCAAAAGAATGTGTAATTGTCCGCTCTCGTAGCTTCACACCTGTTGTCTGCCAATCCTTTTATACCACAATGTCCCTTTCCTGAATTCTTAATTTTGATTTTGCTCAGTGTGCTAATGTGCTTTTAAAAGTATGTAGGAAGTATCAAACTTTTGTGAAATGAATATATAATTACCCCTTTTCCTCGCTTGATTTGAAGTGGGAATGGATCTCAAGTTTTTGTTCTTCACAGTGTCCTTGGAAGTTTTCTTTTCGTAAGTCAAAAATGTCTTGAATGGTGAACTGGGTTTGCCATAGCCTGAGCTCCTAACTGATGCGTATAAGCCAGTCTGGGGTTTTCGCTTCAGTAAAGGAGGTGCACTTCTCGTCTTCTTACATAGTGCTTCTTTACTAAGTACAGTGTTTTCTTCAAAACTGAGCTGAGATCTCAGCATCTGCACATAACAGGAGAAACTCTAGTATTTATAGGAATATCAACTCTAACTGCAAATAAAAATTCAACAGCTGGCAAAACTGTAGTGAAAATAACATTAAATAATACACTTTTTAGAAGGACAACCACTACATTAAGGTTCTTTACATCTAATTCACTGGATTCTAGTATTTTAGAAGCACATTTATTAAAAGAAAGTAAAATAAACTTGCCAGAAAACAAGATGTTTTCTAGAATAAACAAGGAAGAATATATTTATTTTTTTAAAGATAATTTATATTTATTTATTTATTCTTTTTATGTGTGTACCGTCAAATTGGATCTGACTGGTACAGGAGGTGACTGTTCCTCCTTCTTCAGCGGAGCATCTGGTGGATCTGAACTGCGCACCTCTGGGATTGCAGTGCAGTTTCCTACCACCAGGCCAGCAGAGCTCACCGGAAGAATATATTTTAACATTTTAAAATGATAGAAAATATTATTTTTCCTCCAGATTTCTCAAGATGTTTTGAAAAACTTATTAATACTCTGCCTTTTCACAGAGAAACTGGAGGTGACTTAGAGTAAACATATAATTAAAAACTGTAAGATATAAATAATATAGATAAGAGTACTGGGATCACCAAAAATACAAGGCAGAACATATCAAGACTAGAATACAAAGACACAGTGAAATACAAGTTTCTTCACAGTTGCTAACAGCATTCATATAAAATGTCATCTTACTTTTATAGATAAATTGAAAGAGTGAACAATAAACATTCCAATGATGAGATAAGTTTAATATAGTTTTCAAATTCTGGGCTATGCGTCCTAAAGGGCAAAAAGTAAAGAAAGGTTTCTAACAGAAAATTAATGCTGTAACAGAATACGTAAATTAGAGTGTCATAGTTCGTACTGCTCATAATTATTCAAGATGTACTGTGAATGTATGTTAGCAATACCACTAGCTTAAGAGGAATATGTTGTTGACTGTCGTCGAGTCAAGCACAACTCATGGCAACCCTATGAACAAAATGCCTGAAGCCTTTCTCTAACTATTGTCATTTATCAAAGTTTATAGAGTTTCCAGACACAAGTTGTTTAGAAACTTAACAATAATATTTGCATACTTAATTGTAACTGGATTTCTCAAAGTATCAAATCAATGCTTACCTTATTAATTTTGCCCTCCTGAGGTAATAATGAAGGATCAACGGATAATTTTTTCCTCAAAATATCAAGGTACATTTTATCTATCTGTTCTTGTACAGTGGTCATTTCTGAACAGTTATTTTCTCTACCTTCATTTGCTGTCTTTTGTGAAATTACATTCTTACTACTTTTGTAAAAAAATTCATTCATGTGTTGTTGTGGGTCTTGAAACTTATGATTTGAGTTTGTCTTAAGAAAAGGGCTAGCAAATTCAGGTGCTTTATCATCTGCCATTTTCTTAGAGCTAAAAAATAAAAGAAGATACAGAGAATAAACACTATAATGTGATCTCTTAAATATGAGTCTTTTTAACATATTCCTATAGCCATTCAAATTAAGTTATTAATGTTGAAGATATTATTTACAATTCTACTAACAAACATAAAACAAACACATACTCAAACATACGATAAGTATATGAATAGTATCATATAATTATTTTTATTTCAAATAATAATCTGAATAAATATGGCATAAAAAAGATGACTCTCAGCTCCAATTTTAAAGTCAAATCAAATAGACTGACAATATCGTATTTTTCTTCTTTTCCTGTCTTATTAGAAAAATAAAATAAAACAACTCTTTATATTTATCTAATACAATGTTCACTTTCTTATGAAGTCATGATGCATTTAATACAGGAAAAACATTTTACTTATGTCTAAAACAAACCAAAGTGCAATCATAATTTATGCCAATTAGGCAGAGTATACAAATGAAAGCATTAATTTCATCACAGTAAACACTAATAAATTTTAAAAAAAACACAACAGATGATATCTCATGGTTGTCCTGATTTGCATCTCTCTCAGGGCTAGGGATTTTGAACATTTCTTCATGTGCTTGTTGGCCATCTGAATGTCTTCCTTG
>NW_006399861.1:5990561-6004929 GCF_000299155.1 Elephantulus edwardii
ATACTAACAAATATAAAAAACAAGAAAAACTTTTAGGGTTTTGAGCAAAAACAAAGGGGCTAAAAACACTTAAAATGCAATGTAGCATTTCAGACAATTGTTGCTGTTGTTTATGTGCCGTCCTAACCTCCGCTCTGCCCTGTGCCAATCACACTGTCTCTGATACCCCCACCCCGATTACCTTAGTCACTGAATCAATCCACCTCATAGAGGGTCTTCCCCTCCTATGCTGTCCCTCCATCCTCCCAAGCATGATATCCCTCTCAAAGGACTAGTCCCTCTTGCAACATGTACAAAGTATGTCAGACAAAGCCTCAGAATCCTTGCCTCCAAGGAGCAGCCCAGTTTAACCTTCTCTACGATGAACCTGTTTGTTTTCTTAGCAGTCCATGGTACACTCAATACTCTTCTCTAGCACCACAGCTCAAAGGCATCAATTCTCCTTCTATCCTCCCTAGTCATTGTCCAACTAACTCTCTGACACATAACAAGTGATTGCAAAGACCATGGCCTGTATCAGGCACACCTTAGTCTCCAGAGAGACACCACTGCTCTTCAGCACTTTGGAGAGGTCCCCAACAGCAGTCTTTCCCATTGCCATATGATGGGGAATTCAGACAATTAGAGTTAAAAAATATGGAAAAGGAAACAATTCTTTGTTGACTGATGGGTTACAGGACATACTGACCACCTTGAAACCAGGTGTTGATGGTAGGAGCCTGCTTTCTTAAAGACTGAATGAAGCTGAGCCTATGGTCCCAGACAAAACAGTGATGTGAATGTTGTTGTGTGCTGCTGAGTCAGGTCCAACTCACAGCTGACCCTCCATCAGGTTTTCAGAAGCAGTAAACTGCACAGAAGGAGCTGGCCACAGAGTAGCTGGTGGATTTACACTGCAGGCATGCCTTTGGGATTGCAGCACAGCTTTTTACCACTAGGCCTCAGGGACAGTGATAAGGTCCTCCTAATGTAGGCTGCTAACTGGAAAGTTACAGCAGTGGGTGGTTTAATGTTATTAAAATTTCAATGATTATCTGTAAGAAAGGCTATGATTATTTCTCTTACAGCTAGTAAGATTTTTACATATGTGTACTAAAGTTCACATAAAGGTTTTTGCCCTATAACTATTGCTATGCACGTAATGCAAATATACTTGTTTTTAACTTTTAAACCCAAAAGAAAAGTCTAAAAATTTGTTTACATTATCAAAATGGCTCCACTTATGCCAATAAAGATACAAGTTTTTTAAGAAACTCTCTTTATAAACTTGAACACAGCCCCAGGCAACCAGGCAATAAGGGTGAAGATTAATCTGCCTTTTAAAGGTTCTCTATAGCCCTCCATGTCTGGAGAGAAACGTGAGACAGAGCATTGAAATGGATGGATTCTGGGTCAGTCTTACTGTGTCTCTTCCTTTCAACATAGTACATATGTAAAAACAAGGACAGGAAATCACTGTTAAGTGGATTTACATGATAGAAGTGCTCAAAGATAAAGGAACGAGTAAATACGTAAACTACAAGTTATTTTACAGAAAAATTTCATGTAGATTACATGTAAATTTAACATTTCATTAAGTGACTGGTTTGCCCGTTTTCCTCATTTACTGTTTTAAGATCTTGGGTAGTTTATTTAACTTCCTTAAGCCTCAGTTTTCTTATCCATGAAAAGGGAATAATAACAAAACATACCTCATAGAGCTGCTATAAGAGTAAAGGAGATAATGTAAGTAGAAAACTTTGTGAATTCACAGTAAGTGCATGATAAATGTTAGCTGTTAATATCACAATCACTATGCGATTCTTGTAAAACTTCTATTACTAAAGTGAGTTTACACCATTTTATTACCTGGGAATAGAGGCCTGTCTTATTTGTTATGAGGATGTGACATGTAAGAGCTATACAAATGCAAAGTGTTCTTATAACAAGTTATTGTGACTTGCTTGAGGATGACAGCAATGTCTCACTTCTAACAAATGATACTGGAGATAGGCATTTTCAAAGAGCCTTGTTTCTTTTGTAACCAAAGAACTCACCATGTCTACAATAAAGTACAAAATGAACTGACTTATAAAGGAATAAACCTAAAAGTTATTTATAGAATACAGTTTCTGTTTCCTTGTAATGTCTGAATCCATTGTCTGTGAGTTATTTAGAGATGAAGAGATTTTATTTTTCCAGTATAAAACTTGAAGAGTTTTATACTGAAACTTAATGGCAGTGTTGTGTACCTGTGAGTAGAAACCAATAAACAGCTGTCCCTCCAGTGGGTTTTCAGAGGTAGTTAATTGCATGGAAGGAGAATGCTCATCTCTGTCCCAGGAAGCAGCTTATGAATTCAAACCACAAATGACTGGATTGGCAGCTGAACTCCTTACCACTAACCAGAGTTCTCTCAGTAAATTGTTAAACAGCAAAATAATTTTGATAAATTGAGTATGGACTAATATCAAAAGGATTAAGTAATGCCCCATTGGTAGAATCATCTACAACGGAACACCAGTTGATGCTGTGTCCTTTTTAACTCTTGGTGACTGCACGTACCCCACAGGTGCTCCTGTGGGACTTTTCAGGTGGAAATCTCTGAGACTTTCTTCTTAGCCACAGACTGGAACCAGTGATCTTGCTTTTTACAGCTGAGCATGCTTACTGTTTGCACAAAGATCTGATCATGAGAACTCCTTAATCATTAATTGGAAATGTTTACATAGAACAAATAATTTTAAAAGTGACAAAATCAGAACAAATAAAAATTTAACCAACTAAACAAACTGCATAATGCCTTCTAATAAATTCATACCTGACAGGCTGTACTTCAAAACCAGTGACCCCAAAGGAATTGATTCTGATAGGTTTCATCAGCTCTTCCACAGTGGGCAGATCTAAGAGGACAAAAAAGTTAAAGTAGCAGCAAAAATGTGTAAAGTACTTAAAATAAGTAGTTTTAAGTGACTCCTAAACAAAGGTAAGCAAACCTGCATGTACAATAAACATGTTCCCTACTATAAATGTGTTTATACCACAGAAATTATTTTATTTGGTAAATGTGTTAAATAGTCATAAATGTACAACATAAGACATTACCCCACATGTATATACAAACACATCTATGGATATATGCACTTTTTTCGAAAACTATACATATAGCTAAACTCAAAATACTATTCTCTATTTCTAAAAAGACACTGCTTCTTTTGGGTTTTTTTAAAAAATTCAAAATAACACGTCTACACAAAGTAGGTGGCATAGCAAACTTATGAAAATAGTACAGCAGATTGTATGGATTGCAAAAAACAAAATCTGTATGCTATCTATGTAAAAATACGATGCAATGACATGAAAAATAAAAATATGAAAGTCTATGATTTTGTAACCTAACAAGGCCTACTTATAAAGGAAATAAGTCCAGAGACTGAGAGGCTTATCACAGCAAACTGTATTTAAATTAGACAATAACAGAAAAGGTTTATGAAATGTTTCAAATAATGAACAAATATAAACATTTATTACTAAACTTTTACCGGATTCAGTTGTAGAAACATTTTTAGAAGACTCGTCACCACTATCTTGAGGACGATCTTGCACTGTGCCCATGGCATTTTCTACTGCATTCCTCTCAAAAATGTGTTCATCAGTGTCTCCCAAAGAATGGGCAACATGATGGTAAGCCTGATGGAGGGCTTCAATATCACTGTTGCTTTGTCCATAAGAAACACCTATTGAAATGTATTTCACAAACAGATGAAAAATAAAAAATGACAGCCATTCAAATTTGAGTAAGTTGCCTGCACAGGCTCAATCAGAGAGAGATTGTGTGTGCGTATGCATGTGTGCCAGGCACCTCTAGCACCCATGTCCAGAACTAGATCCCACACCTGGCACCTGTGCCCAAGTCTGGTACCCGTAACCTGGAGCCTGCCTCTGTCCTGGCCAACAGCTTCCACACTCAATGTTGGCCTCTGCACCTGCAGCCCGCTTCCACGCTCAGTTCCGGATTCTGTGCCTGCCCCATGCCCCTGTGCCTGCCACCTGCAAACCACTTCTTCACTCACTATCCCCTCTGCACCCACTGTCCACCTCTGTGCCCATCGCCCCCCTCTGCACCCGCCAGCCTGCCTCCATGCTATGCTTTTCCACCCCACCTCTACACTCCGTCCACCTCTACTCAGTGACTTCAGATCAAGAACCCATCATCTCCTCAGGCATGAAAAACTCTGCCACAGCAATATCACGTAGGAAGCAGGCTACCTCGAAACCTACACAAGTGCAAAACAAGATATCACCCTCAAAAAGTGACACAGTATCATTGGATCTCCTGAAGCCAGAAAGTGTGATGGAACTTTCGGACACAGAATTTAAAAGAACAATGACTGAATAATTTTTATGTGTGAAAGACAAACTTGAAGAATTACAGGAAAGTGCAAGCTAAAAACAGGAGGAGCTTAAAAAAAAGTCCAAAACAATGCAGATAAAACAAACAAGGCACTAGAGACTCTAGAAAAACAAAAATCGTGATCCAAAATATTAGGTCCAATATTTTAGAAGCTGTCAACATGATGGAGAGACACATGAACAGAGTTGAAGAAATGGAACACAAAACCAGTGAAATAGAAGACAGAATTGTCACCACTGATCTGCTAGAGCAAAAAGCAGAATCAGAAAGGAAGGAAAAAGAAGAAAACTTAAGAATAATGTGGGACACCATCAAGAGAAATAACATGCACATCAATGGAATACCAGAACAGGAGGAAGCAAGCAAAGGCACAGAAAAAGTTGTGGAAGAATTATTAGAAAAAAACTTCCCAGGCATAATGAAGAATGAGAGAATACATATTCAAGAAGCTGAGCAAACACCATATAGAATAGACTCCAAAAGAAAAACACCAAGGCATATCATAGTCAAATTTGCCAGAACCACAGATAAGGAGAGAATTCTGAAAGCAGCAAGGGAGAAACACAGAAACCTGTAAGGGAGAGCAGGTAAGACTAAGTGCTGGTTTTCAGCAGAAACCATGCGAGCAAGAAGACAGTGGAATGACATGTATTGAACATTCAAAGAACACAACTGTCAACCAAGAATATTGTACCCAGTGAAACTGTCCATCAAATATGAAGGAGAGATTAAGATATTCCCAGAAAAAACAGAACCTAAGAGAATTTGTAAAAACAAGTATAGCACTGCAAGAAACAACGAGAGATATCCCTCTTCAGAGGTGCCACAGAAAGCAGGATGGACCAAAGTAACTAGGAACAGCACCAAAAAGAACTCACCATAATGATAGCAATAAAACTGTGCCTCTCCAAAATCATACTGAATGTGAATGATTTAAATGCACCACTGAAGAGAAAAGAATAGCAGATTGGAAAAAAAACCAAAATCCACCAATATGCTGTCTACAAGAGACACACCTGAAAAGTGAAGATAAAGACTAAAAATAAAAGGGTGGGAAAAAATATACCAAGCAAATGGCAACCAGAAAAAAACAGGAGTAGCAATATTAATATCTAATAAAATAAATTTCAGTGGGAAAACCATCACAAAGAACAAAAAAGGTCACTACATAATGCTTAAAAGTTCAATAGAGAAAGAGGACATAACAATAATAAATATCTATGCACCAAATGATAGACCTGTAAAATATATAAAACAAACATTAACAAAACTGAAAAAGGAAACAGACAACACTACTATAGTAGTTGAAGACATCAATATACCCATCTCAAGAAAAGATAGAACTACCAGAAAGAAACTCAACAAAAATGCTGAAAAATTAAACCAAACAATAAATCAACAACTTGATCTCATAGATATTTATAACTGAGGAGGACCTCATGCGCTTACTGCAGAGGGTCAAGGACTGCAGCCTTCAATATGGACTGAGGCTCAATGTCAAGAAGACAAAGATTCTCACCACTGGACCAATCGATAGCATCAGGACGGATGGCGAAGAGATTGAGATTGTTCACAGCTTCAGTTTGCTTGGCTCCACAGTCAACACTCTTGGCACCAGCAGTCAGGAAATCAAAAAGCGTATTGCATAGGAAAGTCTGCTGTTAGGGACCTCTCTAAAGTTCTCAAGAGCAACGGTGTCTCTCTGGAGACTAAGGTGCGCCTGATACAGGCCATGGTCTTTGTAATCACTTGTTATGCATCAGAGAGTTGGACAAATGACTAGAGAGGATAGAAGGAGAATTGATATCTTTGAGCTGTGGTGCTGGAGAAGAGTATTGAATGTACCGTGGACTGCCAAGAAAACAAACAGATCCATCCTAGAGAGGGTTAAACCAGGCTGCTCCTTGGAGGCAAGGATTCTGGGGCTTCGTCTGACATACTTTGGACATGTTGTAAGGAAAGACAGGTCCTTGGAGAGGGACATCATGCTTGGTAGGGTAGAGGGACAGTGCAGGAGGGAAAGACCCTCTATGAGGTGGGCTGATTCAGTGACTGGGGTAATCAGGATGGGTGTGTCAGAGGCAATGCGACTGGCACCGGATAGAGCAGGGTTTAGGGCTGTTGTACATAGGGTCGCTATGAGTCGCAAATGACTCAACGGCACATAACAACAACAACAAGAACAACAACAACAATGCACCCCCTAAAAAGTATACATTCTTTTCCAACGTGCATGAAATGTTCTCCAGAATAGATCACATTTTAGGTCACAAGGCAAGCATCAATAAATTAAAAAACATAGAAATAATACAGAGCATTTTCTCAGACCACAATGGTACAAAATTAGAAATGAATAAAAAGAGGATGAAGGAGAAAAACCATACATTTGGAAGTTGAACAACACCTTGCTTGAACATGAGGGGGTACTAGAAGAAATAAAAACTGAAATTGAAAAGTTTCTTGAAAGACATGACAATGAAAACACCACTTACCAAAACCTCTGGGAAACAGCCAAAGCAGTAATAAGAGATCAATTTATAGTAATAAGCTAACATATCAAAAGGCAGGAAAAAATGACCATTGACTCGCTAACCCAACATCTCCAAGAAATGGAAAGAGAACATCAGTCTCTATAAAAACTGAAATTATAAAAATTAGGGCAAAAATAAATGAAATAGAAAACAGAAAAACAACTGAAAACATCAATAAAACTAGGAGTTGGTTCTTTGAAAAGGTCAATAAAATCAAACTATGAGCAAAACTAACAAAGGAAAAGACAATCTGAATAAAAGATGAAATGGGCAACATGACAATAGAACCAACTAAAATAAATAGGCTAACAATGGAATATTATGAAAAATTATACTCAAACAAATATGAAAACCTAGAGGAAAATGGACAAATACTTAGAAAATCACAACCTACCTAAACTGACACAAGCCAAAATTGAACACCTGAACAGACAATTACAAAAGAAATTGAAAAGTAATAAAACAACCCCTAGCCAAAAAAATAGTGTGGACCAGAAGGTTTTACAAGTGAATTTTATCAAACATTCAGAGAAGAACTTTCACCAATTAATTCTATATAAACTATTTCAGAAAACAGAAAAAGATGAAATTCTCTCAGACTCATTCTATGAAGCAAACATATCTGATACCAAAGCCAGGTAAAGATACCACCAAAATAGAAAACTATAGGCCAGTATATTTTATGAATATAGATGCAAAAAACCTGAATAAAATCCTGGCCAATAAAATCCAATAATCCATCAAAACAATAATTCACCATGACTAAGTGGGATTCATAACAGGTATGCAAGGATGGTTCAATATAACAAAAATAATCAATGTAATTCATCACATTAACAAAGCAAAGAACAACCACCACATGATCTTATAAATTGATGCAGAAATGGCCTTTGACAAAATACAACACCCTTTCCTGATTAAAACACTCAACAAAATAATATTAGACAGAAACATCCTCAACATAGTAAAAAGTATATACACAAACCCAAGAGCTAACATCGTTTTCCATGGAGAGAGATTAAAGCCATTCCCTTTCAGTACAGGAACTAGGCAAGGATGTCCACTATCAACTCTCCTATTTAATACTGTATTGGAAGTCTTAGTAATAGCAATAGAACAAGAAGGCAAGGAACTAAGAGGTATCCAAACTGGCAAAGAGGAGATAAAATATGCAGATGATATGATAGTATACTCAGAAGAAAACTACTGGACATAGTTGACCAATTCAGCAAAGTGGCATCAATTGGATTTCTCTACAGTGACAAAGAGAATACAGAACTGGAGCTAAGAAAAACAACAGTCATCACAATAGATAACCACAAGATTAAATGTTTGGGAGTACATCTAGCCAGAAACACTAAAGATCTACTCAAAGAAAATTAGAAAATATTACTACAAGAAACAAAAAGAGACGTGAAGAAATGGTAGAAGGTACCTTTCTCTTGGATAGGAAGACTCAAAATGGCAATACTACTAAAGGCAATTTACAGATTAAACGCAATCCCAATACAAATACAAATCTCATACTTCAATAAGATGGAAAAGACAATCTTCAATTTCATTTGAATGGAAAGAGGCCAGAATGAGTAAAGCACTCTTAAAAAGAGAAATAAGGTGGGAGGCATCTCACTCCCTGATTTCAAATCCTACTGCACTGTTGTGGTGGTCAAGATAGTGTGGTACTGGTACAATGACAGACATGTAGATCAGTGGAATAAAATTGAGAACCCAGAAATCAACCCATCTATCTATGGACAATTGATTTTTGACAAGGAGATGAAATCAGTGAAGTGGGGAAACAACAGCCTTTTTTTTAGCAAATGGTGCTGGCAAAAATGGAAAATTATCTGTAGAAAACGCAAGCAAGATCCACACCTCACACCATACACAAAAACCAACTCAAAGTAGATCAAGGACCTAGGACTAAAATTAAGGACTATAAACTTCATTAGAGAAAAGCTTGGAAGAACTCTAGAAGCCCTACACCACAACATAAACAGTCTCCCTAGCATTCTGAAAAATCTCCAACCAGGAGAGGATAAAATAGATGAGTGGGCCCTTCTAAGAATCAAATCCCTAAACTTTTTATCCAAAAACTTTTCCAACAGGGTAAGGTTGAATAGTGGAGTGCATTTGGGGTGGGGGCCAGGGTTGGGGCCGGGAGGACTGTATACCAATGAAGAAGTTTATCTTTTGCTTTTCAAAGAGAGGAGCGAACTCGGGGGATTGGGGTAAAGAAAAAAGTGCAACAATGAATTAATGAAAATCCAAAATCTCTGTAAATTAAAATTAATCATTAAAATTAATAAAATAATTTTTTTAAAAAAAGGGGATGCCCGAGATTGGGGAAAAATATTTGGTAATAACATGCCTGATAAAGGACTTATATTTAGAATTCATAAAATACTTGAGCACCACAAGAAGATAAAGGTAAACAGTCTATTTGAAAATGGGCATAGGATATGAATAGACACTTCACCAAAGAAGACATTCAGATGGCAAACAAACACATGAAGTCGTGCTCAAAATCCCTAATTCTAAGAGAGATGTAAATCAAAACAACTATGAGATATCATCTCATTCCAGTAAGATTAGCAAAATTCAACAGAGCAGCAAACTACAAATGCTGGTGAAGTTGTGGAGAAACTGGAACCCCTATTCACTGTTGGTGGGAGTGTAAAATGGTTCTCACTAAGTTGTGCCAAGAAATCTGGAGGATAGCCAGCTGGCCAACTGACTGGAAAAGATTGACATTTGTTCCCATTCCAAAGAAAGGTCACCCAACAGAGTGTGCAAATTATTGAACAATATCAATACCAAATACAAGATTCTGCTGAAAATTATACAAAAACGTTTGGAACAATGCGTCAACAGAGAACTGCCAGATGTGCAAGCTGGATTTAGAAGAGGTTGTGGTACTAGGGATATTATAGCTAATGTTATATGGATCTTGGCAGAAAGCAGAGAATACCAGAAGAATGTCTATCTGTGCTTCATTGACTATGCAAAGGCTTTTGACTGTGTGGATCACAACAAGCTATGGCTGACTCTGAGAAGAATGGGAATCCCAGAACATTAGATAATGCTAATGCGAAACCTATACTTGGACCAAGAGGCAGTCGTCAGAACAGAGCAAGGAGACACTACATGGTTCAAAATCAAGAAGGGGGTCCATCAGGGATATATTTTGTCTCCATACCATTTCAATCTGTATGCAGAACATTTCAATCTGTACACAGAACAGATCATCCAAGACGCTGGGCTGTATGAGGAGGAATGTGGCATCAGGATTGGTGGAAGAGTCATCAACAACCTGTGTTATGCAGATGACACAATCCTGCTTGCAGAAACTGAGGGGGACTTGTCTTCCCGAGTGACCCTTTAAGATCTACTCAGCTCCTTAAATTCTTGATTTCTTCCCTTTACTTTGGCTTCTCAGCACTTTAGTGCAATATTCAGAGTCTCTTCTGACATCTATTTGGGTCTTTTCTTCGTCTTCCTTCTTTGTAATGACTTTTTGCATTCTTCATAAATGATATTCTTGATATTCTCCCACAGCTCATCATTCATTAGTGTTCAAGACCTCAAACCTATTCCTGAGTTGGTTTTGAAATTCATGGGAGAGAGACTCAAGGTCAAATTTTTATTTAAGTGAATAGGACTGAACTTTCTTTAGTTTTAATTTGAACTTGCATATGAGCAGTTGATGGTCTATTCCATAATCAGCACTTGGCATAGTTTTCACTGCTGATATTGAACTTCTCCAACAGTTCCTTCCACAGGTATCAATCTGATACCTGTGCATTCCATCAGGTGAAATCCATGTGTATACTAACAATTATGGTTTGCATATGGGGTTTTGCAAAATCCTAGTGTTTCAGAGATAATCGTGGGTTCTACAGAGGTTTGATTAACATTTTATTTTTAATTGTACCATGAGCAGAAACTACTTGGCACACTGTAGGTGCCACCACGTAAATGTCACAATCTGCAGACCTTCAGGATGGTAACCTCTGCCTGTTTCACCTGTTTTTCTGCACGGCTCGGAAGAGTTTCTGTGGTCACCCTACATGTACATGAACTTTCTATAATCTCACTAATTACAAAAGTTGTAGTTCTACATCAGCATTTTGAAAGCATTCAAGTCGACTTATCGAAAACTTGGCTGTGCGGGTAGACTATTATAAATATGATGTGACTACTAGAACAGTAAGGCGGAGGAACATGTTTGCATGTGGCAGAATGTTCCCTTGGATAGTAACAGAGTTAACATGTCAGGGTGGGAAAATTTTATTCTATAGTCTAAATACTTTTACTTACATTTTAAAATATGTGTGGATGAAGCATGCCAGGATTGTGGTTAGCTCCAGTAAGGAAGTGACCAGAAAGACATCTGAGGGGCTTCTATGGCATTTACGTGGTGACACGTAATTTGGTGATTTGGCTGTTAGAATTTTGAATTTGAGGATTTAGAATCTTAAAATTCACAAAGTTAAAATATTATGATGTATTAATTTTTCAAAAGGTGTATTATATTTTAATAAAATACTATAAACAATAAGGTTTGGGGTGGGTTAGTGATTTATCTTGGAATCTAGTATTTCCTATTTCTCTTCTTTTCAGCATCTAGATTGGTTTAGTCAACTAGTATTCTCAGACAACAAAGCACACTGATCAGAAAATTTCCACCTGCAACTGTTTATGAAATAAATAAATAAAAATTAATACTTTATAAGAAAAGGAGTTTAAAATCTAATGAAAGTCTAGTGGAGACAATAACAAAGATCTTTAAGTGCTGGTTTGAATAATTTCAGAAGAATGCTCCAGATGAATGGAAGTATTGTCTAAAAGGAATGTATAATTAGGTTTTATATATGACAATTAACAATAGGGAACAAGAGGTGCATTACAAAGTGGATTGAGTAAGGGAGGAAATGTCCATCAATGAATGAATGAAAATCCAACCTATCTATAAACTTTCATTAAAATCACAATTAAAACAACAACAACAACAAAATGTTACTGTTCTAACACTGTAAGTATTGTGATTGTTGTTAGGTGATGTCAAGTTGCTTACAACTCATAAGAACCCTATGAACAGTGGATCTGAACCCCATCCTATCCTCTGGCATCTTCACACTCCCTGACACACTAGAGCCTATTGTGGCAGTTCATAGTATTAGTCCACTTGGTTGAAGGTCTCCCTCTCCTTCGCTGACCCTCCACCCATCCTAGCATCATGACCCTCTCCAAGGAATAGGTCCTCCTAGCAACATGCCCAAAATATGTGAGGTAAAGCATCATCATCCTTGGTGAAACCTCATCATCCTTGCCTCCAAAAAAAAAACACTCTGGTTGCACCCTCTCCAATACATATCTGCTTGTTCTTTTGGCCATCCATGTGATGTTCAGTGTTGTTCTCCAACACTACAGCTCTATTCCTCCTCTGTCATCCCTATTCACTGTCCAGCTTTTAGATACATGGTAAGTAATCAGAAAGATCATGACATGAATCAGCACCTTAGTTCTCAAGTGGATATTATTACTCCTCAATAATTTGGAGAGGTCTCTAACTGTAAATTTTCCCAGTGCAATGCATCTCTTTATTTCCTAATTGCTGGTTCCAAGGGTGTTAATTGTAGATCCAGGTAAGATGAAGTCATTGATAATTTCAATCTCTCCTCCATCCATCATGATGTTGCCTACAGGTCCAGTGGTAAAAATCTTTATTTTCTTGATGTTGAGATGTAATCCATATTGAAGCCTGCATTCTTTGATCATCTGCAACAAGTGCATCAAGTCCTCCTCACTTTCAGCAAGCATCATTGTATTATTTGCATAATGCAAGTTATTGATGCCACATTCCTCTTCATAGAGTCCAGCTTCTTGAATAATTTGCTTAGTATACAGATTGAATAGGTATGGAAAGAAAATACAACCCCGACACAATCCCCTCTTAATTTTAAACCATGCAGTATTTCCCTACTCTGTTCACACAACAACCTCCTGGTCCAGGTATGGACACGTTTTGCCTGAGCACAATTAAGCGCTCTGAGACTCCCATTCTTTTCAATGCCAGCCATAAGCTGCTATGATCCAGAGGGCAAACACCTTCGTAGAGTCAATAAAGCATAAATAGACATTCGTCTGGTATTCGCCACTTTTAGCAGGATCCATCTGACATAAGCAGTAATGTGCTTGGTGCCTTCTACATCCTGCTTGAACTTCTGGAAGTTCCCTATCTATGTACTGTCCTAGCCATTTCTGAATGATTGTCAGCAGTGTTTTGCTTGCATGTGATATTAATGATATTGTTCGATAGTTTCCAAATTCTGTTGGATCACCTTTCTTGGGAATGAGAACAAATATGGACCTCTTCCAATCTGTTGGCCACACAGCTGTCCTCCAAATCATTGGAGAAGATCAATATTGGCAAGTCAAAATTACACCAAGGGCAGACTGTGGGTCAGAACACCAATTACTCATACGCAAGTTCAAACTGAGGTCAAAGAAAAGGAAAATAAGTCCACAAGAACCAAGAGATGATTTTAAATCTATTCCATCTGAATTTTAAGATCATCTTAGGAATGGGTTTGAGGCACTAAACACCAATGATTGAAGACTGGATGACTTGTGGATGATATCAAGGATATCATCCATGAATAGAGCAAAAGACCATTACAAAGACAGAAGAGAAAGAAAAAACCTAAATGGATGTCTGGGAAAACTCTGTAAATTGCACTAGAGCATTGAGAAGCCCAAACAAAGGGAAAACATGCTAAAGTAAAAGGGCTGAACAGAGGATTTCAAAAGGCAGTTCAAGAGGACAAAGCAAAGTATTATAATGGAATGTGCAGAAATATAGAATTGGAAAATAAAAATAGAAGAACTTGCTCTGCATTTCTCAAGCTGAGATAACTGAAAAATAAACTTAAACCTCAAGTTGCAATATTGAAAGATGCTATAGGCAATATATGGGATGACTCAAGAAAACATCAAAAGAAGATGGAGGAAATACACAGAATCACTGTACCAAAAAAGAACTGACTGATACTGAAAAAATTCAGGAAGTATCATATGAACAGGAGCCAACAGTAATGAAGGAGGTAGTAGAAGCTTCACTGAAGGTATTGGCCTCAGGAATCAATGGGATATTAATTGACTTGTTTCAATTAGCAGATAAAGTTATGGATGAGCTCACCAGTCTATGCCAGGAATTTGGAGGAATACTCTAGGTAAATACTATAAATATAAACATATATTTATACTGATACAATACCACCTTAAAGAATATAGAGCTCTACATCATATTTCTTTTTTTTCCAAAGCTAATTTGTAGTTAAGTTTATTAATCTGCATGCTCCCCAGATAATTTACTCACAATGTTTCATCATTTGCCATATTTCTTTTTTTTTAATTTTTAAATTTTTTTTAATATTTGTTA
>NW_006399861.1:6005533-6010745 GCF_000299155.1 Elephantulus edwardii
TCTATTTGCACTTTTTTGAGAAAGCGCCACACCGCCTTCCACAATGGTTGCACCATCTTACATTCCCACCAAGAGTGAATAAGAGTTCCAGTTTCTCCACATCCTCGCCAGCATTTGTTGCTTGCTGTTCTGTTATATTTTGCTATTTTGACTGGGGTGAGATGATATCTCATAGTTGTTTTCATTTGCCATATTTCTATAGAAGAAAAAGCTTTCACTATCTTATAAAAGTTACAAAAAGCTTTGTGTTAAAGACTTTTATATCCTTCAGGTAAGTCTAGCTGGTTTAAGGTATTTCAGGATTGGGGGTGCGATCTAGCATTTTCCTACATAGAGAACTGTGAAAAATCCCAGTAAACTGAAGTCCTGTTTCTCCAACACATGACAAATTTAATTGAACACTCTAGAGAAGCAAAGATATTTAGTTCCCATTTACTGAACATGGTGCTACCTATCCATCAACAGTAGCCACTCCTTTCTTACCTAATGTTTATTTAAAAACATACTTCAAATGGCCCACCAGTAATAGCGGCATTACTGGGAAAATCCAATTATGTGAGTCATTCTACTATACTAGAAAAATGTGCTCTTTGTAATTCCTAAAATCTTTTAAAAATTAAATCAATAATAAAGCATTACACTTAGAAAACAGCCAGTTTTAGAAGCACATTTACCTGTTGTGGTCATTTCATTTTCAGTCATTTCTGTTATGGCTTTTGGCTTACTGGCTGCATTTTCCTGTTCATTAAGGTTAGCCTCTGCAACAGATTCTAATGAATCAAGCAGCACAACTGCAACAATATGAAGGGGGGAAAATTAAAAATGTAGAAAAATATATGTAGTTCCTTTATTCTAATAAAATTATTTAAGATGTAATGTATATAAAATAAGATAAATGTATATATAATAGCATGTGAACATATATCAAGCATGTCTTCCTACTTACAAAGAATTGGTTAACATAAACACACAAACATGTGTTTCTGTATGAATTTAAGGTTATGCAGATTTGTACAGAAGACAAAAATGACTAAGAAGAATAACGGAAAAGAAATATTCATAAATATAACAGGATGATTCCAGAAAGGCATAGAAACATACTGGAAAACCTACAAACTTTAATTCTTTAAGGATATCTAACAACAAAGATGATGATTTGTTCAGAGTTATTATTCTACATAGATAAGATTTTTTTGGTGCCAACTGAAAATATAAATATAATATTTACCATTAGCCAGCATGCCAGTTTTCTCTTCTTCCTAAATTAAAAAATTTAAAATCCCAATTTAAAACCAAAGTAAAACCATAAAGCAAACAGATAAAAAAAATTTAAAACCTTTATTAAAGAAACAGAAAAGTGCTTTCTAAGCACAGAGTGGATGGTCAGGTTAGTACGAGGTTGAGCAGGGTTGTGATCTGCTGTGCAGAGGGCTTCCGAGTGAGAACTGATGCTGTGGCACCTAACACAACTCTCACTGTAACACCATCGTTGACTCTGTCATTACTGCACAGAATTAACAATTAAATAGAACTTGAAATCATTGCTTTGTCTATAATGTGGAAGAAAATTTTCAAATGATCAAGAATTTATCAAATATACTGATGCCCAAATTATACCTCCAGTCCTGAAAGGAAAAAAAGGTCATGAAACCCTTGTTCCAGAAGATCAAATGCCTTCAATGTGGATTATACCTCTACATCAAGGAAAAAAAAAAAAGAAATTCTCATCACTGGACCAACAGACAACATCGTGACGGATGGAGGAGACTGAAACTATAAACAATTTCATTATATTTGGATCAATAATCAATACCCATGGTATCAGCAATCAAGAAATAAAAAAAAAAAATGTGTCACACTGGGAAAGTCTGTTTACAAGGCTTTCTCTAAAGTTCTGAGGAAAAAGATGACAGTTTAAACACTAAGGTGCACCTAATTAAAGCCATGATCTCTGTTCAACTGCTTTCTTACACATCTGAAAGTTGGACAATGACTAAGGATGACAGAAGAAGAATCAAGCCTTTGAATTGTGATGTTGCCGGAAGAGTATTGATTATCCCATAAACTGCCTAAAGAATAAGTTCATCTTGTAAGCAGTAAAACCAGGGTGCTCCTTAGAGGCAAGGATAGCGAAATTTAACCTCCCATACTTTGGCTATGTTGTCAGGTGGGGCCAGTCACTGGAAAAATACATCAGGCTGAGACAGGTGGAGATCAGCAAAAGAGAAGTCCTTCAAAAAGATAGACTTATAAGTGTGACTACAACTATGGGCTCAAACATATCAGAGATTGTGAGGATGACACAGGATAGGGCAAGGTTTAGATTTGTTGTTCACAGGGCCAGTATGAGTCATAGCTGACTTAATTGCACCTAACAACAAAAACAGAACAGTTACGTCTTAAGACTATAGGTTCTTGCAGAATATGTTTTTCAGTTAGTACTGGCTTGAAAAAGAAAAATGCAGTTTCTTCCCATAAAGATTTACAATCTCAGAAATGGTTCATCAGAAGTGAGACTAGAATCAATTTCATTAGATTTGGTTTTCTAGTGCATTCTTTATAGGAGCTCTGATGGTGCAATGGATAGGTGCTTGGAAACTCTACAGGGCAGTTGTATTTGGTATCATGTTGTTGTTATGTGCCACCAAGTCATCTGCATCTCACAGTGACCCTATGTACAATAGCTCTGAACTCTGCTCTATCCTGAGCCAGTCTCAGTGTCTCTGACACACCTACTCCCATTACCCTCAGTACCTTGTCAATCCATCTCATTCAGGGTCTTCCTCTCCTTCACTGTCACTCAACCCTTCCAAGCATGATGTCCTTCTCCCAGGACTGGACCCTCCAGGCCACATACCCAAAGTATGAGCCTCAGGAGCCTTGCCTCCAAGAAGAAACTTAGTTTCACCTTCCCTGAGACACTTGTTTGTTCTCTTGGGGGGTCAATACTCTTCTCCAGCACCACAAATCAAAAGACTCTCCTGATATCCTTAGTCATTGTCCAGCTGTCTGACACAAAGCAAGTAATTGCAAAGACCATGGCCTGGATTAGGCACACCTTAGTTTCTAGGCTGACACCATTATTCTGTAGAGAGATGTATGTTTGGAGAGGTCTCTGACAGCACACTTACCTTATTTAATTCATCTTCTGATTTCCTCAATGCTGGTACCAAGAATGTCGTCTATGGTGCTGTTAACAACCTCAATTTCTTCTTAATCTACTGTGGTGCTTCCAATTGGTCCAGTGGAGAGAACCTTTGCCTTCTTGATGTTGAGCTTCAATCCATATTGAAAACTACAGTCCTTGACCTTCGGCAGCAAGTGCTTCAGGTCCTCCTCAGTTCGGCAAGCAATGTTGTATCATCTGCATTATGCATGTTGTTGATGAGTCTTCCTCCAATCCTGATGCCACATTCCTCTTTCTACAAGTCCAGCTCCCAATGGTCTGTTCCACATGTTGTTATGTGCCATCGAGTTGCCTGTGCCTCATAACAACTCTATATACAACAGTCCTAAACCCTGCTCTATCCTGTACCAATCTTACTGTATCTGGCACACCGGCCCCCATTACCCCAGTGACTGAATCAATCCATCTTATTGAGGGTCTTCCTCTCCTGCACTGTCCCTCCATGCTCCCAAGCATGACATCCATCTCCAAGCACTGGTCTTGCCTTGCAACATGTCCAAAGTATGTCAGACAAAACTTTAAAATCCTTGTCTCCAAGGAACAACCTGGTCTCACCCTCTCTAGGATGAACCTAGCAGTTCATGGTATATTCAATACTCTTCCCAGCACCACAGTTCAAAGGCATCAATTCTCCTTCTATCATCTCTAGTCATTGTCCACCTTCCTGATGCACAGCAAGTAATTGCAAAGACTATGGCCTTGATCAGGTGCACTTTAGTCTCCAGACTGACATTGTTGCTCATTAGTACTTTGGAGAAGTCTCTGACAGAAGACTTTCCCAGTTCAATTTGTCTTTTAATTTCATGGCTGCTGGTACCAAGAGTGTCAACTGTGGAGATAAGCAAACTAAAGCTGTTAACAATCTCAATCTCTTCATCATCTATCATGATGTTGCCAATCAGCCCAGTGGTGAGAATTTTGTTTTCTTGCTGTTGAGCTTCAATCCATATTGAAGGCTGCAGTCCTTGACCTCCTGCAGCAAGCACTTCAGGTCCTCCTCAGTTTCAGCAAGCAGGGTTATGTCATCTGCATAATGCAGATTGTTCATGAGTCTACCTCCAATCCTGGTGCCACATTACTCCTCATAGAGCCTAGCCTACCAAATAATCTGTTCTGCCTATAGATTGAAAAGGTATAGAGAAGGGACACATCCCTGGTGTACACCCTTCCCAATTTTGAACCAGGCTGTGTTCCCTTGCTCTGTTCTGACAGCTGCCTCCTGGTCCAAGTATAGGCTTCAATCAAGTATTCTGGGATTCCCACTCTTCTCAGAGTCAGCCATAGTTTGTTGTGATCCACAGTCAAATGCCTTTGCATAGTCAATGAAACACAGACATTCCTCTGCTACTCTGCTTTCAGCCAAGATCCATCTAACATTAGCACGGCCTCTTCTGAACTCAGTCTGCACTTCAAGCAGTTCTCTGTAGATATGTTGTTCCAGTCGTTTTTGGATAATCTTCAGCAGAATCTTGCTTGCATGTGATATCAATGATACTGTTTGGTAATTTTCTCAGTCTGTTGGGTCACCTTTCTTTGTAATGGGAACAAATACAGACCTCTTCCTGTCAGTTAGCCAGGTGTTTGTCTTCCTGATTTCATTGCACAACTTGGTGAGCACACCCAGGGCAGCATCTGTTTGTTGAAATATAACAATTGGTATGCCATCAATTCCTGGGGCCTTTTTTTTTCTGCCAGTTCTTTCAGAGCAGCTTGAACTTCTTCCCTCATCACCACAGTCTCATGCTCATATATATTGTGTCATGAAATTTTTCTGTGTTCACCAATATCTTTTGGTACAATGACTCTGTATACTTTTCCCATCTTTTAACACTTCCTGGATCATTTAATATTCTACCCACAGCATCCTTAAGTATTGCAACTCGAGGCTTGATCATGTTCTTCAGTTCCTTCAGCTTAAGAAATGTTAAGTGAGTTCAGCCCCTTTGATTTTCTGACTCCCGTTCTTTGTACATTTCATTGCAATACTTTGTCTTCCTGTACTGCCCTTTGGAATCTTCTGTTCAA
>NW_006399861.1:6011660-6013827 GCF_000299155.1 Elephantulus edwardii
AACAGCTTTGAACCCTGATCTATTCTGAGCTGATCTTACTGTCTCTGGCATTCCTAATCTCATTACCTCAGTCACTGAGTCAATTCATCTCATCCAGGGTCTTCCTCTCCTGTGCAGTCCCTCCACCCTGTTAAGCATAATGTCCCTCTCCAAAGACTGGACCCTCTTTAAAATATACCCAAAGTATGTCAGACAGAGCTTCAGAATCCTTGCCTTGAAGGAGCAGCCTGGTTTCACCCTCTCTAGGTTGAACCTGTTTGTTCTCCCAGCAGTGCATTATATATTTAATTCTCTTCTCCAGCACCACAGCTCAAAGGCATCAATGCTCCTTCTATCATCTCTAGTCAGTGTCCATTTAGGCTAATGCATTTCTACACAAGATATACAATATTACCATGACCACACTGTTGCATTGTTTTTTTATATGTTGCTGTTATGTTCTGTCATGGGGAACTAATTCATAGCTGACCCTCCAGAGGGTTTTCAGAGGCAGTTCGTCACAGGAGGAGAGTACCCATGTTTATCCTGCAGCACAGGTAGTGAATTAAAACCACGTGCCTTTGGGTCAGCAGAGCGGATCCTTATCACTTGCAGCCAAAAGAGGTCCCTTTTTTGACATACCTATTTATATTTTCATAAAACATAGTAAATGCCAGATAACAATCATAAATCCCTTCCAATTTCTCAAGATATTTCATCAGATCCACATTAATCTTCTGTGCTATTTTTTAGGTCATTTTCTTTTATCTCCCTAAGTTAGGGAGCACACAAACAACTAATGGCAAGGTATCTGGTGACTTTTAAAAGAAGTGCATTTACTTGTACCTGCAAAATTTTGCTTTCTTCTATTTAGAGAGTCTATGGTTTCACAAAAGTTCAAAACCCAAATTCAACGTGCAGTTCCAAAAAAGACTATGTCTAGACCAAGAATTGTTGTTAAGTGCCAACGAGTTGTAGGCAACTCATAGCAAACCTATGAACAAAAGTCCTCAACACTTGTGTGCGTGACTTTCATCCTTTCTCCAGGTTCATAGGGTTTCCGGAGGCAAGCTATTATGGAAGTCAATGCCATTCCTGCTTCCAAGTTTCCATGACCAAGAATAATATAATAAAAATAATGTAACAATTAATTGTCGTATTTGCTACTTTTACATAGTGTCAAGGAAAAGAGCTATGTGGTATTCAGTAAGTAGGGGTCCCAAGCTTTGGTAGAAACTGACATAGAATTAGAATACAGTGCTACTGAGTACAAAGAGAAGAATATTTTAATCATCTTTGTCAAGTTCTATCAAGAATGTTATGAAGGGTTACTTATTGTACTTCACAAAGCCAAGTCATATAAATGTGTAATTCAATATATTTGTTTACAAATTAGGTCTCAGATGTTAATTTTAATTTCTGAAGCTTAGAAATTTACTGGTCAAAAAGCCCTTTTAAAATTATTAACCTTTTTAGGTTTTTCAGAAATTGACATTCTGCGTTAAAATTTTATCTGGATGTTAAGAGGTACATAAGTCTCTAACATCACACAATACTAAGAACAGCTCTACATTTTGAGCTCTGCATTTTGATAGTCAAGCTGATGAAACTGTAAAATATTAAAGTATACCTGTTTGGGTATTTTTTCTGACTTGGGTTTTTCTTTGGAATCAGTCTCTTCATGCTTAGTTGCTAAAGGTGCCTTAGAATCTTCCTCATCTTCAAAATCATCACTATAATTTTCTGAATAAGTTTAAAAAAATCACTCTGTTAGAGGTAAAATTCAAATAAAAGGTTGCTTTTAAAAGTCATTGATTTTCAATATCTGCGTACAAGAAATTTCTTGAAATAGCAAAATGATGCCTTCAGAGAACATTTTTTTAAAAATTGAAGGACAATTTAATTAACATGATTTTATTGTTATTGTTGTTAAGTGCTGTCGAGTCATAGGCGACTCACAGCGACCCTATGAACAAAGTCCTCCACACTGGCGTGACTTCATCCTTGCTCCAGGTTCATACGGTTTCTGGAGGCAAGCTATTTATGGAAGTGGATGCCACTCCTGCTTCCAAGCTTGTTTTAACTGGGTTATGCCACCAAACACTGTCAACTATGGGTAACCGTTATTGCATTTGACACGTCAGTGTCACTGTGTTCAGCTTCACAGCGACCACAAGTTACCTCTGTA
>NW_006399861.1:6017577-6019371 GCF_000299155.1 Elephantulus edwardii
TTCATGATCCAGATACTTTTCTATGGAAAATCTGGAACAGATCACAGCTCTGCTAAGCAGTAAAGCCAGGAACAGTAGCAGAGTCACTATTTACATGCTAGTCATCAATTTAACTCTGAAAACAGATGTAGTACAGGAGTCCTAAACCAATATATCAATATATCAACAAATGGACAAAGGAACTGGAACAAATTTTAATCCTACTGATTAAATTACAATTTTTACACTGCTACTTTGTAAATCTTGGAAGCAGGAGTGGCATCCACTTTGAAAATGGCTTGTCTCCAGAAACTCTATGAACATGGAAAAATGACCAAAGTTATATAAATGCTCAGGTCTTTCATTCACAGGGTAGCTATGAGTTGTCTACAACTCAATAGAACTTAACAACAACTTTGTAAATCAAGGAATTGTTTCAATTTTTCACTCCAGAAATCCTGACTTGAATCCTGGTGGCACAGTGTTAAATCACTCAGTTGCTAACTGAAAAGTTGGTAGTTCCAAGCCTACCAGCAGCTCTAGATGTTGTCGTTCACTTACTTCTATAAGAATTCACAGCCTATGAAAACTGATGGGAAGCTGTACTCCATCCTACAGGGTCAGGAGGAGTTGGCATCCACTCAGCTCAATAGGTTTAGTTTTGTTGGTTTTCTAACCCTGACATAATGGTTTATTAATAGTAAACCCAGAAACTATATGACAGTAACAGTAATAGCAAATGCTAACTATTGTACCTTCAGAGCTATGCTGTACTTGGATCAGTATGTTTCAAGCTAGAAATACTACTGGTTCAATGAGGCTATAAAATGGTGGCCACAGAACCTGTGCAGGTTGAATCTGTGGTGTCAGTGCCTGAGGAGGCAATCTGCCATGGATCCTCATTGCCCTTCCTTAAGGCCATTTCTGAAGATTGAGTATTCAATATTGATGATGTTGCTTCAACTTATATAAAAGTAGTAGATTCTGCAAGTTGAGTGCACCTTTCCTGTGGCATAACACACATCATATACAGAAATCCGCCAGGAGGCTGTCATCCCTATGGGACACAGGGCTCATGGGGAACTGACATAAACAAATGTGACAAACTGACATGATTCTCTTACAGAGTAGTTTTTCTGGTACAGAAAAATCCCGAGTCTTTAATCAAGAAGCCTTGCCCCTATTGTTAGCATTTATAAAAGTGGCAAGCAAATTTCTTACCTTATGATTAAGAGTAAAACCCTTAGATCTATCAGCAGTTCAGGCCCTGAACTGCTTTATGCACAGTCTGTTAGAAATTAATAATGTCAAGGAGGTGAGGCATTCTAATAACCAGAGGTTGTGAATCTTCTGACCTTTAATTATACTTTTGTGTTCTCAAACTCCTAAATAAAATTACAAACTAATTTCCAGTAACAATAAAAAAAAATAAGATGGATAACTGAGACTGAAAAAAATGAAAGGTTTCAGGTTTCACCAAGGTCTTGGGAATGTCAAGTCTTCTGTCTTTAGATGGCAGGTTCGGTCAACTGGCAAGAGCTTCCAGGACAAAAGAGTTTTACTGACAACTGCCAAGGACAACCACTCTCTTAAGACGAGATCCAAAGCAAGCAAGCTTTGCTCCCTGGTTCACCTTTCTTTTCCCCCCTCGTTTTCTGCACTTATTATAGTTATTTAGGATCCATTATTTTATCTGTGGAAAAATCACTCAATAAATTATTTTCCTAGGAAAGTATTGTTGATAATGCACTGTTTCTTTCAAGAATATTTCAGGTATGACATTTCAGATATCTGAAGATATATGTTGTTGTTGTT
>NW_006399861.1:6019796-6020330 GCF_000299155.1 Elephantulus edwardii
TCTCCTTCTATCCTCCTTGGTCATTGTCCAACTCTCTGATGCATAACAGGTGATTGCGAAGACTATGGCCTGTATCAGACGCACCTTAGTCTCCGAAGATATATACACACACATATATATACACACACACACACATATACACACACATACACACCTATATAAAAATAGCAATCACTGTCAAGTGATCCAATCCCAATCCAAGAACACTGTGGCTGAGCTCACATATGACCTGCTCTAAAGCGAAAGCAAAAATGTGATGATGCATACAATAACACTGTCAAAGATGATATAAATAAATATATTAGTAAATGCAATCACAGTCCCCTAGTGGATTTCTGTATTTGATGTGGGTTATGCCACAGGAAAAGTGCACTCAGTTTGTAGAATCTACTACTTTTATATAAGATGAAATAAGGCTGGGAGAAAACATCACCTCATCATCAAGACTGAATACTCAATCTTAAGAAATGGCCTAAAATATCTGAAATGTCATATTAATCACTATATACATACATATATATATATGATAATATG
>NW_006399861.1:6020815-6025815 GCF_000299155.1 Elephantulus edwardii
ATTAAAACAAGCTTGGAAGGAGGAGTGGCCTCCACTTCCATAATAGCTTGCCTCTGGAAACCCTATGAACCTGGAGAGAGGATGAAAGGCACCCAAGCGTTGAGGACTCTCCTTCATAGGGTTGCTATGAGTCGTCTGCGACTCGATAGCACTTAACAACAACAACCCTTCTAAAATTATAGAGAAACAAAAATAATCATTTGTGTTTAAGAATTAGTCTATACACATACCTAAGTATAGCTTTCAAATGTGTGGAGTCATTAGAATCCAATTCTTTATTTAATCTTGAATAATCAATAGAAGATGTTAATCCTTTTTCAAGCCTGGCAAAAAATTGTTCTTTCTCTTCTTGTTCTTCTAAAGTGTCCAATCCCAATCCAAGAACACTATGGCTGAGCTCAGAAATGACCCGCTCTAAAGAAAAGCACAAATGCAATGATGCATACAATAACACTGTGTAATCTTTTATTAAAAAATGATATAAATAAAAGTTTTTTGAAAATGGATAATCTCCTTTCACCTGCCACATATGAATGTATATTCATAATTAGCCTATAAGGCTAATTATCTAAAGGTATAATTATAAATCTTTGATAGAGTGCTTAATTTATCTACATGCTTTAAGATAGGAGGCTCTAGGTAGCTATGAGAAAAATTTTTTAAAAATATTGACTATAATAACTACAGTCATTAATAAATATAAATGAGTATCATGCCCATCACTTACCATTAGTTTCTAAGCTGTCAATACTCAAGATAGATGTTCCACTGCTCTTAAGAAATTGCAACTTTTCATCAGAATCCTCTTCCATTTCCATCACAGGCTGGGAAGTCTTCTTCATTTTCAAATAGCTTACATTTGTTTTGAGCAATCCTGGAAAAGGGATTTAACAGTTGAACAGTTATGTTCAGAAACATGTTTTAACCATTATGCTAATTTTATGTGAAGGAGCTCCAAACTAAATTTGCTCAAGTGAAAATCAACCATACCTGAAATCTATAAAAGAAAAAAAAAATAATTCCATTGAATACAAGGTATCTGATTAAACAGGATGTTTAAAAATTAGCATAATGTACAAAATAAAAAAATATTTTTATTATGCTTTATTAATACTAATTAGAAGCACAGGCATATAAAACAGTATACTATACAACTTTAAAGAAGATATTCTACATTATTTCTCTTAGAGCATTTTTGCTGCCTAATTTTTAACACTACTGAAATACACTTGGATAGAATGAATCAATATAGTAAAATATGATGAAAATAGGTACAATTTAAGGTAATTTCTAAAAACCAAAACCCAAATCACTGCCATAGAGCTGCCCCCCTGTATTTCCAAGGCTGTATACCTTCACAGGAGCAGACTGCCCTATTTTTTCCCCTTAAAGTTTGAACTCTTATCTTTTTAGTTAGCAGAGCAACCCTTAACCTACTCAAACACTGATGCTAGGATAATAAACTCAGCAACTCAACTTAGTGCCATCAACTTGGAAACACCTCATGGTTGACCCTCCAGTGGGTTTCTGGGTGCTGTGACCTGCATGGGAGGAAACTGCCTATTTTTCTCCTGTGGAGCCCCTGGAGGATTTGAAGTGTCAGAGAGGCACCAACTTTGGGTTAATGCTGCTAACTCCCCTTAGACTACTCCACCAGAGATCCCTGTAGAATGAGTAAGGAAGACAGAAAAGGTCTTTTCCTAGTGTCAAGATCATTTAAAGAAAACACAAGTAAAAATTAAATTGCCTTCCAAAGTCGTTGTTTTCCAACCACTGGAAAGATTGGCTGACTGGCAAAGTAATCTTCACAGTAAATAGGGTGTGCTGGCGTGTGGAGGGAGGGGGAGCTACCACAACCTCTCACAGCACTCGAACCCAAACTTTTCTGTAAGCACTTACAGTACTTATGTTCACAGTACTTATGAACATAGCACTTATGTTCAAATGCTTCATGACTGAATTGACTGTAAGGAATTATTATCAATGTTCCTCAGCTAAGAGTACTATGGTTCTACTTGAACAAGAGAGCCCCTATTACTTACCAGTACTGAAGTGCTATGTTGCAGATATATTAAGATCTGATGGTGGCATACAGCAACAGTGAGGAAGAGAAATGAAACATGACTGGCCAGGAATTAGTAATTGCATCACTTGGCAGGGGGCATACAGGAGTTCATTCTACTGTGTTTACATTATCTTATCAAATTTTATAAACTTGTTAAAATCTGCCCTGCAGTGACATTATCATTGCAAGAATGCTTTACTAAGTATTGTCGTTGTTCTTGTTAAGTATGTCAAGTCATAGATGACTCACAGCGATCCTATGAACGAAAAGACCTGAACACTTGTATAATTTTGGTCATTTCTCCATGTTCATAGAATTTCTGGAGACAAGCAATTTAGGAATTGGATGTCACTCTTGCTTCCAAGTTTGTTTTACTCAGGAAGCTTCACCAAACACTGTCCACTATGGTTAACCATTATCACATTTGGCACATCAGTGTCACAGTGTTTAACATCACAGCAACTACGAGTTACCACCGTACAGCAATGCACAGACCACTGCTATATCACTTAGAAGAATGTTTTGACAAAAGCAATTTAAACCAGGCCAGAGGACTGCAGATTAAAACCACCCACCTTGGGCTTGGTAGCATAACTTTCTGTCCACTAGGCCAACATAGCTCTCTTTATGTTGTCGTTGTTATTGTTGTTAAGTACTGTTGAATCATAGATGACTCAGAGCGACTCTATGAACGAAAGACCTGAACACATGGATAACTTTGGTCATTTCTGCATGTTCATAGAGTTTCCAGAGAGTTTACTAAGTATTACATGGTTAAAATAGTTTATGAAATCATATTAATATGGTAACATAAATATGTTTACATTATTAATCAATGAAAAAAATTGGCTGACACTGAAATTTTTCATGGCCAATAGCCAATGTATTTAAGAAGGTCAAGCTGCAATGAAGGCTGGGGTAAAAAAATTACATCCCAAGAATTGATGGAATACCAACTGACCCATATCAACTAAGAGATGTTGCCCTGGACATGCTCATCAGTCTATGCTAGGAAATATGGAGGATACCTGCTTGGCTGACTTACTGGAAGAGATCCATATTTGCTCCCATTTCCAATAAAGATGACCCAAGAGAATGGAAATAATTGAACAACATCATTAATATCACATGCAAACAAAATATGGCTGATCATTATAAAACAGCCAGAACAGTACATAGATAGAAAACTGCCGGAAGTTCAGACTGACAAAAGTTTAAGCCAAAATTTAAAGGAGCTTGTGGCACCGGGATACCACTGCTGATGTCAGATGGATCCTGGCTAAAAGCAGAGAATACCAGAAGAGTGTCTATTTATGTCTATCCAAAAGCATTGACTCTGTGGATCATAAAAAATTATGGCTAACATTGAGAAGAATGGGAATCCCAGAACACTTTTAATTATACTCAAGTGGACTTATATTAAGAGGCTATTATGCAAAGAGAGTAAGGGAACATGACATAGTTTAAAATTAAGAAAGATGTGTGTCAGAGTTGTATTCGAGAAGTTGGACTCTATAAAGAAGAATATGGCATCAGGCTTGGCGGAAGATTCATCAACATCC
The DNA here is from genome assembly GCF_000299155.1 of Elephantulus edwardii. NCBI lineage: Eukaryota > Metazoa > Chordata > Mammalia > Macroscelidea > Macroscelididae > Elephantulus > Elephantulus edwardii. The sequence goes on from NW_006399861.1 coordinate 6,024,443, forward strand.
TATATTCTATAGACGACACAATTTTGCTTGCTGAAAGTGAGGGCTTGAAGCACTTGCTGCAGTAGATCAAAGAATACAGCTTTCAATATGAACTGCATCTCAGTATCAATTAAAAAAAAATTCTCACAACAGGGCCAATAGGTGACAACGCCTTCATCTTACTTGGATCCACAATTAATACACAGTCAGGAGTTCAGGAGATGTACTGCATTGGGAAAGTCTGCAGTCAGTGACCTCTTCAAATTACTGAGAAGCAATGATATCAGTTTGATGACCAAGGTGTGACTGATTCAGGTCTTGGTCTTTTCAATTACTTCTATGAATCAGAACTAGACAATGATTAAGGATGACAAAAGAACTGATGTCTTTGAGCTACGGTGTTGGAACAGAGTAAAGAATATTCCACGGACTGCCAAAAGAACAAACAGATATATGTCTTGGAGAAAGTGTAGTCAAAGGGCTGCCTGGAGGCAAAGATGTCATGTTTTGTCTCACATACTTTGGGCATAGTGCTAGGAAAGGCTTTTCCTTAGACAGGGACATCAAGCTTTGAAAGATGGATGACTGGTGAAAGAGAGGAAAAACCTTAACGATATGGACTGGCACAGGGACTGCAGCAATAGGCCCAAGTATGTGAGAGATGATGAGGATGGCATAAATTAGGACAGGGGGTCAGATCTGTATATAGGGTTGCTATGTGGCAAACTCGATTCAACAACAACATAACAAGAATCACTTTGAGTAAATATTGCAATGCCAACACAAAGATACACAGTTCAAACCCAACAACTGCTCTGTGGGAGAAATATGGGAAATTTGAACCTGTGTTATTATATCCTGCCTCCTAAATCACTGAAGGTCAGTTATGGGTTGGTTCCAACTTGATGGTACACAACAATGTAAAATAATCTTTTAATAATGCATAAACAGAGAATCCTCAATTATATAATAATTACAATAAAGAGAAGTAATAGGGAAAGCAATTTAAACCTCAAAGTCTACACTATGTTTTTTTCCTTTGTATTTTAGTAGTACAGTAACAAATCAAGAATTAAAAGGTCTTGACTGACCCCTTGTGGTCAAGTAATTTGAAACAAGAAAATCAGCAATATTTACCACCATCTTCCAATTCTTCTTCACTCATCCACCACGGTGCTGAATCTTTCTTCTTTTCTTCCTTTTTCGTTGGCTTGAGTGCTTTGCTTGAATTTTCAAATGAATCATCTGAAAGCTGAATCAGATACTAGTTAATTATAAAATATATTTTTTAAATTTTTTTTTTAATTTTTATTAATTTTGTGTGTACCGTCAAATCAGATCTGACTGGTACAGGAGGAGATTATCCCTCCTTCTCCAGCAGAGCATCTAGTGGA
>NW_006399861.1:6027066-6028537 GCF_000299155.1 Elephantulus edwardii
ACACACACACACACACACACACAAAAAAAATTAAAAAAAGAGATATATTTCTTACATGTCTTTTTTATTATGTATCTTTCACATATCAAATTTTTTAGTTCACTGTTTAACTACTTAATTCTGGTTCCCATCTCAACTTGACCTTTTCTGCAGCCATCAAGTGAATTCCACCTCACAGCAACTCTGTAAGACAGTTTAGAACTGGCCCATAACCAACTGCACCACTAACACAATTCTGTCTTCCATGACCTGAATTTCCTAGTGTGTCCATGGGAGAAAGATAAGCAGCAGTCTTCTCCCACAAGGATTTACTCAGAAACCTGATGGTCACTAGGAATTGGAACTGACTCCATGACACTGCTACTTGTGTGAGGATTCTTGCTGACACACACTGCCACATCTTTGGATGAGTAACTGGCAGAGTTTGAACTACAAACACTATGGTGAGCAGCTGACAGAGTACTCACTGCACCACCAAGGCTGCTTCCTGAATGTCAAAGACCTGTTAAATGCCATAAATAAGGACCATTGCCAGCCATTTTCCCTGGCATCATGGAATTTGATGACGTTAGGTGCCATCAAGTTGACTTGATCACTACTCACAGCAATGCTCTGAATAACAGATCTGAACCCGAACCTGGACCATCCTCATGATCTGCCATGCTCAAGTTCATTATCATAGTCACAATGTCATGCCCATTCATCTTGTTGAAGATCTTCTCTTTTGTTGACTCTCTACATTTCCCAGCATGATGTCTCTCAACAAAGACCTGTTCCTCCTGAAAATATGCCAAAAATAGGCAACACAAAGTTTCTCAATCCCTTCCTCTAAGGAACACAGGAAAAATCTGCTATCAGGGACCTCTTCAAAGTGCTGAAGGGCAAGGACATCACTTTAGAGACTAAGCTGTGCCTGATCCCTGATCCAAGTGATGGTCTTTTCTTGATACTTCCTGGACCATTTAATATTCTGCCCAAAGTATCCTTAAGTATTGCCACCCATGGCTTGAATTTGTTTTTCAGCTCCTTCAGCTTAAGAAACACTGAGTAAATTCGGCCCTTTTGATTTTCTGACTCCAGCTCTCTGCACATTTCATTATAGTATCTTGCTTTGTCATCCTGGGCTGCCTTCTGAAATTTTCCGTTTAGCTCTTTGATTTTTTTGTTTCTTCCTTTAGCTTTGGCTTCTTGGCGCTCTAATGCAATATTCAGAGTCTCATCTGACATCTGTCTTGGTCTTTTCTTCTTTTTCAGCCTTTGTAATGATCTTTTGCATTCTTCATAGGCGATTTTCTTGATATCCTCCCAGAGCTCATTTGGTCTACGCTCATTGGTGCTCAAGGCCTCAAACCTGTTCCCGAGATGGTTTTGAAATTCAAGTGGGATAGACCTAAGATCAAATTTTGGTTCCCATGGACTTGATTTAATTTTCCTCAACTTCAGCTTGAACCTGCATATGAGTAGTTGGTGG
>NW_006399861.1:6029777-6034222 GCF_000299155.1 Elephantulus edwardii
GGTCCTTGGAGAGGGATATGATGTTTGGGAGGGTAGAGGGATGGCGCAAGAGCAGAAGACCCTCTATGAGGTGGATTGATTCAGTAACTGGGGTAATCGGGATGGGTGTACCAGAGGCAGTGCAATTGGCACAAGATAGAGCAGGGGTTAGGGCTGTTGTACATAGGGTTGTTATGAGTCACAAGCAACTTGATGACACATAACAACAACAACAGGTGACCTTAACAGCATCACTTCCTCATTCACACTTATCCATTTCAATTCAATTGTTCTTAGCTATGTTTTCTTTAATATTAATTATTCACAGGACTATGTTATTGGGCTTTTCACATCATCACTCTATACACTTTTCTAAGAAGAATAGTAACATTTATTACATCAACCAGAGACTCCATGGAAGAAAAATGGGCAATTCCCTCTTTTTGACTTGCAGCTTCAGAAACCCACTGTAGGGCCCAGCTATGACTTGGTTCTGACTTAAAGACAACGAGTGAGTAGGTATTCTAACACTTCTTAGAACAAACAATCCAAAAAGTTCAAAGGGCAACATTTGCCTAGGGAAAAAACACAGAAGGCAAAATGGATAGGAAAGAAAGAAGAATGGAAAATGTAAATACAAAGAAGTGGAAAGTATTATTAAATTGTGGGACTGCAGTCTAAGTCACAAAATAAAATGGATATCAATTATCAAATAGTAAACTAAGATACTGTTGTTGCTGTTGTTATGTACCATCAACTAAGAACCAACCCATAGCTGACCCTCGGTGGGTTTTCAGAGGCAGTTAATTGCACAAGAGGATACTGCTCATCCTTCTCCTGTGGAGCAGTTGGTAGATTTGAATCATGTGCCTTTGGGATTACAGCACAGTTTCTTACCACTAGGCCACCAGAGCTTAAAAAAAATGTCCCCATATTTGAGAAATCAGTTATTTAAATGGAAAGCAAATTTTATATTCTAAGTACCTACTTTGTTGTTGTTGTTGTTATGTGCCGTCGAGTCGTTTGCGACTCATAGCGACCCTATGTACAACAGCCCTAAACCGTGCTCTATCCTGTGCCAATCTCATTGCCTCTGACACACCCATCCCGATTACCCCAGTCACTGAATCAATCCATCTCATAGAGGGTCTTCCCCTCCTGCGCTGTCCCTCCACTCTACCCAGCATGATGTCCCTCTCTAAAGACCTGTCTCTCCTTACAACATGTCCAAAGTATGTCAGGCGAAGCCCCAGAATCCTTGCCTCCAAGGAGCAGCCTGGTTTAACCCTCTCTAGGATGAATCTGTTTGTTTTCTTGGCAGTCCATGGTACATTCAATACTCTTCTCCAGCACCACAGCTCAAAGGCGTCAATTCTCCTTCTATCCTCCCTAGTCATTGTCCAACTTTCTGATGCATAACAAGTGATTGCAAAAACCATGGCCTGTATCAGGCGCACCTTAGTCTCCAGAGAGACACCGCTGCTCTTGAGTACTTTAGAGAGGTCCCTAACCACAGACTTTCCCATCGCAATACGTTTTTTGATTTCCTGGCTACTGGTGCCAAGAGTGTTGTCAAGTACCTACTACATTCTCAAATTTGAAACTCTGCTTAATCCTTATAGCAATTCTATAAAGCATGCATCATTTTCTGGTCAGACAGATAATAAAACCAACATCCTATCTACTAGAATAAACTCCCATTATGTACAAAGATATTAATGTAGTAGCTTAAAATGAGTCCCTCCTCCTTTTATGTAAATACGTAGTACATAGTTGTTCTTGTTGATTGTCTTCGAGTCAAGCACACCTCATAGCAACCCTTTGAACAAAAGGCCTGAAGCCCCTCTACAACTATCGACATTTATCAAAGTTCATAGTTTCTGGAGACATTTTGTTTAGGAAGTGGATGCCACTCCTACTTCCAAACCTGTCACAGAATTGTTACTGTTTGAGTCACCTGTGATGCATAGTGAACCTACGTACAGTAGCTCTGAACCCTTCCCTGTCTTGAGGCAGTCTAACTAATTCTGACATACCAACCCCCATTGTGCCAGTTACTTTATCAATCCATCTCATCTGGGGTCTTCCTCTCCTGCACAATCCGTCCACCCTTCCGAGCATGATGTTCTTTCCAAGGACTGGTTTCTCTGGCCATAGTGGAGCATCAAAATCTTAGCCTCCAAGGAGAAACTTGGTTTCACCCTCTCCAGACAGACTGATTTGTTTACTTGGCAGTCCATGGTACGTTCAAGACTCTTCTCCAGCACCACAACTCAAAAGCATCTATTCTTCTGTCAGCCCTAGTCACTGTCCAACTTTCTGAAGCATAACAAGTAATTGAGAAGACCATGGCCTGGATTTGGTGCACCTCTGTATCTAGACTGACATTATAGCTCTTCAGCACTCTAGAGAGGTCCATGACAGATTTTCTCAATGCAATTCGTCTTTTGGGCAGAATATGGAATTATTCAGGAAGGAGTATACAGAGTCATTGCACCAAGAAGAATTGGCTGACACAGAAGAATTTCAAGAAACAACATATGATCAAGAGGCAATGGTGATAAAGGAGGAAGTTCAAGCTGCTCTGAAGGACTTAGCAAAAAATAAATCCCCTGGAATTGATGGAATACCAACTGATGTATTTCAACAAATAGATGCTGCCCTGCATGTGTTCGCCAAGAAATCTGGAGGACAACTACTTGGCCAACTGACTGGAAGAGATCCATATTTATTTCCAGTCCAAAAAATAAGGCGACCTGACAGAGTGTGGAAATTATTGAACAATATTACTAATATCACACACTAGCAAAATCCTGCTGAAGATTATCCAGAAAAAACTATATCTACATTGACAGAGAACTACCAGAAATACAAGCTGGGTTTAGAAGAGGTCATGGCACTAGGGATATTATTGCCAATGTCAGATGGGTCTTGGCAGAGAACAGAGAGAACCAGAAAAATGTCTATCTGTGTTTCATTGACTATGCAAAGGCATTTGACTGTGTGAATCACAATAAATTGTGGCTAACCTTTAGGAAAATGGGAATCTCAGAACACTTCATCATGCTTATATGAAACCTATACTTGGACCAAGAAGCAGTTCTCAGATCAGAGCAAGGAAACACTGCAGGGTTCAAAATCAGGAAGGGAGTACATCAGGGATACATCTTGTCCCCATACCTTTTCAGTCTGGATGCAGAACAGATCATTCAGGAGGCAGAGCTTTATAAAGAGGAGTGTGGCATCAAAACTGGAGGAAGTCTCATTAACAACCTACGATATGCAGATGACACAACCTTACCTGCTGAAACCAGAGAAGACCTGAAGCGTTTGCTGCAAAAGGTCAAAGACTGAAGTCTTCAATATGAATTGAAGCTCAGCATCAAGAAGATAAAGAACCTCACCACTGGGACAATTGGCAGCACCGTAATAGATGGAGAAGAATGATGTTGTTAGCAATTTAACTCAATTCTATAGCACCTAACAACAATATCCTGAAGTACAACGCTGTGGGTATTCATAATTTGTTCTGCAAAGAGTTATAGTAGTGCAGTTATAAGAAATGTTAAGTCAATGCATAACTCCATGATTTCTCATATCAACAGCACCTACTTTGTTCAGTTCCCTAGCTCTTCTAAATCTCTTGGGTACCGTGTTTCACTGGAATGTCTCCCAGAGATGCAGACTCATCAGGGAAAGACTCACATCACTGTAGCTATTCAGGCCATTCTGCAGAGACTAGTGTGCATTGCAGACTTCAGTAGAAGGCAGGCATCTCAAAAAGAGAGGTCTCATGACCATTGTATAGTTTGCCAGGTTTTTTCACATCAGCAAAGTCCCTCTAGATGGGCATGAATCTCTGGGGAAAACGGGTTCTTCACACACCCTCTTGCAGGGACAATGTAGAAAAGAAGGAGATCCAGTGATACAGAGAGAACACAATTTATGAAACAAATTTACCTACCCCGCTTTCAAGTCTTACACAAAACCATACATCTCTCAAACTATGCAGTGTTTTGATAAAAAAGAAAAACAAATTGTACTGAGATGGCTCCAATTCATTTGGACCCCATGTTTCTTAGAGTGGAATTTTGTTCCCCTGTCCTTTTCAGGACTGGTTGGTTACTTAGAGGTAATCACAGGGTTTTACTCTCAAGATATTAATGGGTACATTCGCCTTTCCATCTCTAAGTCAACATCAGAGGTCTTTAATTGTTTACATCATCCAGATAAAGAAATCTTTCATACCTAACACTTCTATATCTATATCTGTATAATTACTAAATTTTCATTTGGTAAATATTTATTAAACATCTATTAGACAGATTCATCATGAAATATAAACTGGATGAAATATGTTTACGGCATTGAAGTCTACTGGGGAGAGAATAGTCTAAAAGTATTATATTTTAGGGCACTATTTTTATCGTAGGAGTATACAATGAGGGTTGCAGAGTGGATTATAT
>NW_006399861.1:6034359-6046366 GCF_000299155.1 Elephantulus edwardii
TGAATGAATGGAATCCCAAAATCTCTGTAGACGTTCATTGAAATGAAAAATAAACAACCTAAATTTTAAAAAAAAGAAATATAATGTGGCAAGTGACAGGATAATATCCATACACATACAAAGAATTCCAGTGAATACCACTATCATTCAAATATATACACCAACAACTAGAGCCAAAGAGGAGGAAATAAAAGATTTCTACTAACTGTTTCAGTCAGAAATCGATTGAACATGTAATCAAGATGCATTGATAACAACGGGTAACTGGAATGCAAAAGCTCGGGACAGGGAAGAAGGATCAGTAGCTGGAAAACATGGACTTGGTGAGAGAAACGAGGCTGGAGATAGAATGATAGAATTCTGCACACTCAATGATTTCTTCATTCCAAATACCTTTTATAAGAAGGTATTGTTGGTATGCATAAGAATCAGATCAATTACATGTGTGGAAAGAATTGCTGGAGAATCTCAATATTAGCTGTGAAAACCAGGCCAGGTGCTGATTGTGGAACAGACCATTAACTACTCATATGCAAGTTCAAGCTGAAGTTGAAAATAAATTCCATAGGAACCAAAATTAGACCTCAAGTTTATCCCACTCGAATTTCAAAAGCATCTCAGTAACAGGTTTGAGGCCTTAAACACCAATGTGTGAAGACCAAATGAGCTGTGGGAAGATAATCAAGTATATTGTCCATGAAGAATGCAAAAGATCATTACAAAGGCAGAAGAGAAAGACAAGACCAAGATGGATGTTGGATGCGACTCGGAACATTGCATTAGAGCACTGAGAAGCCAAAGGTAAAGAAAGAAACCAAGAAATTAAGGAGTGGCACAGAAAATTTCAAAGGGCAGCTCGGGATGACAAAGCAAGGTATTAAAATGAAATGCGCAAAGGAGGGAAAACAGGGCATGTGTGGGGAGACTGCATCTCTTTCTCCTGAGGGGCTGATGGATTCTAACAACCAGAGAAACACAACATTTAGGTTAAACAGTGTAACTCCCAACTGATAAAAAGCAAATTATGGAAAAAAAAATGAAATGCGCAAAGAGCTGGAGTCAGAAAATCAAAAGGGGCGAACTCCCTCAGCATTTCTTAAGCTGAAGGAATTTATAAACAAATTCAAGCCAGGAGTAGCAATGCTTAAGGATGCTTTGGGTAGAATGTTAGATGATCCAAGACGCATTAAAAGAAGGTGAAAGGAGTACACAGAATCACTATACCAGAAGGAATTGGCTGACAGAAAAATTTCATGAAACAACATATGACCAAGAGCCTGTCATGAGGAAGAAAGAAGTTAAAGTTGCTCTGAAAGAACTGGCAAAAAACAAGGCTCCAGGAGTTGATGGCATACCAATTGACATGTTTTAACAAACAGATGCTGCCCTGGATGTGCTCACTAAGTCATGCCAAGAAATCTGGAGGACAGCCACTTGGCCAACTAACTGGAAGAGATGGGTATTTGTTCCCATTCCAAAGAAAGGTGACCTGACAGAGTGAAGAAATTATTGAACAATATCATTAATATCATATGCATGCAAGATTCTGTTCAAAATTATCCAAAAACAACTACAGCAAAACATTATCAAAGAACTGTCAGAAGTGCAGGCTGAGTTTAGAAGAGTTTGAGGTACTAGGGATGTTATAGCTAATGTTAGATGGATCTTGGCTAAAAGCAGAGAGTACCAGAGGAATGTCTACCTGTGTTTCACTGATTATGCAAAGGCTTTTGACTATGTGGATCACAACAAACTGTGGCTGAATCTGAGAAGAATGAGAATCCCAGAACATTTGATTGTGCTTATGTAAAACCTATATTTGAATCAAGAGGCAGCCGAAGGAGAAACTGCATGGTTCAAAATCAGGAAGGGTGTCCACCAGCGATGTATTCTATCTCCATACCTTTTCAATTTGTATGCAGAATAGATCATCTGGGACGCTGGGTTCTATGAGAAAGAATGTGGCATCAGGACTGGAGGAAAATTCATCAACAACCTGTGTTATGCAGATGACACAACCCTGCTTGCTAAAACTGAGGAGGACCTGAAGCACTTGCTGCAGAAGGTCAAGGACTACAGCCTTCAATATGGATTGAAGCTTAATATCAAGAAAACAAAGATTCTCACCAATGGGCCAACTGGCAGCATCATTATGGAATGCGAAGAGATAGAGAGTGTTAACAGGTTTAGTTTGCTTAGCTCCACCATCAACACTCTTGGTACCAGCAGCCAGGAAATCAAGAGACGAAAGTCAGCTGTCAGGCCCTCTCCAGAGTACTGAAAAGCGACGATGTCAGGCTGGAAATTAATGTGTGCCTGATTCAGGCCATAGTTTTCACAAATTCGTGCTGGACAATGACTAAGGATTATAGAAAGAGAATTGATGCCTTTGAGCTGTGGTGCTGTAGAAGAGGGATGAATGTACCATGGACCGCTAGGAGAACAGTTTTGTCCTAAAGATGGTGAAGCCATGCTGCTGCTCAGAGTCAAAATTTCTGAAGCTTCATCTGACATATTTTGGGCATGCTGCAAGGAGGGACCAGTCCTTGGAGAGGGACATCTTGTTTGGGAAGGGTGGAGAGAGATCTCAAGAGAGGAAGACCCTCGATGAGATGGATTGATTACAGTGACTGGGGTAATGGGAGCAGGTGTGTCAGAGACAGTGAGGTTGGCACAGGATAGAGGAGGATTTAGGGCTGTTGTACATAAGGTCACTATGAGTCGCAAGCAACTTGACAACAAGTCACAAGCACATAACAACAACAACAACAATTAGCTAGTACAGATAATAGAAAAGAATATATACCTATAGGCTTTAAAACATACACTCTTGTAACAGAAGACCAAAATAATATTTACACGGGAAAAATCCAAATGACAGTGTTATGTGTTATTCAATGAAATAAATACACAGCATATTAAAATAATGACTTCATAATTACTTTTTATAGAATAACGGATGGAAATCTCTCTTAAGGTGGTGACATGGAAGATAATATCACTAGGCAGGTGAAAAATAAGGGAAAAACACTGTTATCACAAGGAATAGCTAATGCTAAGCATCTCATTGTGGAATGAGCTTGGTTATATCATGGGGAAAAAATTCTAAGATAGGGAGATGTGCTATCAACCCAAAGGCATATGGTTTGATTCCACCAGCTGCTCCACAGAAGAAGAGCAATTTCCTGCTATGCTGATTATTGCCTCTGAAAACCTGCTGCAGGGTCAACTATGAGCTGTTTCCTACTCAATGGTACATTGTTGCTGATTGCCGTCAAGTCGAGCACGACTCATAGAGACTCTATGAACAAAAGACCTAATTCCTTTCCATAACTATCGTCATTTCTCCAAGTTAATAGTTTCCAGAGGCATGTGGTTTAAGAAATGAATGCCACTCCTGCTTCCAAAACTGTTTTACAACTGGGAGCTCTACCAAACACTGTCCATATTGGGAAACCATTGTGGTATTTGATACTCCAATGGCACAAGGCTCAGAATCATAGCAAACCCAGGTTACTTCATACAGCACATTGACAAAGAGTGATGTACAAACTGGAAGAGTGTTCCTCCAGATATAACAGCACTAGTTTCATTTACCAGTGCTTAAGCATCATCAAGTCAAATACGACTGAAAGTAAGCTTTGCACAGAAGACCTGAACTCTGTTCTATAACTAACATCATTTCTGTACAGAACTCTGTTCTATAACTAACATTATTTCTGTACATTTATAGAGTTTAGAGAGTTTGTAGAGTTTCCAGAGGCATCTAGTTTAGGGAGTACATGCCACTCCTGCTTCCCAGTATAAATAAATCTGGAAGCCCATCCAAACACTGCACATAATGGGTAACCATTATGGTATTTGACAAGACTATGCTGTAATCAAGGATGCTTTGGGCAGAATACTAAATGATCCAGGAAGTATTAAAAGAAGATGGAAGGAATATACCGAGTCATTATATAGAAAGGAACTGGCAGATACAGAGGAATTTAAAGAAATAACATATGAGCAAGAGCCTATGGTGATGAAGGAAGAAGTTCAAGCTGCTTTGAAGGAAATAGCAAAAAATAAGGCCCCAGGAATAGATGATATACCAACTGAAGTATTTCAGATAACAGATGTTGCCCTGGATGTTCTCACCAAGTTGTGCCAAGAAATCTGGAGAACAACCACGTGGCCAACTGACTGGAAGAGATCTATATTTGTTCCCATTCCAAAGAAAGGTGACCCAACTGAGTGTGGAAACTACAGAACAGTGTCATTGATTTCACATGCAAGCAAGATTCTACTGAAGATTATCCAAAAACGATTAGAACAGCACATCAGCAGAGAACTGCTGGAAGTCCAGGCTGGGTTTAGAAGGGGTTGTGGTACTAGGGATATTGTTGCTGATGTTAGATGGATCTTGGCTGAAAGCAGAGAATACCAGAAGAATGTCTATCTGTGTTTCATTGATTATGCAAAGGCATTTGACTGTGTAGATCATAACAAACTGTGGCTGACTCTGAGAGGAATGGGAATCCCCGAACATTTAATTGTGCTAATGCGAAACCTGTACTTGGATCAAGAGGCAGTAGTAAGAACAGAGCAGGGTAACACTGCATGGTTCAAAATTGGGAAGGGTGTGCGCCAGGGATGCATCCTGTCTACATACCTTTTCAACATGTATGCAGAGCAGATTATCCGAGAAGCTGGGCTCTATGAGAGGAATTGTGGCATCAGGATTGGTGGAACATCTATTAACAATCTGCGTTATGCAGATGACACAACCCTGCTTGCTGAAACTGAGGAGGACGCCATGCACTTGCTGCGAAGGGTCAGGGACTGCAGCCTTCAGTATGGACTGAGGCTCAATGTCAAGAAGACAAAGATTCTCACCACTGGACCAATTGGCAGCATCAGGATGGATGGCGAAGAGATTGAGATTGTTCACAGCTTCAGTTTGCTCGGCTCCACAGTCAACACTCTTGGCACCAGCAGTCAGGAAATCAAAAAGCGTATCGCGATGGGAAAGTCTGCTGTTAGGGACCTCTCTAAAGTACTCAGGAGCAATGGTGTCTCTCTGGAGACTAAGGTGCATCTGGTACAGGCCATGCAACAGTGTCAGTCTGGAGACTAAGGTGCTCCTGATACAGGCCATGGTATTTGCAATCGCTTGTTATGCATCAGAGAGGTGGACAATGACTAGGAAGGACAGAAGGAGAGTGGATGCTTTTGAGCTGTGGTGCTGGAGAAGGGTACTGAATGTACCATGGACTGCCAGGAAAACAAACAGATTCATCTTGGAGAGGATTAAACCAAACAACTCCTTGGAGGCAAGGATTCTGGGGCTTCGTCTGACATACTTTGGACATGTTGCCTGGAGGGACGGGTCCTTGGAGAGGGACATCATGCTTGGGAGGGTGGAGGGACGGCGCAGGAGGGGAAGACCCTCTATGAGATGGATTGATTCGGTGACTGGGGTAATCGGGATGGGTGTGTCAGAGGCAGTGTGGTTGGCGCAGGATAGAGCAGGGTTTAGGGCTGTTGTGCATAGGGTCGCTATGAGTCGAAAACGACTCGACGGCACATAACAACAACAACAACATGGAAGAATGTGCAGCATTTCAGCAACACCAAGTTGTTCAGCTGTTCAGAATAAATAGACAAAAGATTGCTGTGTCATTCAAGGAATATTCATTTGAAAATTAATAAACTTGGCCTGAAGGCCAGAGGCAACACACATGCAAAAATTTTCAACAAAATCCTAGCTAGTAGCATCTAATATTCATCATGAAATTTCATCATGAAAAAGTAGGAGGATTCGTACCAGGTATGCAAGGATGGTGCAAGATAGAAAAATCTATCCATGTAATCCATCACACAAATAAAACAAAGGAAAAGAATCACGATTATATCAATCAATGCAGACAAGGTATTGGGCATATATTCCTAATCCACCCTAATTAAAAGTAGTTAATTGGTTTGATGCTCTTGTACCTATTTATAATAATGACAGTGATTGGTTTTCAGTCCCCATGATAACTGGGACCCCCTAAACCTAGTGGAGAAGGAATGACTTTCTAATTATCATGTAGACACTGATATTTTTCCCATATTCATTGTACATGAATCCTATTGTTTAAAAATGGAAGCTCAGGCATGCGTGTACAAAGTTTTGGGTAATGATTCCTCTTACTATTACATTTTCCAAGAGTATGGTTTTCATGGAAACACCAGTAACATAATTTCAGGTTATTCTGATGTTCCTCCATGTCATTTGCTTTATCTTTCATTGGAGAATAGATACATTGGAAACAATGTGCAGGAGAGCAAGGACGAGTTTATATTAATACTTCCTAAGGAAGCGTCATTGACTGGAGCCCTGCAGGTTCCGCTCGTCAGCATGGAACAACTAAGAACATAAAATGGCATAAAGAAGGCAATGGTTCTAAAATACCTACCAATGCTAGTAATACAATATCATGGCATGGAGGAGGAATGGTGGAACCGTATCCACATTTACAGCATTTTTCTTACCAAAAACATTTATGGAAAATAGGAACTGTATTGAAACATTTATCTATTGGGATTGGAAATTATTCATGTAGTCATGCTAACAATGTTACTAGCCTTCAATTTAAAAGAAATGAAATTAATTATGTTCAAGCTTGTGTTACATTAACCTTAAGTATTTTTGAAAGATCCAACTCAATGGGATCCTACAAATTTGACATTATGTTGTTCAAATGGCTCTTTACATACTTGTATCAATTCTTCTATTATTTTATAACCTAGTGAAACTATTTACATGTTAAGATCCCAAATTGGATTATGATTGCCAGTAAAATTAGAGAGAGAATGGCAATCATCTCCTGAAATTATGATTTTAAAACATAATAACCCAATTATTTAAAAGAGGAAAAAATTCATTGGAATTGTCATTACAGCAATACATGGAATTACCACCATTACTGCCACAGCTGGCGTGGCTTTACATCAAAGTATTTAAACTGTAGATTATGTGAAAACATGGCATCAAGAAAAGTTAGTCTTCTCAAAGACAAATAGATACAGTAATTAATACCCAATTAACAGATTTGGAACAATCAGTAGTACTGATGAGAGATTACATTACTTGTGTACAAAGACAAAATTATAATGTAACTGGAATACTACGTAGTTTTGCATTACTCCAGCAAAGTGGAATACTACGGAATGAAATTGGGATAAGGTTGGGAAACATATTATGAATCATAGTAATCTTACAGATGATATATTGAATTTACAAGTTCAGATTCATTCTACTTTTAATAAACAATTGGATGAATTTAAGAACATGGACATTCTACAAGAAATAAGTGAAAGAAGGGGAGCTCTGATGGCCTAGTGGCAAGAAGCTGCACTGCAATGCCAGAGGTGCAAGGTTCGAATCCACCAGATGCTCTGCTGGGGAAGGAGGGACAATCTCCTCCTGTACCAGTCAGATCCGATTTGACGGTACACATACACAAAAATAATAAAATAAACATTAAAAAAATTAAAAAGAAAAAGAAGTAAGTGAAGGAATATCTAATCTGAATCCTTTTGATCATGTAAAGATTTTTGGAAGTACTTCAGTAATCTTATTTTGTTTAATTGATTGGGGGATTTTTTGTTTATATAGAAAGGAGGGGAAGAACAAAAACAAGAATGATTCAAAGAAGAAAAGAAGGTATATCTGCCCTGAGGACAAAATAATAATAAAAACAAAAGGGAAATGTGGGAAACCAGATGTTAAAGCAAATGCTTAACCAGGAACAGAGTGAGGCACAAAACAAGCTGGAATTCCTCCCGTGACAGATCACCAGGAACAAGCTTATACTTGTAAATTACTTTGTTCCTGAGATAAGCAAAGAATGTCAGCAGAGAAAAACGTAGCTTCATTAGTAAAGAATTTTTTCCGTGATTTACTAATAGCCATTCTTAATAAAAGCTTTAGGCTCGGGGCTACAGTCTTTGAGCTGTTTGCCCCCTGCTTCAATTTCTCTTTCTTCTTATTCTTGGTATCCCCATCTCTTTTCTTCATCCCAGTGGACAAGAAATTTCATCTCCTTTGAAAGGATGTCTGAGAAAAGTTAACAAAACATACACTACACACTGAAAGCAGGACTTACATGTACTTACATGTCACAGGGACCATGTACTGACGACCTCATGTGACTACAGAACTAAGTGACCTCTAGTGGCCTTGTGGATAAGGAGTGACCCTGCCCACATAAAGATAGATACTGTGAATCCAACAGCAGATTCCCAGGAAAAAGTTGGGCGATCTCCTCCCTCGTGATTTTCTCTCTCTAACCCAGGTGGAGGGTGAGTTATGAGTCAGTTCTGATTCAAAAACTGATTGTGAGGAAACAAGAGCAGAATAGAATAAAGATTATTTCAGAATATAGGTGGCCTACATGGCCAAGGAAGACTGGGTAAGAAACAAAGGACCTTAACCAAAGTATGAAAGTCTTGGGAATAACATGGACAAGTGGCATTTGCAACATTCTAGAGATAATTCAGTAAGTAGCTTTCACAACCAATGCACAGGACAAAGTAGAAGGCATCTGTGGATGTTGGAGGACTCACCTACCCCATCTATGAATACTGTTATCTTTCAACCAGTGAAAGCACTGGGAAGAAAATGTTGAATCTGGCCCATTTCCTTGTTCCTCAATGGTACATAGCAACAACAACACAGCAACAGTAAAGTACTCTGGTGGCATAGTGTGTAACACATGGGGCTGCTAACTGAAAGGCTGGATATTCAAATCCACCAGCTGCTCAGAGGAAGACAGATTTACAGCCTTGGAAACCAGATCAAGGGTCTTTATAAGTTGCAAACTGACTTGATGGCAGTGAATATAACATGAGTAAAGTGGATGTCCACAATCTACACTCTTGGCACCAGCAGTCAGAAAATCAAAAGACAAATTAGGTAAATCTGCTGTCAGGGACTTTTTTGAAGTACTGAGAAGCAATAATGTCAGTCTAGAGACTAAGAGAAGCCTAATCTAGTCCATGGTCTTTGCAATTATTTGTTATGCATCAGAGAGCTGGACAATAATAAGGATGCAGAGAATAATTGATGCCTTTGACTTGTGGTGCTAGAGGAGAATCTTGAACATACCATGGACCGCCAAGAAAACAAACAGGTCTGTCTTGGAGAAAGTGAAACCAAGTTTCTCCTTGGAGGCTAGGATTTTGAAACTCTGTCTCACATACTTTGGGCACATGGCCAAGAGGGAGCAATCCTTGGAAAAGGACATCATGCTCGGAAAGGTGGAGAAACAGCACGGGAGAGAAAGACCCTGGATGATACAATAACTAGGACAATGGGGGTAAATGTTGTCGGAGTCAGTGAGACAGGGTAGGCGTCAGATCTGTTGTACAGAGGGTCACTATGAGTCACAGGCAACTCAACAACACATAACAACAACATCAACAATGTTGTTAAGTGTTGTCGAGTTGTGGACAACTCATAGGGAGACCTGAACACCTGTATAACTTCTATCATTTCTCCAAGTTCATAGAGTTTCAGGAGGCAAGCTATTTTGGAAGTGGATGCTATTCTTGCTTCCAAGCTTGTTTTAATCAGGGTGCTCCATCAAACACTGTCCACCAGGGGTAACCATTATCACATTTGACACATCAGTGTCACAGTGTTTAGCATAAGAGCAACCACGAGTTACCTCCGTACAGCAAATGGACAGACAAGTAGAAATTAAAGGCACACAGTTCAAATCCACCAGATGTTCTGCTGGAGGAAGGGCAATCGCCTCCTTTGCCAGTTAAATCCAATTTGATGGTATACAATAACAACAACAAAAAACCAACAAAGTAGATGAGGAGGAAGAGACATACTGTCAATGAAGTAGTTGTTGTTGATGTTTGATGCCATCGAGTCGTGGATGACTCATAGCGACCCTATGAATGAACAGCCTGAGCACTGTTCGTACATAGAGTTTCTGGAGGCAAGCCATTTCGGAAGCGGATGCCGCTCCTGCTTCCAGGCTTGATTTAGTCGGGAAGCTCCAGCCAACACTGTTCACCATGGGTACCCATTATCACGATTGGCACATCACTGTCACAATATTCAGCATCACTCCGGGGACAGAGAAAACCTGCACATCAAACACATTCCTGGAAAAGCAGTCGACTCCAAAAGCTTGCCACGATTTCTGCGCTCACACCACCATGCTCCTTCCTTCTGGCAAGGAGAACTTCCCAAGACCCTGGGAGGAGCCAGCCAAACCCAGGAACAACATGGCTGCTTCCTTCCCAGCTGCCTTTGGGCTTAAGGCCGCCTCCTGGTTCAAACCCTAGGCCCAGGCTGGCTAGCCTCACTCTGCGGACAGAGCAAACCTGCATGTCAAACACATTCCTGGAAAAGCAGTCAATGAGATAGACACGTGTAAAATCAAGCATTACTTTCTATATCAGGGTAAGGAGGAGTTTGAATTTCATTCTACATGTGTTGGGATGCCAATAAAGTGTTTCACAGTAGAGAATGCTATGTTTGGATTTATGTAACAGTTTGTTATGGCCACTGTGTGGTGAAAAGAATGCTGGGACATAAGATGGGAGCTACAGCAGCAGTTTAGGTGAGAGGATGGTGCTTCGACTAGGATGGTGAGGAGAGTGAGAGAACTAGAGGGCTCTATTTTAGAAGTGGAGCCAACAGAGTTTAATGATGAATTAATTCCATTTTATATGTTAACAAAATAACCAAAGGATGAGTCTCTTACCCATCTGAATCAATTTTATAATACAGCTTTAGAAATAGAAAATCTTACCTCTTTCATAAACTGTTCAAATTCTTCATCTAGCTCTTCTTTGGAATAGTGAGCCATAACTAATTTTCACTTCCCGAAGTAAACATTCCAAAGTATTCACAACATTGGAACACTAGATTGACAAGAAACATTTTTTGCAATAACCCATATCAGAGCATAAAAACAAACAGACTTAAGCTTTAGAAAGCTCTCTTATTATGACTTACTGCATTACCCACAGTTACGAGTTTTTGTCTGAGCTAGGAGGGAAGAGGACATGGCTTAACTTCCTTTAAACAAATCTTTAAAATTTTTGAAACAGACATTCAAATAACCCTTTTCTTGCAAAGCATAGACTGATTCTGTGTTACCTTACTTACTATTCAACCAGTTATTTTAACAATCCATAGTACTAGTTTTGCAAAACATACTGTTTCCAAATTGGATAATTTACTATGAAGATTCACAGTCCACCAAAGTTATTGTTGTTAAGTGCCCTTGAGTCAAATACAACTCATAGCGACACTCTGAATAATCGATCTGAACTCTTTCCTATTCTGCATCATCCTTATCATCCTTGACACATTCGAGTCCATGGCTGCAGACACGGTTATCAAAGTATCTCCAAGAGGGTCTTTCTTTCTCTCCTTCCCTGACCCTCTACCTTTCCAAGCATGATATCCTTTCCTAAGGAACAGCCTCTCCTAACAAAGTTAGTGGAGTTTATAAGTCAGTAGGAATTATTTCTTTTGGAGAGTGAGAAAGCAAATGAAAATAGTCACTAAACATATAAGTGCAATTCAGAGATTTGTAATGCCAAACATCTGAGGAACCTCTCCCTTCACTGGTGTTTCTGGTCAGTCCCCGAGGCGGGTCACTGTGCATACCCCGCCCTCCAGGACGCAGGGCTCCCGCTCAGAGATGCACGGGATCTGCAGCGGGCGGGAAGACAATGGCTTGCAGAGCAGTTGGGGAGGCGACAATATCTAAAACCCCGAGGACCTGCTACAAAACAGAATTTAAGTGTTGATCATCCTAGTGGAAAGCACGCGTCTACACTTACCTAGGTCTCTAGGTTGGACGCTTTTCCAGAAAGTGGCCAGAGGGGATCCCAGCAGTTGCTAGGGTACCAGTAGACGGCCGCTGGGTCCCCTAGTCACATGACCACCGCTGGTCACGTGGCGAGCGCCCTGCGGCCCCGTCTGGCCTTGCTCATGCCCCGCCCC